>NW_027526445.1:3613084-4023084 GCF_048455015.1 Haemaphysalis longicornis
CATACCCGCTTTGGCGCCGGGCCGGACGAAGCGTTCTGTTATCAGCCGCCGGGTTGCGCGGACACCTGCGTGGGTGATGGAGTGGAAAGTGTTGAATACCACTCGACAAAAATTCAGTGGGACGAAAAGTCATGGGGTTGCCTGGGAGGTATCGCAGGTTATCGTGCCCTGGACGTAGGGAAGCGCCACCTCCGAAAGCATGAGTAAGGATCCCCCACCTTTCAGTCTGGTGAACTCAGTGTCCTACCGCTGAGCCGCGGCCATCGCCTCGAAGTCCAGGACTTTTGTGCCGGAAGCGTTGACGTGAGACAAGATGTCGGCTGCTTCGTTTTCATCCGCGGGAACGTGATGGATGTCTGTAGAAAACTCAGAGATGAATGACAGCTGGAGAATTTCCCGTTCTAAGTAGGAGGAACTGTTATTGTTGAATACGTAGGTGAGGGCTTGTGGTCTCTCAAGATGTAGAACTCACTACCTTCGAGGAAGTAGCGGAAATGCTTAATGGAGCAATAAATTGCGAGCATATCCCTTCCAAAAGTGCTGTACCGTATACTTCTGCAGGCTTCTGTCGTTTTGAAAACAAGCCCAGTGGCTTCCACTGTGCACCCTCCTGTTGCTGCAGCACTGCTCTGACAGATGTGGAGGAGGCGTCCACCATGAGGTGTGTAGGCGCGTCAGGCAGTGGATGAATGACAAGGGTAGCCGCGGCCAGTTCGTCCTTATCTTTCTGGAAAGCGTTCTGATGTTTGTCAGACCAACAAAATCCTGAGGCCTTTTGATCTTCTCGGCGCAGTAGGTCGGTCAACGGCTGGAGTACTTGCGCACAATACGGAATGAACCACCGGTGGAAGTTTGAGACCCCGAGGAACTCTCTGAGCTTGTGGAAAGATGTTGAAGCAGGAAACGTGTTGACGGATTCCACCCTCGATTCCAATGACATAATGCCTTCAGCAGTGATGTGGCGGCCAAGGAATTTGAGAGCCTCGACACCAAACACGCACTTTTGAGCTTTCAACTCCAGACCGTGCTCATCCAGACGCTTAAAGATTTGGTGAAGTTGCTATTCGTGCTCGCTAGGAGTTCTGCTGGCCACCAAATTGTCATCCAGGTGACTTCATTCATCAACCTTTGAAAGGTCTGCGCTCCATTTTTCAAGCCGTAGGGCATACGGACAAACTCAAACTGGCCAAGTGGAGTTGTTATGGCTGTTTTTGTATGTCCTCCGGTTCGGCGGGGATTTGGTGGTATGGCACAACGAGGTCGTCTTGCTGTATATTTTGTGCCCGCCAGCCGTGCAATAAAATCGTGAATGTGTGGCAATTCGTTACGTGAACAGGGATGACTGTTTTTATAGTGTGTGTGTTCCCAAGCGCCGCCACTGGTTCGGGATGGGTCTTGGTTTGTGTTGGGTCAGGGATTTGGTTTGCGTTTATGGGGCGTCGGTTTGGGTATATTGAGGATGGGTGCGAGTTTGGTTAAGGGTTGGTTTCTGGTGCTGAATTTTGCTTTGGTTTTACTGATTGGTGACAAGCTTCGCGCCTAGTGTTGTTCTTTTTGGGGGAGGGACTCATTAGTGCTTAACTTACTACGCATCTCTATCAGGGTTGAAAAGTGAAAAGTTCACAAGAAAATGAGGGTAAAATACGTCATTGGCGCACATTGTTATTCTCTGGTAGATCAATTGATACGCTATACATGGATTTTGAGCTTTTGGACCCTCAAGTACGAACGCTATAAAAATGAGTACCGCGCGTTACTCAATCACCTAGTCAGGCATGAGCCAATCAATCAATCAGTCAGTCAATCAATCAATGGTAAACTAAAATATTCAATAAATCAATGCCAGTAGCAGTTGCGTTCTACATTGTTTGATACTTTTCACAAAGAAGCCAGCAATAAACTGCTCGTTTTCAGGGAAGTGGAAAATTATCTGTGGATCCTTACTCGTATCTCGGAGGTCTCGCGTCGTGTGGCGGATCAGTCGTTGTATTGAAGGGCGCCCTAGACTGCACGAGGATGAATGCCACTCCAATGAGTGTCAAAAGTGCCAGCAGGAGAGCTCCAATGACCGAAGCGGCGAGGCGGTAGAAGATGGGTCGGGCGTTGGGCGGAGGACCCTGCAACCAGTAAATAGTTCTTGAGCTCTAGAAAGAGTGAACTTCTTTCGAGCATGAATCTGACAGATTGACTAAATACTGCCCTGAAAATCACAGCGCGACCATCGGTAATTTTTCTCCATATGTTCGCCGAAAGGACGGACAGTCGGAGAAATGTTCCGTTAATCCTGAACCCCTCCTTAGACAAACATAGTTGTATTGCAAACTTGGAATGGAAGAAGAAGCCTGTATAATACCCGCAGTGACACACAAATGGGACGTCAAACTTCATATCTGTACACACAGAAGTGGTATACCCAGCAGTCAAGAACAGCAAGGATGGCATGGAGACGCGAGTTCTTTCGTTTTTCTAGATGAATCACGTTCGTTTTTAAAAGGAAGGAGCAGGAGAGAAACTTGCTTCGGTTGGCAACCTATTCCATCGTTTTCTTATATATATTTCGGCTTTCATATAAACAAGGCAACCACAGAGGCTCTGCTCCTCCCTACTTCGTCGCGTAAAATGTGTGCCCAAAATACATGATGACATCGTACTCTTGTGGTGGTAGCTAACTCCGCTCCAACTAGTTGCTGTGAAGATAGCTGCCTTTTAAAAGCACTTATGCTTTGGCACGGACGTCTGTGACGTGGCAGTAGCTGGAAACTTGCGGATAACCCTGTCATGCTGCTTGTTGCACAACACTACACGAAGACTCTCCCTATGCATGCGGCACATCAAATGTAGGAATTGCGGGCTCGTTGAGGGAATTGAGAAAAGAAAATAATCTCTCACGAACACCAACTAAGGCATGGACACGAGAGTTGATAAGATTTTGAGTGTTGAAGGGAGTTTTTTTAAGTAAAAGAAAGTGCAGAAAAATTATGCCCACCTCCGACCAACGACGACGATGTTCAACTACAAAGCTTCCTCGTGAGGGATTTTTTTTTGGTTGGGGATTTGAACTCGCTTATATGTGCTACTCTCGGAGTAAGCACTGATTTCCTACAATACCGACGACAACTCTCCGGTGCGCACTCCGTAGGCCTAATGTTCGGGTAAAGGTGTAAGGCGGGAATCGGTACCTGCTGCTGGGCGTTCGTTTCGACAATGTCGAAATACAGCCATTGGATAGACGCCGGCTTCATAACGTGAGCAGTCCAGGTTTTGTTTCGGCCACAGGAGGACTAATTTGCTATTGCATTATTCACACATCATCGTCTTTAGAGAAAGGTGCTTTACTGCAGGGCTTATTGGCATACAATGGCATCAGTGAGGACAGTAAAGCTTCGCTTTGAAACATGCTGCCCTGCCGGTAACCGAACTCACGACCTTCAGAATACGGGAGAGAGGGCATACTAATTTGGCTACCCTGGATCCTGGATGCCACCCGGGGGGAATAGTGTGTTGGAGGCATAATTGAGGATTACATAAGTTATTTGAGCAGGCTCATTACAAGCGTACCAAGGCAACTTTTCCCTTATAGCAAATACGTACGACTTGGTAAGGTTCATCTCGGGGCTAGTTGGTTCCACATAAATGAAGCTACAGCGCAGTAGAAAACACACACACACAAGCACAACAACCAAACATTCGCAGCGCTATATAAGGAAGGGACATACAAAGCAAAGGGTATACATATTTCCCGCAGCACCGCGTATACTCCATTGTCGCTCATGTATGTGTGTGTGTGTTATAGTGCGCAGTAGCTTGAGTTATGTAGGGCTTGAAAATATCAAGACAATCAAGGGAACCCGAGTAACAGAAAAAAGCAATGGTCTTCTGCGTTATGCGCCAGTACCCTAAAGGGAACAAGTGTAGTTCAACGACATTATTACGGCGCAAGAAAAAAATAGACCACAACGATTGGAACAAGAGAATAAAAGGGAAGGTACCACCTGCGGAGGTCAGCTGAAATGTTTTGAGCCTGCCAACAGCGAAACTAGCAAAGAACGCGTACCTTGTGTGTGGCTCATGTGTGGCCCATCATAGTAACACAGAGAACGAGACGACGCTACCGTGATAGGATAATGACGATAATAATGAAAACACACAATCACACCGCTGGACACGTTTCTGTATGTCTGTGCTGTCTCTACTGCGAGGACCTAGGAAGCGTCTACGCTAGCGGGAAGTGTAAAACGTGGTCCCGCACGCACGTATGCCTCAGAAGTTGCGAGGATGCACAAAAAGGCCGCACTGCGAGCAGCCCATGCGCTCGGGTGAGTTAAAACTACGACCAGGCCACACCACCGGTTTCGTTGCGGCGCGAAGATTGCAGGCCAGACATATCCAAACCGTGACGATGATATTGTCGCAACAGAAGACATAATCACGACAGCCATACCATTACACACTGAGGATTGTTCAGCTTGAAGTAAAATATAATGCTTTGGCAGTCCCGCATACAGGGATTCTTAAAGGAACCACGAAGACAAAATACATGTTTGTTTTGTTCGAAAAATTTCGTGGTTTATAGTGTACTCAGAGCTTGCGCGGCCGCAAATGATGCCGTATTCACTGAGAAATTAATTTAGGTTAAAATTTTCATTCTCCCGCCAAATTGTGTGTTTTCGTGACGTCTACAGAAAGTCATAACAGCGCGTGTACAAAAGAACTTCTACTGCGCCATTCGGCTCTGCAGCCTTGCTTGCTGTCAAACCTACCGGGGGCGCTAGCATACTCAGCACTCCGCCGTTGCTTTGTTTTTGGCTGTATTTACACCTGGCTTGTTTTTGTTACAATAGGAAGTAATTGCTTCGTGAAACCTGCGGTATGCTGACAAACAGGGTCATGTAAGCAAACGTATAGGACAACTCCAAAGTGTCGGACTGTTGAGCAGCTAAGAGAAGCATAGTGCGCCCAGTACCAACAGCAATACGCATCGGTACTTCTATGTTTACGAGTATTTTCGTAACTGTTGCTGTTTACCACACCATTTTTAATGCTGTGAAATAGATATGCATTACATTTAGGCGCAAACAGCTCGTTCGGCAACCTTATACGCTCTGCCTAATTCGCGTTTGCTCTTGCCGGCCTCCGTCTATCGCAGAGCAGGCTGGTATGACATCATAGGTTCGGTTGCGGTAAATGAGCTAGTGGGTCGCATGGCCATTCTTTTTTTCCTAATGATATAGCTTATTTGAAGGAAGTTTACGTTAACAGAGCTGTCAGTATGATTCTAACGAGGCGAACTTTTCAACGAGCCAAACTTGTGTTTTGTCTCCATAGCTCCTTTAAAGTGTCTCCCTATATAATTACTCTAATAATACGAATGCCTTATTTCGTTCCTCGGCTTTCTCGTGTGCGTGTCTAAATCAGCCACGGGCACAGAAAAAGGAAGGCAACCTTAGGTAGACCACTGTACGTGGAGTACTTCACAATGCAATGTCGACCATGCGCCGCACACGCATTGGAGCAAGTGTCTGAAATTCACAGGTTTGGCTTGTCTCGGTAGCGATATTTCGGAGCAATCGTCCAACACCGGACCTGTTTTGTACCACTACGTCAGACCTTTGTCCTGCGGTTCATGTTCGCTAGGCGCAGATACTTAGTATACTTTTTTGTAGCGTGAGCTACACTCTCTGAGGTTGAGCAGTTTCGCGTGGCTCCTGGAGAGCCGTGCTGCGCATGCGCGAGGAGCAGTGAAGTCACACGGCGCACAGAAAGTTGCTCGCTGCCCGCTGTCTCTAACACACCCCACGCGCCCAGCATCTTCGCCGATATCTGTTCCGCACGTGGCTGCCCGGACCACCCGATGATCATGCGAGTGGTGGCCGAGTGTGGAACCGATGGCTCGTGCGTCGCACCAACACCGGCGTGCACCTGCGCAACCATCTTAGCTCTAGGGCGACTGGTGAGGCTGCGGAGGAGCCGCTTGATAAATCTACATGTGTGACATAATGCTTACACCGAGTGTGTTTCATTGAAGCAGCAGTAAGCATGATAATCAAGCTAATCCTAGACAACCAGGAAAGCTAAAAATAACAAGATGAACCCTAGCTCACGTACGTATATCCTGGCATAGCCGAGCTCAGCCAAGGCTAATTTTGTTCTCTGCTTGTGAATGCCTCTTAAAGTGTCACTTGGTTCGGCCCTCTGATTAAGCATAGAAACAACAGGGGAAGACCCGCATTTCCTATTGTTGCCCAATGGAAGTTTCGTCATCTTCTTCCAAGCCCGTCAAACGTTCACTACCTAACCACCTGTCAATATGGCAGAAAATGTGCTAACAAATAGCCGTTGGGATTTGGTAAGAACAGTTAAATTTCACCCATGCTAACTTCATTGGTAATGCTATGTGTTTGTGCATAAAAAAGTGCGGTTCCTTCATTGATTTACAAAGGCTTTCATGAAGTGTCTATTAACAAACTTTTGCAGATTGCACTGAAAAAGCAATAAATCGTAAGCTGCCCACGTGCACTGCCACAAGCAATTCAGAACGTCATTTCGTCATCCTCAACCGCGCGTTATCTATGAGTGCCCTTAATAATTGCGGGCGTTCCCGACGTTTGTGTAGGCTGCCTTTCATTATTGAAATAAGAATGTCATAGTTCTACTCTTCGTTATTAAGAAATACTAAGCTGTTGTTAGCGTATTTGGGTACTATGCAACATTACGTTTTCGTGTTAAGGTATGCGTCTGCACCCGACTGTAACAATGTGAAGGGTAAATTCGAAATCTACCATATTCTCCCTTCGCAGAAACTTTTTTCAGCCTTGAGGATTTCACTTAATCTGGACGTCTCGCCTTCTAAATATTTCTTCGCCAAGGTGGTGGCGTTAATTGAGGCAGTCCACTAAGTATTTTGTCGAAGCACATAATGAGCGCTTGTAAGGTTCAAGCGACAACTCGGGGTGGGGAGGTCGAAACGTCGACCTAGACTAACAAGTATGCAGTCAGTTTTTGCTAGAATTTCTGGGAACTCCACAATCACAAAGCTACCCCACATATATTTTGTGATTACCGTATTTCTCCCCTTCTCCACACTACTCGAAGCATTTGCTTCAAATGCTTACGGGTGTTTTTACGTTCAAAAGTGCTGACGAGTACAAAATTCGGCGGGCCGATAGTCGTATTAGGACAAGTTGGTAGGCCGAAGCATTCCTCACACTCATCGCACTTTTTTACTAAGTGGTTTTCCCAAGTCTATCAGCGTGTGAGTTGAAGTTGGCTTTAAGAAGGGATGTCCAAAATTTCTGTGCAGAGGTATGCTCCCATCTAAGAAATATATAGAGAAACAATTAGTTAAATCAACCAAAAAAAAACCCAGACGAAACCGAAGCACTAATAATCGGTTGTGATTGCGAATGTCCACTTGTAACGAAGAATTGAAGGTTAAACGTTCGAGAAAAACCGATTACAAGGGAAAAACACCCAGATGAGCGTACTTCCAGATGAGCGTACAGATGAGCTGAGTCCGTCTTCCTGTTTATTCCCCTGTTGATTCCTGTCTGTTTATTTCCACCCACCCCCCATGTTTAACGCAAGTTTATTCATGAATCATTCATAAATACAGCGAAACTTATAAATACTGAAACTCGCTGCGAGCAACAACCTGAGGCGTCGACTAAGAGAGAGAGCTACCTTCTATTAGATGTTTCTTTGCGAAGCACAGAGCGTGCCCTCTCCCATTCTGTATTTCCCATCGAACGCCTTGCAGCTGAGTGGAATTTAGGAATCCGTGTTTTTGTGCGGTGTTCCTGCACCGAAGGCTCTCGCTAATTGAAACCTTCCAGCCTTTTGCGTTAAATAAAAGCAACCAAAAATTGTTTTCCCTACAACAGTTTCGTGTGGGACTTACATCTGGGAGATCTTCGGTGTTGAGAGGTTCCACGACCAAGTTGCCTTGTGAATCTTCGGTGAACCTGGGCAGGTCATGCCTGCCCAGCTCGGGGTCTCTCTGCATCACCGGCCAATCGTATTCTGTACGAGACATGTTCTGTAGAATCCGTTAGAGAAACCTAGAAAAGAAGGAAAATGAGCAAGTGATACTTTCATAAAGCGGAATTTTCCGACTTCAGGCTTGTAAATAGGCTGTACTTCTTGGGAATAAAATGCACAAATATTTCCTGAAAGTGAAACTTAAATTA
The DNA here is from genome assembly GCF_048455015.1 of Haemaphysalis longicornis. Classification (NCBI taxonomy): domain Eukaryota; kingdom Metazoa; phylum Arthropoda; class Arachnida; order Ixodida; family Ixodidae; genus Haemaphysalis; species Haemaphysalis longicornis. The sequence continues at coordinate 3,621,271 of NW_027526445.1, forward strand.
TGTTCTGCACACTGCACTAGCCGCCAACATTTGGTTTTCTGTTAAAGAACTTGCCCACTTTGACTGCTTGCACAGGCGAGGCACAACATGAAGTAGGACTTTTTTATTGTTTTGGCGTTGCTTGCCGACGACGACCTCTCAAATGTTTAGGTAGTTTCCTGCATTGCAGCAATGTCGAAAAGCTGTAAATTGCAAGGAATGTGCGACGCTACCACCAACTGCTGCTTGTACGAGGCATCTTTCTCGCAACTGATAGGGCAGCCGGTCTTGCGTGTAAACATGTTGTAATGTCTGGCATGCCGCTGTGCGTACTGGTGCTTGGCATCCAAACTAAGACAGTGCCTGTTGTGCCGGCCGCCGGCTAAGTCGGCTACGTGAAATGCAGCCGGGACAGCACTACCATTTGCTGACCGCGACGGCATGGCATCGTGCCGGAATGCTTTGCGGGCGGTTTGTATACACTTACTTCATTGCTGCATTTTTTTGTGCATGCTGTGTTGGCATGCATTTCGTTTCAATTACTAACCTAACCCAACGTATAAACAAAAATTCTAACGTAACTTAAGTCAACCCATCAAGGTATGTCTTGAATGAACACAAGAACCTACGACGCAATCCGACAACGGAAGCAAGCGGATACGTATTAGCTAGTACAAAGTTTCTGAATACCCCCCTCCTTGAGTAAGGCAAGAAAAAGCACAAAGAATAAATCAATAAAAATAAAAATAAAAACTGCACAAAACTGACACAAGAAACCAACGTCTCCTAAACAAAAACCAAGGGCTGGTAATATATGCATTTCGGACAATGAAATTTTGTCGCTCAGACTTGAATTGCTGAACCATGGCTGCAAGTGCATTATACACTTAGCTGCAGAGCATTTATCCCTGCGTTATCCCAAACAGCACAGCGCAATCACTACATTACAAGTCGTAAATAAATGCTTACCTTACGGTTAACAAAGATAGCGTCTCGATTGATGCTAGGTGAATCTTCTTCTTTGTCTCTAAGCTCTCGAGTAGGGGCTTGCGAGCAGGACGAGAAGAGAACCACTACACAATTCCAAACTCCCGAATAGGGTATTGGCGACTATTCCCTCAAAAAATTGTACGTAATTTTTGGGCACGATATCAACATACCAAGCGGTTTTACAGCAAATCAAATTTACTGTCGTGACCAAGGCAGCAGAAAATAAATAATCGGTTGAAGATAAACCAGTTACTCCCATTTCGCAGCAAAAAAAAATTCCCCAAATCACATAAGTCCGCTCGCGTGCGCCGAAGATCCTAGTTATCCTAATTACCAACTTATTTTTCGCTACAAATTATTTGCATGTCTTCACATGGGTCTCCTAGTGTTTTTATGTGAATAACGTCGACCACTTTTTTCCTTCTGCACAGTTCGTGCATCTATTTCTTCGCTTCGCTTTCTTCGCGGTTGTGGTGTTAATCTGTTGCACCTTGAAACTGTCGAATGAGCCCAGAAACACAAAACCGGCTGAACATATGCTGAGATAATGCTCGAGTGGGTGAGTGTTCTGTTTCTCTCTTCAGCCTAGCGCTACTACCTCGGTTTGAAGTCCGAGGTAGGAGGAATATGTAGTTCAGCGGACTAATGGTAATGTGGACAATATGGTCTTTAAGGACACGGATTCTCTCAATAATTGAAGAAATAACATAGAGGCATTCGACATACAAAAAAGAAGACAGCTATAATGAAAACAAAACAAGCGAATGCACAAACGAGTCAAATCTGCGAAAAAGTGAATTACGACTTTGTTCGAGGAAAGTAAACATCAAAACGAAGGATTTTGCTATGCAAGTTCGACCAGAATATTTTAATGTGGACGGCGGCTGGGGTTGGCATAATAGTTAATAATAACAATGAGCATAATTTTAAAGGATAGAAAATACAGGAAATAATATTAGTTAAGGATAAAAAAGCTGTTCATTGCGATGACTCGGGCAACTGAATTGTGTAAGCTCTCCAAAGTTTAGCTGTCGAGTGTCTTGAACGAATCACAGCTAGGTTCAAACTGTGGAAGTACAAATCCGGGAATGATGTCCTCTTCCTGTATTTTGAGACACCCTTTCCTTGGACGACGAATTAAGTGTTCTGGTAACATCTGAGGAACATGTGGAGTGGACATGTCTTGCTGCCATCTGCGAGCTGTCAGTAAGACTAACTAGACATTAGGCATGCAACAAATCACTTTCGTAATTCATCCTCGGCACCGACGTGTCATGAAAGTGAGTTTTGAGGGCTGCAGACAACGTGGGTTAGTCAATAAGTTTTTCTTTGCCCTTGGTGCTGCATGGAATTGAAGCCGCTTTGGGTATACGAGACTCTATTTGTAGCCTGTCGGCACCTTTGCTAGACCGGCTCGCTATAGGTGCTGAAGCAAGAGAAGGGCTGATGGAAGGACGGTAAGTACCCCAACCATCTTCTACACAACGAGAAGTCTTTATATAGCTACCCAGGGATGTCCGACTCGGGAACGTCAACAATGGTACAGCTTGCCTAAAAGAAGGCAGTGCTTCGGGATACTGAATGAAGATACGAAGCAAACGGAAGCCGCGATGTTTTTTGCCGTTTAGTATAGAGCCACCACGTAAACACATGTACGCCTTTTCTTAGGCCCCTGTGTGAGCACAAACACCTTTTCTTTCAAGCCCCAGTAAGCCAGTGTGGCGTTGCTGTCTACTTCAGGTCGTAGGAAGCCATTGGAAGAGAGCTGCATCTGTCTCATTAGGTTTTCTGCCGCATTCTTAGCTACGTCTTTTCATACGTCACCGAGTGCTTTGCGCCTTTGAACGGCAGCCGGGGAGAGGTGTGTTCTTGCCCAGAAGCTTCGAGGTGTTCTGAAGCAGCTAAAAGGGTGTCGTGGTGGACGTGGCTTTGTACAATTTAAACGCCCTGGTTGCTGAAGAAAGTATTGATTCCGCCGGGATTGTGTTGAGCTGAGGGTGGTCTACCATGAGAGGTGATCTACAACCTCTCAATATTAAGGAGGTATGGTAGGGTGAATGATACATGCTAAATTTAACGTTATATTTCCGAAACGCTTCCAGATACTTGCATCAAATTTGTTTTGCGCCGACAAGACGCTACTGAGTAATACATGAAACATTTTGTCTTGGTCTAGATTGTGTATCTTCCTTGTAGCCAACTCCCAAAATTTCAGGTGTGTTTGTTAATTCAATGTACATTTTCTCTGGAACAAAAAGGAAGAACGTGGTGATATCGCGCCATGTTATTCTAAATAACCATTGGTTTTATCTTCACTAAAGACATGTGATACCCTACCTGGAGTACGAGGGCAAAAAAATAATGTCACTGCCTGCACACAGCTGTAAGGGGGGTCGTGTAGTACACTTTTTTTCCAGTAGTAATATTTAAGTTAACGTAGTTATTTTAGTTCGGAATATTTATGAGTCGTTGTAGAACATGTGTGCCAAAAATATAATTGTAATCGAATCAATACTTCCCGAGAAAAGGTACATTTAAGTTGAATAAGTTAGGAAAAATCCAATTTGAAAAAAATGAACTGTTATGTTTGCGTACTGCTCAAGTATGCTTAAGATAAACCAGGAGAATACATTTCACTGCTGGCTTTTTAGAGGTGTCTCTGAAACTTTTCTTGGGGTTCTTTTCACCCATCGTCTGTCTTTCCTTTTGACGGAGCTATAGAATTCTGCCCGGTCGACACGCTCTTTATCCTTCCTTGAAACGCCATGAGGATTGCGCGGAACGACGACACAAAGAGGAGACAACAGGACAAGCTTGTCGAACGCAATGTCACAAAACACACCTGGAACAATTCAAAGGACTTCCAGAACTGCTTTCCGTGCGGATTGGCTACATCATCGTTAGTTGCGGTTTTCACCGGGTCAGCGCTGACAAATGTTTTCTTGGGGAAGCGGCACCAGATGAGTTGGTTGAGTGACTAATTAGTGTTCTAGGTTCTTCCATGGAGACATTTCCTCCGAAGACCTCGATCTGACACCGCCTTGAACACTGGTTTGAGGACATGCACCACGGCCACAGGAATGTTGTGTTTGTGGGAGTAGGTCAGGCTTCCCTCAACAAGGCTCTGATTACGCCCACACCATGGGAAGGGTCCTTTTGGGCAGAGTCCGTGCTTGGGCTTGGCATCTGATGATAACTTGTGAAAGTATATTGCCCACACAGCTCGTCTTATGTTATCTAAACTATCTTCATTTTCCAGAATGGCCTTTCCATAATAAACATGAAGGGAGTCCATGTACTTTTCTGAGAGGCCTCCTTTCCCTGAAAGTGGCAGACCATCGGCGAGCTTTTTCCCCTTCCAAGTTTTCTTGGTGTTCCTGAGCCTCATGCCCATTCGCTTCTGCACATGTCCCACACATTCATGCTTTTCTATGGCCTTCTTGTAGGGCTGTGAGTCTCTGACAGAAATGTATGCCTTAGTGTCTCCATCACCCCTGTAACCTGTGTACATTACGTGGTGCATTTCAGCAGAGCGTCCAAAACGTTTTACAGCTCCAGTACATTCCATCCCTACAGATGGCCCATCGTAGGTAACTTTACATTACATCATGTTGTCATCTGTATGAAGGTTGAGAGCACAGATGTGGCAAAACTGGATTCTACTTCAAACGCATCATCCATGTTCCATCCACCGTGACCACAGTTTCCAACTCTATATCAGAGTCGAAGCCCTTTTTCTTCAGTTCTTTGGCAGATTTTGTGATACTATTTCTCACTGTAGTCGTGGATGCCTCAAGGAGGCATGCGTTGTACGTCGCAAACTTTGTTGGCGGTGGCGGTAGATACAGCACATCACACATGGTGCGACCCGATGCCCACCCTTTTCCGCAGGTGCGAAGGACGTACACGAACCTTTCATTCACTTCAAAGATGTTGCCAGAAGTGCGCTTGGATGTCTCGAGAACATAGAAAGCATCGCACTCGCTGCAGATGACATTTATTGAGGACGCCAAACCGCTACGCCTGTCAATATCGTCTTCCAAAGTAATTTCTCCCTTGTTGCACTTTTTACACACAGCTACGTTATGCAAAAAGCTACTCAGAAGAGCGAGGTCGATCACGCAGTAACCAGTTTTACTTGCGCCGCCTACGTAGAAAGACGCACCACTATGCCTCAGCTAGTTTCGTGAAGCTTGCGCTTCGCAGAGCCGGTTTCTTGCTATCTTGCTTGGTCGTAAACCGACTAGCTATGAAAGTTCTCTTTTTTTGATCCTTTTGTTGGATAATGTTGCCATCTTCCTGTATCGCAGTGCGTTTGAAACTCGAAGCAGAGGCAACGTGACAACGACCGTAATTGTGGGAACAATAACAAAAACGGTACATACTACAAGAGCACCACTAGCGGAAAGTCTCTTAAAGTTAGTAATTTCAAAAAAAAATACGACGATTTTATACACCACATATATTAGAAACACAGACGCAAGAAAAAAAGGGAAATATAGCAGCGAACCGCGAAAAACAACGCTAAACATACCGTCCTCTGAACCGCTGTCTGAAACGTGTCCCCAATTTTTAAACGGCAGGGCGCGCGGCACACTCTGGCGCGACATTTAAACCGTTTTGAGCGGGCGCTTGACGCCGCGCTTCCACAGGGTTGTTCCTCCTAATGCGCTCGATGTTTCTGCGCAAAAATTGCAAATGCAATTTTTTTGGCCGGTTTACCCTACCATACCCCCTTAACAAAAGTGCATTAAAACTCGCAGAGGCCACGCCACTGGTTACTGTAGAGAGCCGTGGTAGACACAATCCATGACCAACACGCAAAGCAGCCAAGGTATATCAAAGGGAGCCTCATTTCTCGTTCTGTAGTTGTATAAACATTGTAAGTGAAGCATTTTTATATTTATGTCGCCGAGAGGGCGGGAGTACGCCATTTCTTAAAAAGGCACACTGGCGAGACGTGAAGCAAACGCTTCCTTTCAGGAGCCCCTCACTGATGGCTTTCATTCTGGTCGAACGTTGAGCTTCTGGAGACCTAACTGCGGGGTTTAATTTTCACTTATGGATTTTTATAGACTCCTTGAGTGTCGCTTAATTACCCAGGGTAAGAACGCGTTGAATTGCGTAACTATCGGGCTATTCTAGCGGAACATCTGTGTCCCTTAAGTCTGTAGGACGACTGTGTGCCCCGAAAGGACAGTGCATGTGATTAGATAATGGTTTAATCACCGGAGCATTCTGGATACCGGACTTGATATTTTTAGGAGGGAGCTTCTCAGATACGAGGGGCAGCTGCATGGCCTCTTGTCCACTTTGCGAGGGCAGCTGCATATATTCAACAATAAGTATAAGCGCCAACTATGGGTGGGGGGGGGGGGGGCGATGAAGGCAGGCTAGCTTGGTTATATTGAATAAGAAAGGAATCACGAAAGCGAAACCTAGTTCGTGTCATCGCAAGACAGCTTCTTTGCGGCTCTAATCACCATGTGCACTTGCAAATAAGGAAGCACAACATAGACCCCCTCCTTGCAATATTGGGCCCCATCTAGAAAGGAGGCATCTGCTATAAAAGATACTGTGAAGCGCAATCATTAAAACCCTACGTTTTCTTAGCAGAAGTTGCCTAAGAATTGAGTACTCGATTGCCACTGGGTGAGACAGTGGTTCAAAAAAAGAAGGTTCACTTGAAACCGAGAAAGGCAAATTAGTGGAAACTTGCCAGGCCGGTTGATACATAGAACATGGCGTATCGATAAAACTGTTATGGGGGGACCTTGACCCGCAACGCATTTTAATAGAGCAATATTTTCCTGAAGCTATAAAAACATTCCACTATGTTATAAAGTTTTTAAAGCGATGTTCTTCTAACATATGTTCTGCTGGAATTCGTGCAGTCATACAGGACAGAAAAACTGATACTGATTAGGTGTGCAAACCATTGATTACAATGTGAATGTGATATTCGGGTGGGTGCAACACTTTTATAACTGCTTCGAAAGCTTGTCCCAATACCTTATTTGGGCATTCTAACCCGCACCTTTGGTCCCTAAAAGTAGCCTCCAAAATTTGCGAGCGCGTTACAATCGAGCTCAAAATAGAAATTGGCTTTCAGTGTTTATCGGTATTGTTTCAATGGCAAGAGTAGCTGAATTAGCAAGGTTATGAAGCACAAGGTATTCTTGCTTTAACGGCTACGTGCGGCAAATAAAATGTCTTCCGCCAGATACCTGGTGTCATGCCTTGTACACCTGCAGTGTTACCGGTTCTGTGACAACCTCTGACTTCTGTACCCCTTCGTTGTCGTGCTTTCCTACTTTTTGCTCTATTCCCATCTTTACACCTCCGTACATATGCCTCATGGCAAAATCCCGAAGAAAGGAAAATCTGCGCATTAGAATCAAGCAAATACGGTTCGCCCTCCGGAAAATGTGCTACGTACTTGATTCGCCGTAACACGATGATATAACTCACGCTACTTATGCAGGATGCAGATTACGGGCAGTGATTTATTTTTTGTCTACCCTCCTTGTAATGGACCTGTGAATAACCGTGGTGTTCATGATGGCTTGGCGCTACGTGTGGAATAAACAGCTGGCGCCACACGAGGTCGCGGGTTCGATTCCCGGCCGCGGCGGCCGCATTTCTGATGGAGGCGAAAAGCAAAAACACCCGTGTGTTCGAGATTTCGGCGCACGTTAAAGATCCCCAGGTGGTCAAAATTAATCCGGAGCCCTCCACTACGGCGCGCTTCATCGCCTGCGTTGCGTCGGCGCGTTAAACCCTACAATCAATCAACAGCTGGCGCCACGCAGTCAACCCGACTGCTATAGGGCAGGGCCCAGCCCACGGTATATGAGAGCGGCCGGCCAGAGCAGCCCCAAACGCGAGGCTCCACGAGTTTGACAAGTGTCTACCTCCCTGATGTGGAGCGCGGTGAACCTTGAGCAGCCGACTACATCGAGGTACATCAGCGCCTTGTCGGCCACTTCACTTTCTCTTCTATTTTTCAGTCATGTCGCTTGTATCCGCTATAACTTACTATGTTATAAGAAACCTAGTTAACTCGTTATAATTGAAGTCGACTGTTCTATACCAGAACGCACAATGAAACACTTGGTGTATACTCAGCGGCGTCTGCACCGTGCGCGCTGCAGTAGCATAAATTTCTGTTTAAATACCCTTGTTGTGTAATACCCCGTATGTATGGGCATCTCTGTGACCGTGTATCACATTTCTAGAATGAAAACACCAATGAACCGATCCAATGCATCGTTTTATGTATCATCGTCATGATCATAGACTGTCTGTAATGCGTCGGGGCAGCGGAACAAAGCCCTACAGTCCGCATCTAGGCTGCCCGCCAACTGTACCCGCGGCTTGCGATGGCATGTCCAAAATGAGTGCAATTTCAAATGGGTGTCAGATGATGATATTAAACTTCAAACTGCAATGTTCTTCATAATGCATGGTGTTTAGGAATGGCGTGAGGCAACATTATGTGAACCATAAGGCATACCAACCACCGGCATACCGGCACTCTACGCTGAGCTGCGAGTATTGGTTGATGACAGGCTGCAAGGAGTGACTTTGGGACAACTCTCGGGTCGTGGCCTATCCGCACCACCCCATAACTCTACGGTGCATGAGCTTGCTGAAAAGTGAATTGTACATATTCGAAGCGCAGAGGTGACAGCAAACTTAACAGCATCTATTGGCGATTAACGGGGCTTTTCCGATTATATTTTAACTAAACCTTCAACAAAACAAAAATCAAACACATTTCACACAAAATGACGGAGCCAGCAGATAATAGGGCACTCCGTTCAAAGGCCCGAGTAGTACCAATATGACCGCCGCTCTGCAAAGAACACAAATACATGAAACACAGTTGAGTCATCTGGCATCTCAAACAGGGTCCCCACAGCCGGAGCCAAGTGTGGTGCCTCGGCGCTCTGCAATTATTCGACAGCGTGTGTGACAAACCTGCCTGCCTAGACGCAACTCCACTAGCACCATCTGCTGATGGGCTTTGGTACACAACTTGTATACTCATGAGAAATGAATAATACATCTTCTTGTTTGGCTTCAGTGCTCCAGGCATACATATCTTATAAAGGACGTACCGTACCTAGGCAACGGCAAACACTTAACGTACTGATGCACGGGAAAACATTGACAAAACCTTCCCCCCCATTTTATTACTTATCTCTTGCTTTATCAGTTTTCCCGCCACAGTACTTTGTAGCATCCTGGTAATTTTCAAGAGGGACTCCCCGATACCTGGCCGACGTTCCTGTGTAACACACACGTCAAGGCCATACGAACTTTGCACAGAGTGTTTGAGGTTTTTGTGGGGCTCTAGTTGGGACCGCATGAGTCAAACTGATTTCATTCGCTCGGTAAAAAGCGGTTGTTTTGAAGGACCACATTTGTTTGTACGACAAACATTTTGTAGATCTATGTTTAAAAGAGAAGAGAGATTGTCTTTTGCTACCTTTGGTGCAAGTCCGTCTGCGTGATGTTGTTTCAACTCCCGATTCAGACTAAGTTGTTTCAATTTCAGAATACTGCTGTGTATGAGTGTGTGGTTTCTAGCGGGAAGTCTTGGACGACATTATAACTTCACATGTTGCGTTTTACTTCGACTGCCTCAGTAGTCTACCCCGAAAGTGTTTGTACAGAGATATGACTGATGTGTGTCTACCTGTTCTGGTTTATCGTCCGTTGTTTGCAGTAGGTCCAGGAAAAGGCGTTCTACAAGAGTGAAAAGAATGCCAGCAAGTTCATCCGTTTTATCTTTGGCTCCTCAACCTTCATAGCGGCAAGCTCAGAGTAAACCCCTGGCTACAGGAAAAAACACAATAGGTTGAACCATGTACAGTTAACTGCCGCTGGGGTAAAAAACATCAAACATATCACAACATCTTTCTGGACCGTGTGGATGCGGTGTCCCACTGGGACATCCACCAACGAACCTTGAAACAAAAACCGGCAAATACGCCTTTTTTACCAGTAAACAATGACGGGGGCCTGCCCAACGGTATGTTAACGGCGCATAGTCTACGTTCTATGTGGAAATATTGCATGGCAGTTCAAAATGCCGATGAGGAGACTCGCACAATGCGAGAGTACTTCATTTAAAGTATTGCTTCTATAAAAAAAGTGTGTAAAGTCCTACCTGAAGAACCTGAGTGTTTACCCATTATGGATGTACTAGCGCAGTTTAAATAGTTTTAAGCCACACCCTGCGCCGACTCGAAGTTGAACCTTTCACTTTGTGTACAATAAAGTGCGTTTTGTGTTGTCAAGTAGCAGGCAATAACGAATTAAAAACTTCAGAGGCCTAGGGAATTGGAGTGGGATATTATTTCAATGGTCTGAGTTGGAGCCTCAATTCTTCCAAACTTTATCCGCGAGAAACAGAATTTTTGTAGTGCTTCATGTCCTCTTATCTAAACTGCACACAGTGTTTATGAAAATTTGTTTTGGTATAACACCTTTTTAGTCGATTTCATCTGCCAGCGGTTATATTAGATGTGCAATTCATTTCATGAGATGCAAAAAAGTCGCAAACGTCGGGTCCGTGTAGGCGGCCAGATTTGTGGATTAAGCTACCCGGTAGCCTGTCAGAATAAGACCAGAATTAGCGTGATGCCAGGCCGGGACGAGTGAATGATACAGCGCGTGAGTAGAATAGGTACACGCCTAGGAGAAATGTGATGGTGGACAGTCAGGGCCAGGCCTTTTTATTGCGGGCTGTCGGCCGGTCGGGATAAGTTGTGTCAAAAAACGAAAACACGGAAGCTAAAACGAGACACAAACACAATGAAGCAGTAAAGACGTCTTTAATAATCAACACGCTTTTGCCCTCAAAGCACGTAAGCAGACTTACGTTCCATGAGGTAGTTATTTTTGGCAGTTTCAAAACCTGTTCGCCCGACCTGTTGGTGCGGAATAATCTGCTTTTGTGCAAACGCGCCATTACACAGTGAGGAAAGTGTAAATTATTTCTTTCTATCCTGGTTGTCTACGTCAGTTTGGTGGCACCGGGAAGTGTGGGAAATTCACGAATGATTTTGAATAAACCCAAATGAAACCATGCGCCTTATTCCACCATGACTTCCACATATCGAGAAGTAGATTGAGTACCGCTCATTACAAGTTACAATCGCAACGCAGCGATCGCCATAACATCCACCACGCAGTTGATGAAATCTTTTGTGCATCTTTTGGAATTTCCTGGGGGAGGCTTATTCCTCCATGGAAAAATGAAGAAAACGCGTGGTAACAGTAGTTTCCTTTTGACCTCCAAGCAACCTTCTAGCAGAGTCCGTCAATGTTTTTCAAAAGCATTGACGGACTCTGCTTCTAGTGTGCTTGAGCAAGCACCTCATTGGCTGTTGCGGCACCCACTGTAGCGCCAGCGATCCAACCATTTCGCGGCTCAGACAGCTTCCAAGGAGGAAGCGTTTAATTGCTCGTTCGTTCGATTGGGAAGGGTGTGTTGAGGAGGATAGCGGCGAGTAAAGGAAGCTCAGCCCCGGTCAAGCCAGCGGATTTGCGGTTACGTAGATAAATACCTCTTGGCTCATTTCTCCTGATGGTAGGAGGTGGCGAAGGAGACAGGAAGAAAGAGTAGGGGCGAGTGCCGTCAAAAAGCGATACTAGAAGGCGCTGACGCCATCACACTTCACTACGCGTTCTCATATACTGCGGCACACCACCGGGCAGCATCTGTGCGCGCACTTACTGCGAGCTTTATTTATGAATCATGGCTTTCGCTCGACAGACCTGGTTTAACCTCGTTGAACCACGACTAAGTACATGGCTACAGTTACCCGTATGAATTGGGCGGACGCGTGAAGCTCTTTTTTGAGGATGACCAGCGTCCAAGCTGCAAACAAATAAAATTTGCTCATACCTTTCACCTAAATGATCTGTTATCACTATACCGCGTGGCAGAAAGCTTCGGTGCTCATCCGCTCTCAGAAATCGGTTCCCAGACCCCCTGATAGAGGGCGCTCACGTTTCACAAGGTTGGATTTGTTTCCCTCCTACTAGGAGAGGGAGTTTCCCGGCTCTGACGTTTAGCAGGCGATTTCTTTGCGCGAACCGTATATTTTGCAGGGCCATGGCGCTGCCGTTCTAAGGAAAGCGCCCGTTGGCGTTCGAGCCGAATCAAGAGAACAAAAGCTCCGCTGTTGCAGCTTGTTTTCACTGGGCCGAACAGGGTCTCGTTTTTGCAGAGAGACATGACGATTATTCCGAGTTGCCAATTACCCGGTACGGCCCGTACCCTCTAGTGTTCCGCGGCCCACTGAATGAGATCCCAGTGTCAAGCAGAGGTGGACATGCAGACAACTGATTCAGTCTAATTGTAGGCTTTAACGCGCCGACGCAACGCAGGTGATTAGGCACGCAGTATGGAGGGCACCGAATGAATTTTGACCTCCTGGGGATCTTTAACTTGGGCCGAAATCTCGAACACACTGGCATTTCTGCTTTTCGTCTCCATCAGAAAAGCGACCGCTGCTGCCGGGAATGGAACCCGCGTCCTCGTGCTCAGCAGCGCGCCGCCTTGGCCACTGAGGCACCCCGGCAGGTCAACTCATTCATTCACACTTGGAATTAGAACTATTGAAATCAAATGCACGGCGGAATTGACTTCACTGAATGCGCTCTGGTCGCTCCTCGCAATACTCGTACACTTTCAAGACACCTGTTTTCATAATTTCGCTGCTAAACACACGAGATTTGAACTTCAACTTTATTGCGGATCTCAATAAAAAAAAATGTTTGTGCACTCTGCCGGATTTCATCGCCTTCAGTGAGACACACACAGCAATGCAGAGAAGGCACATCAATAAAGTCATCTGCTCTGTTTACTGTTAGACAAGCTATCCACATTTACATTCCATTCCCCACATGTCAAGCCTGCCTGCCAATACAGCATTTAAGCAGAATTCAGAGTCACCATATTTCTCTATCACCTAAAGAAAAATGTCGCCTTCGCCAAACCACATACTTCTCTAACCTCCCAAGCCTTTTAAAACGACAAATTTCCTCTCCTCAAACAAGCTGCCGAGACAAGGTTTATCGGGAGGCCCTAACTACTGAATACGTTTTTCTGATACTACTAGTGGTACGTTCTGATAACTACTGATACGTTTTTCTCAATTCTCAAGTTCTGCTTTCAATAAGCATAATTCGATGACACCATCGTTCAGCTCATCATCATCCTGAACTTCTAAGACAGGAGGAAAGGATCCCATGGCTACTGCACGGCTGCTTAAACTGCTGAAATTATTGTATTTGTAACCTTGTAACCGAGCACAGCCACTACGAGGTTTCTCGTCGCTTCGAAAACAGCGGTTCGCCATTGATCCCGCAGTTCTCGGATCCACATGCCCATGTTACACCAGGACTAGAACTGCAGCAGTAGACCCTTTGACTGCAGGATCGCGAGCTTCTGTCCCTTATTTCACGGACGGCACCGGCAGAATGCGCTCGTTTTTGTCACAGTGCGCTTGTGAGAACTTGTGTGGCAGCCCTGAGGTGGTATGCCAGGGAAGCGACGAGGGGCGCCGCGAGTGATGACGCCGTGACCAGCGCCTGCTTCAGGGCGGTGAACCTGGAGCCGACGTTGACGTCGTCGACGCTAACGCCGAAGACAACGTGCTTGCTCATGTGTGTCGCCCAGCTGTGGTTCCTGGGAAATGAATACAGAGGAGAACAGCTTGTGTAAGCTTTTATTGCCCTGAAAACAAATGTCGCCCGAAACACTTTCGTGAAAGATTTCCTGGTGTTTCGAATGTTTTATCAACTACAACAATGTCTTATGGCTGCTTACTTGCCGCATTTATGTATAATAATATTTTGTCCCTTCGTGGATTTTATTATTGCCTTCTTTGTTTTGTTTAACTCCCGTATGGATAGTTACATGTCTGTAGCCAAATCAAAAGTTGCTATGTGCAGCCACAAAGGGAGGCTGTACACTCGCTTTGCAGTTTCTAATCACGTTTAGCAGTAAGGAAAAAGAAATTCAAAAAACCTACCATCCCTACCTAAGCAAAGTTCAGAGAAGCTCGAAAGCTTTCTAACATCAAAAGTTCGTCAAATGGGCACCGAAACCTTCGCTAAAACTGCATCCCACCTTCGCTGAAATTGCGTCCCATCAATCGTCAAGCTTTAAAAACGCCAAACCGGAAACGAAGAGCGAGCCCACGAGAAAATTTTTGGCGCCCTAAGTAAAGGAACCTACGGCCGATCCAAATGTGTCCCGGTACGGGGTTCATGAGATAAATGTATAATATTTTACTCCTTCAATATCGATGCGTGTCGGCGGCCGCTTTTCTGATGGAGGCAAAAAGCGATAACAGCCGTGTGTACGAGATTTCGGCGCACGTAAAGATACCCAGGTGGTCAAAATTAATCCGGAGCCCTCCACTACGGCGCACCTCATCGCCTGCGTTGCATCGGTGCGTTAAACCCTACAACCAAACAAGATCGGTGCGTGTTCATTTAGGCGATTGCTTTAACTATTCTTTTTTAAATGTTCCTTTAACTGTCCCTTTGAGCAATTTTTAAGTAACCATTTCGGCACAAAGGAAGCCCGGTTTCACGTACATGTCGTGTGACCAGAAATATTGTTACAGCTTTTCAGTCGACAAATTGGTGTATAGGGAAATGCAGTGGTTCTTGACAGGACGAAATCTGTCCCACTGAAAAAGCTTTCGTTTTATTAGGCGTATTGCCAACGTTTGCGAACACACGCTGGGATAGTGGCTTACGGTAGAGCGCTTCTTTAACGGCGGAAAGAACGGAAGACGGAGCACACCAACACGTGCCCATTGGGATGTACAAGGCTCGATAACGAACAGCAATTCGTGGTGTACTGAGGATGTGCTGTGACAGCGCAGGTACCACGCGGCGACAGAACTCATCACTTCAGCAACTACTTTCTTGCACACTCAGCGTCCGTGCTGCACAATAGTCTATACGGCATTTACTACGGAATTAGGTTCGCGAAGTATAACACGCGATTAGTGGAATTGTATGCCATTTGTTTGAGACGCACGGTGTAGTGCGTTTGGCATCCGATGAAAAGATGCCAGCAACAAAAACAAATAGAAACTTCTGCAAGCATTCAGCCCCGACATGCCTGCGGGGCGTTAAGCTGTAGGCGGAGACCCGATGTACGTCGAAAAATACGTAATGCCGATATGATGGACTAAGATCTAACGCGAAATCAGTTCTGCGTGCGCATGCCTCTCTCTGCCTCAGTGCCAAACGTAGCGTGAGCTCAGGGTGCTCCTCAGTTTTTCACCAGTTAATCGTTTATCAACGAGCGGGATCAAAAACCACAGCTTCTTGCTCTAAGGAAAGCCCCCATTTCCGCTTCAAGCACCCGCGAAAATGTTCCCATGTTGCCTCAACGTGTTCGGCGTTCGTCAGAGCGGTTCCTGGGCCTGCCAAACCACATAATCTAACAGAAACCATTTCCCGCGATGGCCCGCGCCGCCTTGGCGCACGCTTGAGGGCAGAAACTTGACTAAAGCAGATACAAAGCACGCTAAATAAAATAATAAGACAAAAAAACTACATAGAAAAAATAAAACAACCCCAATTGAAAAAAAAACCAATCATCAGAAACAATTATTCACATATGCTTAAACCAGCTAGCCTTCACTCAGCTGGCTACTTGAACGTTGAAAACTCCCTAAAGAGGACAGAACCATTGAACCAAAACTTACTTGTACAAGTTGCCCGCGAGAATGCCAGGACTGTCGATGAACGTCCTTTCTAGTAGCATGAGTTTGTTATTGATGTCTTTAAACCTGAAACACAAGCAGTGAGAGCGTAAAGACCTAAAATGCGTTTTTCTCAAATTCTTATCACACACTAAAGCTCTACAATAAATCAACACGGTATTAACCCACTCATGATTACTTCAACGCTGATCAACAAACGACCTGTCAGGGGTATGAATAACTGCTACTTTTCTTTCCTTCCACACATCGAAAATGGTTGAGTGTATGAATTAATGTGGACGGCGGCGACAATCTAGATAAAGTTACACAACCTCCCACTGCAGAGCCCTGTACCTATATCGCATGAACAAAAACATTGCCCAGTAGGGCACGGCGATCGGGCAAGACTTTAGTTCACTTCTATATGATTTGTTCATTCTTAACCGAGTATCTGGTTGAAGCCATGTAAACCTAATCAACGTAGCCTTCTTTTTTCAAGCCACCGCGAATAATGGTTATTGTGTAGTTGACACCACCAACCTACCATCCGTTTAAAAACCATACTTTTTAGTGCCTGCTGAACATCATCTGGAGAGTGTCCAATTAAGCGCTGAAAGAATGTAGAAGCTGTGCAGCGAGAACCGAGAAATGTGAGAAGTCATTTTCCGCATTGCCCGGTGAAAAAAAAATAATGTAAAATCATAATACAAACGTTATTATGTGATAATTGTTCATGCCGTGAAGCTACTTGGAAGTACAACAATAAGGGCTGACATCGATTCGTTTTTATTGGTGCTTCCATGACACTTCGAAGAACTCCGTGGCCATAAATGTCGCCATAACCATACATTTCTGGCTTTACCACCTTAAACTGACTAAACACGGCTTTCCTAACTCCGTTAAGCCATGTGGAAGCATAAAGCTGTGGAGAGTCCCGCCCGTTGCACAGAATAAGATTTTCAAAACGAAGCTGGTATTTTATTTAAAAAGGGGGCTGTATAAGCATTCTAAATACGGGTGTACCAAATGCTCACTTTGGCTCATGGCGGCACAACCTTGCACGAAGCACGTCTGGATAAACGTGAGAAAGTATGCGTTAAGGGTTAAATTTAGGATGCAGGTGCAACGCCTGCTCACGCATAGACAGCTCCCCACGTTGTGTGGGAGATTTTCACACCTAGCCATACATGCATCACCAGTCATGCTTGCTGAATGGAGTTGCCAAAAGTGACACGCAACTCAGTGCTTTAGGCGAAAACTATAAAACAACTCCTTTCGGCTGATGCTTACCTAATAACTATTTCTCGTGAATGTCTTGAACAGCTGACATATCTCAATAAGGAATATTTCAGCCCAATTTAGAAGGAATCAGTGAGATTATTTTCAATTGCTACTCATTTTTCTGAGGGTACTTTGGTGTACCTTTAATTGAGTTAGGTCTAACACTGTATATCTTAACTGGTTTTCTAACAGTTTTGTTAGCGCTTGTTATTTCGGTAGTTTTGGTGTAGTCACCGGTAGTCATTGTAGCATTTGAAATATTAGGTATTCAAAACTAGACTTAGTGACAATTCGTAGCATGACAGAAATTGTGGAGAGCCGCAATAAATACCTTTTGAATATGTGCAGTTAAAAAAAAAGTCAAACCAGACTTATTATTTATAAAGCATAGTAACAATACATGCTCTCAAAATATACAGGGTATAAGAAATCGCCGCGTATCTGCTCCTTTCGTTGCAAATGTCAAGGAAAGGCTATAGTCCTTGGTCCACATTTGCGAAGTAAATGCCGCCCTTCGCTTTCCCGCTCTCCTTTCATGTTGTTCCTCTGGCGTCGCCCTCCTCCCAACGTAAACACACCAAAGGTTTGCTCAAGTCAGTTTAAATTTACAACGTTTCACTGCTCCAGGCCGGGTGCCTTGCCATACGACGGAGACGCGCGGGAATCTAGGCATCCTACTTCAACTTTCATGGAACCGCATTGCCCTAGTCCACGTGCGTTCCAACCAGAACGTGGAACCTATCTAGTGGGACCTTTCGTATCTGTTCCCGCTTGATTTTTTTTAAATACGCCAGTTGCTATAGTGGCGCGGGCGACAGCAGGCGACAGTGGTTTTTTTTTTTTTTGCAGTCGATTATAGCATTTCATTCCACAAAAATCAAGCATACATAATTTTTTTTATAAACGAACACTGTAAAAATCCCCTGTGTATAAATTTTCGGTCTTATATTGGCGTAACATCTTGTTCTTGTTCGGCAATATTGAGAAGTATGAACATATAAATTGAACTTAGATATTTAGATTTGGCTGTGAGTATATAAGAATATTTCTCCGACTTCGTTTCACTTCGGCCGGGTGGCAGAATCGAGTCACAGACAAACACACATTCAGACAGACAATAATTTATGGGTTTAAGTAGCCCAAGAAAGACTATCATCTTTATACCGGCAATCCTAAATCGAATGACATGACGTTTCTTCCGGTGCCATCCGCATTGCAGAGAGACAAATATAACGGCGTTGACACGAATTTAAAAAAAAATAAACAACGGCCTTGACACGACTTTTGTTAAAGAATAAACAAAGTCCCTCTGTTTGTCCTCCAAGAGAAACATATTACCCAAGCAGCCATGAGTATCCGAAAAAACTGAGGGAAAGAAAAATCCAATTTGAAGTCTGGGCACTTTTTCACGTCTCCTGTATTATGACCTATTTATACTGGCATACATTGTTCAGTGGCAATAAATTGAAAGCTGAAGGTACGGAGCTACAGCTTTGTGTTACTGCTCCAAAGCAGCTCCCGATAAATTGGTGTCTGTCTCAGTTTCCTCGTGGCAGATACGCAGTTGATACAATTTTGGCGTCCCGTGAGGTTTGTGGTTCAGTGCGTTAAACCGCGACTACCCCGCATGCGGGAATATCGGCGTCTCCTGCCATAGGCTCCGCTCGCTGCGGAAAAACATAATAGAAGGGGGATGTTTATGCCATACCGTGCACCTCTGTGCGTTATAGGCGAAGACAGGAATATTTAGAACGAAAAGAAGTAGTCTACAGTAAAGTACCATTTTTATTTAAAAGTGCCGCTTAGTGAGAAGGTGCGAAGAACGCGGGCGCGCGTTCTATTTCCTGGGTCAAGCTTGCGCCCTCAATACCAGACTGGACAGGTGGACAGTGCCCGCCCGTTAGCAAGGGATCAATGCTTTGGGACTAAGCAGGCCTCCCACGAAATGCTGACTGAGTACTATCCTACAATCTAATTAAAGGTCATCATCCTCCTCTCCTGTGCTTGAGGGCCTCTGAATAACCAGAGTTTCTGGGGAAGTTGCCATGTGTACGTACCTCTTCTGCTTGCGAACTTCCGAGATGGTTCCCAGGTACTGCCACCGCACGGGGATATGTCATCTCCGAAGTACCGCCAAATTAAGGACAGGACTTCCCACTTAAACTCGATGACCCCAACGAATGCTACACTGGTTGGTATGCTTGAACAACAAATATTCATCTCGCGTGTGCTTACAATTTGCTCAACAGTAGCCTGGTCTCTTTTGGCAACCATTGGTAGCAATTTTTGACATGTAGTTTCTCTGCCGGTCAAGAGTGGTGACGTAACGAAGAACTACTCATCACTACTCGCCGCATGACGTGAATTACAAATTCAATAATTCTCAAAAGAATGAAAGCAGAAAGGAACGATTCTCGAAGTTCGGTGAAAATGAATGAAACCGTCTACTAAAAAACTACACCATTACGAAAAAAAATATGGAAAAAATCGCAAATGTAGAATGCAAACAGCGCAATTTTTAAGAAAAGCTACAGCTGGCCATGTATAATTTTAGGTGGCTTTATACTTTTTTTCAATTTCCATTGATGTCTTGGCTCCAACGATTTACCTGCAATAAATTAAAAAAAATATTTTGAACTGAAACTTAGATTCATTTATTTAGGTTACTTGGAAGTAACTGCAAGTAAGAAGCTTTCAGTTGGGTGACATTTCTTGATAAAGCTTGCTATTTTAAGTCACCAAAACAACACCATACTTGGTATAGAATCGGCGCATTGCAATTGAGGCAGCACACAGTTTATTAAGCAGCATGTCAGGTGAGCCTTGCGGAAGTGTGCGGACACCCCTCTTTTGCGGTTCTCAATCTTCCGTGTGCCGCAGCACGCCGTTTGAGCAGTTTTATTGGTGGACACGCTGCATGCTTCGATTTTCGCCATAATCACAACTATCATGGCACCTCGTTTCGGACGCTCGACTTGGCGAAGACAGTCGAGATTCTGAACTGTATCAAAATCGAAGCTGTGTTGCGAACTAGTAAAAATGGGGCTCTTTTGCCTTTTGTTTCATTGGAGGCTTAAATATTTTAAAGTATTGTGTTCCTTATTTCATTAGTAACGGGAGTCGACTGTATACACACCTGCCCCCTTATAGAGGGTGTTCTGGCTCCGTACCGCTGGCTGCATTGCCAAAAAAAGCTGTTCCTGCCAGGGTGCTACGCTGGCTCGTTGGCAGCCAGCCACAATAGTTGATTTCAGTGCCACGCGATATCTCGTGTCATCGCTGTTGTAGTCGCGTTAGTATTGCCCAACTCTCTGGAAAGGTAACCTGAAGCGATCAGTTTTTTTTTTCACACAAATATAGTCTGATGAGTGTTGAAACAAAAGCAACATTATTCAATATATATCCTCAAGTGAACGAGAGTTCAATTAAGAGAAACTGTTGGCCTACCCATTTTTATTTTTTCCCCGCATCTCCTCCTCGACAGCATCAGCGGCTCTGGAGAAGCTTTCCACGGCTGATACTAAGGAACCTGTGTAGGATGCGGAAAACACGAGAAAGTGTTAGCAACTGATAATGAAGACCTTGTGACAGTACCGTACATGCGTGGGTGGTTCGCGCAACAAGTTGACTGGAGCACGGTTTTGTCGGCACTTTCCACAGTCCCACATTGCAGTATCTTTTATGGTACTAAAATATTCTGGGGGAAATATTTTAAAGTATTTTATTGCGAGTTTTTGTGAGTTTATTTTGTTGCTACGGATGCGAACAAGGTTGTCGCCAACGATATTCTTCCATATGTGAGGCAGATGGTTGGGGAAGTTATTTTAGTCTGCTAAAGAACAAAAGAAAGCAGAACACATTAGAATGAAGAACATGTCCAGTTTCTGGCCAGGGCAGTAGTGAAGCAGTTTGAAAATCAATTCGTAAAAAGAAACAGCGTTTGGAAGTGCCGTTCTAGCGGTGGAGGATTGTTTCTGAACTAGAATCGTGGTGCGTCTGCTGCCACCGGCTTGACCGGTCTTGTGACTTCTGCAAATGGCTATGTGATTAAAGAATTGAGTCCGCCGCCAGTGTCAGTGGCCTCTGGAAGGCATAGCAACGATGTTGACGAAACGTCCATACCGTTGGCCAACGAAAGGCCTGACAGAGAGCCAATTTCGCAGCTACAGCTAATAATTGCTACCACTCCGACGCTTCGAGCGCAAAGCACGATTGCCGCGGGGAACGAGAGATGCTGAAGAACCGGTGCGTTGCGGTTTGATGAAGCGAGAGTAAAGCAGGCGCAGCGAGCCCAGCCTTATCTTCGCGAAGAGCGCGACGAAACGGTAACGTATTCTTTTTAATTCTGCTAATCATCCTGAACTCTCTCTTTTTCGTTCAAGGGCCTAAGATCCACGGGTCGCGGTGGGTAAAGAAACCCGTTGCAAGAGAGGCGAAGAATCTTGCCCTCCCAGAGAAACATTGCACTTGGAATCACAGCAGCAATTTTGTCACTTCTTCCCGAGGACTTTGGCCTACCAGTGGCGTAAATCCAGAAAAATCACAAGGGGGGACACACATCTTGCCAAGGCGGCAATTTTGTTTTGTGCTGTATTAGCTAGAAGTAGCTAAACAATCCAGCAAGGAGCTAAAAGTAGCTAAATATTTTCAAGTGCTTCTTTAACATATTCTGGGTGTTTAAAGTATTTATTGGCAGCTGTAATTTCTTAAAGGGACAGACAACCGATTTTTGTCGCGTATATGTTCTCTAGCTCATATGAAAGCCAGCGTTTTATATAGCCCGGTAACCGCAAGCAATTTCAAAACAAATTGGTGGAAATAATTTTAATTTATTTCGGCGAACCACAGCGGAAACAGGTTTTACCTGCTTTCAGTGATTCCGCTTGCACCTTGTGCACGTCGCCGATTGTGGAAAACAAACCTTCTTTTTATTTAGCGGGAACGGGATGGTTATTTCAGCTCGTGCAGTACTTATTAGTGACAAAAACAACAGTTGTTTTAGCTTTCAAAGGTAAGTGAAAGATGAATGTCAAGGGGGGGACACTTGCAAGGGGTGTCCCCCCCAGCCCGAACACAAGGGGGGTCAGGACCCCCCTGTCCCCCCCATGATTTACGCCACTGTGGACCAGGCCTACCGTCTGTCAAAGAGCTTGTGCAGCACTGTTGTGACGTCTTCCCTGTACAACAATGTATCCCACGTTACACAAAGCACCCAAGGGCTGTTTTCCGATGTACAGTCGGCCGGAAAAGTAACCGGACCACCGCTCACGCAGCCGGAGCGGCTGCTGCGGCGCACCGCGGCGCTGTTATCTCGCTGTGCTCGCTTACGACGAGAGTGGCACGCTTGACGCCAAACTTCCCCTCGCCCTCGTGCGGGTGCTTGCCACGCTTGATAAACTTCTAGTGCAGCGTTCGCCTTTAATCCAGCACATGGCGCAGTCGCGCTGCAGCGCACGGCCGCAGGGCCACAAACCGCGGCGCTAGGAAGGAACGAAAACCCGCTCTGCTTTTTGTACGCGGTTTATGTTCGCCTCATGCTGCCTATCAGTGCCTGTAGGATGCGTCCACGGCCACTGGATTTTGGATAAGACGGCACAATGCACCGTACCGAAGGCTACCGTGACGTTCGTTTTTCCACGCCGGAGCGATGTTATAGTGTCGAAATTGCCTTTTCGGCATCATGTCCGGACGTGGGTTTAACACTACTTACGGGGAGACCTCTGAAGACCGATTTAATTAGCTAATAGGATATTCTTTCGGTGACGAATTTTCTTTACAGGCGTACCGCCAGGATGAATGATTTCGAAGACGAATCGCAAAACATCAGATATTCCTGAAACTTTATTCATGAAATCTGACAGTACTGGCATTCAGCAGTCCTCAGTGGGGCGAAAAGTTGCCGGCTACAGCGACGACTTGGCCGACTCGCCTGGGCATGGAGTCGTACAGCGCCGCCACTATCTCGGGACGCCCGCGCAGCGCTTCCCACTCTTCCTTCCCGGCGAGCCACAGCTGCTCCGCTGTGCCACCGCCAAGGCGTCGTGAGGCAAGCGTCTTCTTCAGCAGTCCCCATATGTTTTCGATGGGGTTGAGATCAGCCCCGTTAGGGGGCCATGGCAGCTGAGGCACGCGACAGCGCTCCAGGAGTGCGCTCACACTGCGTGCTTTGTGCACGGGGCTCCTATCATGCTGGAGCAGGTAGCAGCCATCCTGGAACGGCCCGTCCAGGACGTACGGGATCAGGTGCTCGGTGAGGACTTCACAGTACCTCGCCCCGGTGAAGGAGCCCTCGATCCGCACGAGTGGGCCCAGGCCGTCCCGACTGATGGCACCCCAGACACTGACCGAGCAGCGGCCGCTGCTGAGCACGCTGTGAGTGTAGGCGGGGTTATACCTGAGAGTATGGGAGAGCAAGCATTAACATCTGTCGGGTCCAAAAGCATGGAGCGTCCTCATTCCGTTGTGGAAATGAAATAAAGATGGAGGCTTAAATTACACAAAATTTAACATTTTACCCACACTGATATGGAATACGCGCGAATGAAACACTTAAATGCTAGTCAATGCTGTACCCATGTCAACTCAGGTGGTAAGGGGAAAATGAGGTTGCATTCTCCAGACTACGACGCGTTGCAAACCATCCATATAGGTTATTGACAGGTTAATCTAACTTAACCCGCGATTCCTGTGAGCCGCAAGGGTGCCAGTTCATACCTGCTGTTCAACGGACGCCACACACGCTGCTGTTGGTCCCAGCGTGTGCAGAAGGTAGACTCGTCCGTGAAAATCACCTCCCGCCACTCCTCTGCCGACCACTGCTCGAAAGCTCGGGCGAAGTTCAGTCGCTCCTCCCGCTGCTTCGTTGACAGGTGCGGTTTCTGAGCGGCAATGCAGTTCACGAGACCCGCCTCTCCCAATCTGCTCCTGATTGTGTCGCAGCAGCAACTGAGATCCAGAGCATCGCGGATCTCCCTGGAGTTGAGAAATGGGTTGACAACAGCGGCAGCAACAATCCATTCATCCTCTGCCAATGTGGTCACCCTCGGCCGCCCACTGCGCTGAGCATCACAAATTCTCCCATCTTCATCTCTATACGCTGTAAGAATGCGGCTCACCGATGTTCGGCTCCTACCGGTGCGGCGGCAGATTTCACGCTGAGGGACACCTTCGTGGTGAAGCCGGACGATCAGCCTTCTCTCCTCTATCGGCACTCGGGGTGGCATTCTGGCGAAGTAAAAAGCCCGATGCGACCGTTCGAGCTTTTAAAGGTTTTTTACACTGCAATTGGCCAATGGAAGGACATCACCATATCTGTGTAGCAGAGCGCACCCATATCTGTAAAGCAGAACCCACCGTAAAGCGCCTGGCCTACACCATTCTAATAAATAAAATGTAAAAATTGAACAAGGACTGCTCATTGGCCAGTTGCAGTGTAAAAAACCTTTAAAAGCTCGAACGGTCGCATCGGGCTTTTTACTTCGCCAGAATGCCACCCCGAGTGCGAATAGAGGAGAGAAGGCTGATCGTCCGGCTTCACCACGAAGGTGTCCCTCAGCGTGAAATCTGCCGCCGCACCGGTAGGAGCCGAACATCGGTGAGCCGCATTCTTACAGCGTATAGAGATGAAGATGGGAGAATTTGTGATGCTCAGCGCAGTGGGCGGCCGAGGGTGACCACGTTGGCAGAGGATGAATGGATTGTTGCTGCCGCTGTTGTCGACCCATTTCTCAACTCCAGGGAGATCCGCGATGCTCTGGATCTCAGTTGCTGCTGCGACACAATCAGGAGAAGATTGCGAGAGGCGGGTTTCGTGAACTGCATTGCCGCTCAGAAACCGCACCTGTCAACGAAGCAGCGGGAGGAGCGACTGAACTTCGCCCGAGCTTTCGAGCAGTGGTCGGCAGAGGAGTGGCGGGAGGTGATTTTCACGGACGAGTCTACCTTCTGCACACGCTGGGACCAACAGCAGCGTGTGTGGCGTCCGTTGAACAGCAGGTATGAACTGGCACCCTTGCGGCTCACAGGAATCGCGGGTTAAGTTAGATTAACCTGTCAATAACCTATATGGATGGTTTGCAACGCGTCGTAGTCTGGAGAATGCAACCTCATTTTCCCCTTACCACCTGACTTGACATGGGTACAGCATTGACTACCATTTAAGTGTTTCATTCGCGCGTATTCCATATCAGTGTGGGTAAAATGTTAAATTTTGTGTAATTTAAGCCTCCATCTTTATTTCATTTCCGCAACGGAATGAGGACGCTCCAAGCTTTTGGACCCGACAGATGTTAATGCTTGCTCTCCCATACTCTCAGGTATAACCCCGCCTACACCCACAGCGTGCTCAGCAGCGGCCGCTGCTCGGTCAGTGTCTGGGGTGCCATCAGTCGGGACGGCCTGGGCCCACTCGTGCGGATCGAGGGCTCCTTCACCGGGGCGAGGTACTGTGAAGTCCTCACCGAGCACCTGATCCCGTACGTCCTGGACGGGCCGTTCCAGGATGGCTGCTACCTGCTCCAGCATGATAGGAGCCCCGTGCACAAAGCACGCAGTGTGAGCGCACTCCTGGAGCGCTGTGGCGTGCCTCAGCTGCCATGGCCCCCTAACGGGGCTGATCTCAACCCCATCGAAAACATATGGGGACTGCTGAAGAAGGCGCTTGCCTCACGACGCCTTTGTGGTGGCACAGCGGAGCAGCTGTGGCTCGCCGTGAAGGAAAAGTGGGAAGCGCTGCGCGGGCGTCCCGAGATAGTGGCGGCGCTGTACGACTCCATGCCCAGGCGAGTCGGCGAAGTCGTCGCTGTAGCCGGCAACTTTTCGCCCCACTGAGGACTGCTGAATGCCAGTACTGTCAGATTTCATGAATAAAGTTTCAGGAATATCTGATGTTTTGCGATTCGTCTTCGAAATCATTCATCCTGGCGGTACGCTTGTAAAGAAAATTCGTCACCGAAAGAATATCCTACTAGCTAATTAAATCGGTCTTCAGAGGTCTCCCCGTAAGTAGTATTAAACCCACGTCCGGACATGATGCCGAAAAGGCAATTTCGACACTATAACATCACTCCGGCGTGGAAAAACGAACGTCACGGTAGCCTTCGGTACGGTGCATTGTGCCGTCTTATCCAAAATCCAGTGGCGGTGGACGCATCCTACAGGCACTGATAGGCAGCATGAGGCGAACATAAACCGCGTACAAAAAGCAGAGCGGGTTTTCGTTCCTTCCTAGCGCCGCGGTTTGTGGCCCTGCGGCCGTGCGCTGCAGCGCGACTGCGCCATGTGCGGGATTAAAGGCGAACGCTGCACTAGAAGTTTATCAAGCGTGGCAAGCACCCGCACGAGGGCGAGGGGAAGTTTGGCGTCAAGCGTGCCACTCTCGTCGTAAGCGAGCACAGCGAGATAACAGCGCCGCGGTGCGCCGTAGCAGCCGCTCCGGCTGCGTGAGCGGTGGTCCGGTTACTTTTCCGGCCGACTGTACATGCTGCAAGGGTGGCATATATGTTGTTTTCGATGACGGCTGTCAACGGGTTGTTCACGGTGCCATTCCGCGCGTTTCTCAAGTTCTGCCGAGGATTGTTCTTTGTCAAAGTGAGGTTTTCCTTCGCAGTGACGTTCGGTATTCTGCGAGTTTATCTCTTGTTCTTAGTCCTCATTCAAGTTTGTGCTTTGTTCAAAATTAGGCACTTGCATTTCTTGAGCTTTGTTGTCATTGCGGCATTCTTTGTGCCGTCACTGCCTGGCTTTCATTAGAACAGTCCCTATCCTATTACGCTCAGGCAGCGGGCCAGAATAACGGTTCTAAGGGCCAGGTTCAGAAAAATAAAAGCACCCTTTCTTCCTCCCCCTCTTCCCGCCCTTCTTGAGACATGACACTTTTTTATAATTCCCTCAAAGAACACATGCAGTGCGTACTCGAAGAATCTCTTGTTTAGGTACATCGCCTGGTCATCTAGTTTCCTTCCGAGCATACAGAGAAATTGTCATCGGAATTTAACTATACCAGGCGAAGAAGAGACGTCGGCCGTATTAAGATTTCGGCTACACGGTTCACACTTAAAAAAAGGGTAAACTACGCGAGAAGGTAAGACGAAAGGAATACATACGACGCTTAGAAGTGTATTCTGAGTGTCCCATTCGTATTACTTTTTGTGCAGTTTGCACTTGTTTCAATAGACAACCTCTTCTATCAGAAATAAGGAAGCGCATTAATAAAGAATGCAACCCTCAATCTGCTTCATTAATTCCGCAGTGCACACTTTGGCTGCCTTTGTGTGAGCGATGCCGAAGTAGAAAGGCGGCCCTTTTGCAGAAACTGTTCGTACATTCCTACAGTATACAGTAAACACGATACCAGCAGCTGGCTATTTTGCCATTTCATCTAGCAATAGAAATTGAAGGTTTCCAAGGCAGCGCTTCCACACAAACAGTGATGCAAAACGAGCCTGATACCCAACTCTCGCAAAACGTATTTAACAACAGTCTCGAATAAACGATCACATATATTGTTACATTCATTTATGGTCGTTCAATTTTAAACATGTAATACATTTACATTTTGCCAGCAATTTTTACTTTTATAAGAGGAGGGAACACGCGTTTTCTGCTAATAAATTGAGGAAGAAATTTACACTTTTACAAAACATTCCTACATCAACAAAGAGTAAAAATACGTGATCCGTTTCAACCTTCAACCTTCAAATGGGGCGGGTATACGTATCACCATGCTTCCACTTTTCATTCATTCCGTAATAGAAGAAAGAAGGAAAGGTGTTTAAGTTTTTACAGGCGTTTTCCAGTCTTTTGCTGGGTCAGTTTGTTCATGCGATCTTCAACATCGGCCCTTCAAAACAAATCCCAGTCCGGATGGTCTGTTTGTCCATCAGCTGGATCACCTCCGTTGCTCTACGCGATGTATGGTTTCGGGCGAGCCCCTAGGGGCTAAACCCCGCGGACATCGTTCGTTTGAAACTTCTGAGCAATAGATAAACCGCTCTGCAAGGCAGCCTCATTATTCCTAAAGCAACTTTGTGCCTCCCTGAGCTGTTTCTTTAGGAGTAAGCCCCTCGCTTTCGGTCGGCATTCCTGAGTCTTCGTTCTTTATCAATTAGGGGTTCCTGTGGTGAACAACGGTACGCAGTGGGGCGTAGTGCGGGTCCACGGTACTTATTTGCACCATGCGCACAAGTGGAGAAGGGGGGTCGTATGAGAAAAGGACGTCTGAGTTTGGCGTAGGGCGCACGGACCAGGCTATGCGCCATGATGGGTCGCTGAAATGTGCCTGCCTGCACCAGTACGAGTCAGAACCGTGAGGCTGTAGTCACGTTTCTTTCCGATTGTCTCCGTGTCATTCCCGGGGCCACGGAAGGGTGCTAGAGTCCAACTACTGCACTTGCAGCCAATGAGACAGGCATTCACATCTTTTGTGTCCCTCACACTAAAGTAGAGGGTAATATGCCTGCATTCAAAGCGGGGATTTCCATGATCAAATGCCTACCTCACAAAATTTCGTTAAAACCATCTAGTTCGCTAGTAAAAATTTTATTTATTGTATAAACAAAGTATACGTGTAGACGGCGAGAGTGACATTTCAGGTTTCACAGACCTACGGGCGGGTTGGCTGATTGAGTGACACTAAAAGGGACAGGCATTTAGTATTTCTTTAAACACGACATCAGCGTCATTCGTGTTTTAAACGCTGTTTTTACGTTGCCACGTAGTAGCATTAAACGTTTTTGGACCTTACATAACCACCAGACCACCTGACTTTCTTATTCTGCGCTAATGCTAACAGAAATGTCGTTCGGCTGACATCTCAGTAGCAAAGCAGCAATAATTTCTACTTTCCGCTTTGAATTCATAAAGGAGACGGTAGATAACTTTTAGGATGGACGTCAAGTAGGAGGGAACTTGTACCACGGCAATTCTTGTTTATTATGCTGTCTGATTTTCTTCTGCGTGAAGGGCGTGACATCAAATACAATTCGAGGTACCTTGAAATTGCCGCCAACCTTTTTAGCGACAAATAGCAAAGGAGAAATATATTTTTAATGAAAAAGCTAGGCCCAGGCAGGTACAGTTAGGCAATCCAAAATAACTGCTTACAAACGACCGGAAATAACTTGAGGAGAACGGAGAGCTCAGACAAACATGCCCAGCAACACCTATCGACACAGCGGCTGTCGCGTGAGTTCGCGGTCACATGTACTTACTCGCCCTCTTCTGCGTGGCGACGCGGTGCCGCAGAACGACGCCGACGCTCGTTCGACGCATGAATTCGCGTCCATGTAATTGGGCTTTAAGAGTATATTGTACTCTGGACTGCTTCATGCTCGACCAACGCTTAACGCGGTGCCGAACTACGTCTCCAAGGGGCCATGCGCAAGAGTGACAGCAGAACAGGCACATACCGACGTCGATTCCGAGGTCCTCGAGGTACGTGGCGTACAGCACCCGGAGTTCAGCGAGGCTCTCGTTTAGCGCTGCCGCGTATGGCCGCACCGTCAATGGAAGCTGTTCGGACACAGCCAGTCCATGCGCAGCGAGGGCCAGGAGCTGAGCGACGGAACGCAAGAACTGGAAAAAGTTCGAGGCCATTCATTTTTCCACAGTAGTAGTAAGAGCCTAGGATATAACGTCGGGTAATGTGTGCATTAATACGCATAAGAACTACAGAGCCCACACCCACTGTTCCTTAATTTCTACCGCTCGTTAACGGCAGGAATGAATAATGCAGCATCGTGGCTTTCTAAGATAAGAATCAGGTGTACCTTTTAACAGTACAGCTGTTGCAGCTGTTGGTTTCGCCGTCCACCCGCAGAAAAACTACCAAGAAAATGCCGAGCGCAAAATGGTATCAGCAACAAGCAGCGACGTTTAGATGAAGAACAACGCGACAATGACGAGCGCGTTCGCATTCAAGAACTTACGAATAGATGCTCGACTACATGGAACATACAACGCTCGATGAAATCGCACAGTTGTGGTGCTGCTTTGGCCTGTGGAACGAGGGTCACTACTTGGAGACTCTCAGACCCGGGTGTAGTCATTCCTGCGTCTTCTACAAGCCGCACGCGCATGAACCCATTCGACCGCTGGATTGCCTCCGTGCTCGAATCCAGCATGGACATTCAGGTCATTCTCGCTAACATTTCCTGTGCCACGTGCGTAAGTTCTGGAGGGGAAGCTTGGGCCCCTGTGCCAATAACAATGGCGGGGTGGCAGGAAAGATTATGTGGTGGAATGCAGCAACAAGATGGTATCTCTTACCGAGAGTATAGGCATCCGCATTCACGGCGCATGCCTCAAAAGGACCTTCCAACAATTTTTTCAACTTTTTTCAAAAATTTAAATGCTTTTAGAAAGCAGTAAACGATTGCACAGACTGCTTAAAATAATGGTCACAAGGTACCTCAGACACTAATTATTGCTATATGGCCATCACGTAATTTCAAAACTTACTTTCTTTTTTTTCTCTATTTCTCGGTCATGGCGTTCTTCGAGCACCCGTATTGCGCCTTTGGATTAGCGGCTACTAGAGGGTGTCCTTTTGTTTGTATTAAAAAACGCATCGTAAAGATACTTTAAAAGAAAACGCATGAAAACAAAGCAGAAACTGAAGGCCAAGCTGCTGCGAGGCACCACGACACGAAGCAAGGAGTGAAACGTTTATCGTAAGTGGGCCAGAGTCCATATCATGTTTTCGCCGACGGGCATCTACGCTGGAGTCTGTACAAATGAACCCGTTCTCGCCACGGAGCACAAAACGGGTGGCCTGGCTAGGTTGTCGCGAGTAGTAGACGCGCAGCTTTGGACTGCTTCTGCAAGACCACTATTCATCAATGATTATGGTGTCATTGAGGGTAGGGGTATTGGCAGTGTGAGAGCTCATTGAAATGGATGGGTCATTTGGAGAGGGCGTGGTAGCCGCTCGGTGGTATCGGCTCTCTGACCACTCTGTGCTTGTAAAGCTTGCCGGTGCAAGGCGTGAGCGGAGGTGAGCCTAGGTTCAGCAGGATTAGCGGCTTGTTCAGCCTGGGAATCACGCTGAAGTCGGCGAGCTTCCACCGTGTCATCGGTACTATACCGGTATCCCATCTTCCATTTTTTTATTCTCTCGTGTAGGTACTCTCCCATTCCATTATACAGGTGGCAGTGACATCGACGTTAATTCATTCCGTCCGGGGTTTGTATTCCTTGTTAACATGTTGAGAGTTGCCTCCATTTCTGCTCACAGAAATGGGCTGTCCAACTCATCATAGTGTGTACTTCAGCACCCTAGGTAAACGGTGACCGCTACTGGCGACTGCTTGCCCAAAAACATTTTCTTTACTGCGTAGGTGGCATCATATTCAGTACCGTGACACTAACGCATCACGAGCGTGACGCTAGGGCCAGCGATGGTCGTGATCTCTCTATTGCGATCAGGGGTTTCAAGATGGTCCATGGACTACGCGTGGCTGAGTTCCCTGGAGGCGGTTGCATGCCGGGCTC
Organism: Haemaphysalis longicornis; assembly: GCF_048455015.1. Lineage (NCBI taxonomy): Eukaryota > Metazoa > Arthropoda > Arachnida > Ixodida > Ixodidae > Haemaphysalis > Haemaphysalis longicornis. The sequence goes on from NW_027526445.1 coordinate 3,652,761, forward strand.
CAGTTTCGTCGATTTAGCTTTTCCGAAAATTCTTCCGCCTGTTTTGGCATGAGGCGCTCCGCCTCTTGAATTTCCTAATTCCCTACGGCTTCTTCCCACTCCAAGGAAGGCCGTGGCGACGACTCTTTGGTGGAAAAGATGTTAGTACTATTCAAGATTTTCCGTGTTGAGTTGACACTCTTTTCTGCGTGTGTGGACCTTGCTTATGATCTACTGGGTCCATCCTTTCGAGTCGTCCTCCATACGCTCGGTACGATCACTTTGCGAAAGCAACACGGTATGTAAACTTTGCTTTTCTTAGCTTATAGTCAACATATTGCGGTGCGTATCTCTATCTGAATTATAAGCTAATTGTTACCCAGAGTCTTCTCTAGCCTCAGCCACTCCACGGGTGAAACTTGACGAGTGTGTTTATTCGACCTCGTCCAATAAGCACACGTTGCTACCTTACCAGAATACCCGAACAGGCAGCAGTGTCCCGACAACCACGAGGGGGGACGTCATCAATCAATAGAAACCGAAAAATGGGGGACACAAGAGTAATGCGTTCTTATGTTGGAGTTCCCTCTATAACGTCATTTTTTAAAGCTGACGTAGACCAAATCACGACATGGTATGTAAAAACCATGCTCTGCATACTTTTAGTATTGATTGATTGATTGATTGATTGATTGATTGATTGATTGATTGATTGATTGATTGATTGATTGATTGATTGATTGATTGATTGATTGATTGATTGATTGATTGATTGATTGATTGATTGATTGATTGATTGATTGATTGATTGATTGATTGATTGATTGTAGTGTTTAATGTGCCGAAGCTTCAGAGGCGATGAGACGCACCGCAGTGGAGGGCTCCAGAATAATTTTGACAACCTGGGGATCTTTATCGTGCGCCGAAATCTGAAACACACGGTTTTTTTTGCTTTTCGCCTCCATCAGGAGAGCGGCCGCTGTGGCCGGGAGTCGAAGCCTCGTTCTTACGCTCAGCAGTTGAATGTTTTAGCCCCTAAGCTACCGCGGCGGGTAAACTTTCAGTATTGTGTATTCTGAGCATAAAAGGCAGATATCAGCGACATGTATAAGGAATTATTTCAACCTCACAACGTTGCCTACGTTTTCGATTGATCGTGGGGTTTAACGCGCCGACGCAACGCAGGCGATGAGGCGCGCCGTAGTGGAGGGCTCCGGATTAATTTTGACCACCTGGGGATCTTTAACGTGCGCCGAAATCTCGTACACACGGGCGTTTTTTTGCTTTTCGCCTCCATCAGAAAAGCGGCCGCCGCGGCCGGGAATCGAACCCGCGACCTCGTGCTCAGCAGCGCAACGCCTTAGCCACTGAGCCACCGCGGCGGGTTGCCTACGTTTTCATACAATAGCAAATTTGAATTGTGTGATTATGGTCGTAATATTGAAGATATTTGTTCTATTAGGCACACCAAGTTGTGGCATTCTGAAACTTTTGTAAGTAATTGCAGCTCTTGCGACAATGTCAAAGAGCGAAAACTAATGATGTAGTTGGTTGTGCAGACTTGCCGCGATGGGTGACGATACCAATATTACGCTCGTGAAGGAGATTTTATATTTACCTTGAATTCCTTATCAACCAGCTTGTATGCCATTTCTGTCTCATAGATGGTGTGGTAGAGAGGGAGGCAGGAATCGAAACTCTGAAACGACACAAAAAAAATAAAATACGGCTGCACTCAAAACAATGTTCTTTTTTATTCTTGGCAATGAATTACACTGTTCTTGGCGTTTTTAAACTGTTGTGTGTGCAAGTTTATATCAAGCTGCGAAGTACAAAGTCAACGTAAAGTAAAAAACTGTGCGATTTTGGGCGGCCACAAAAAGGGAGGGGACACAGGACAGGCGCAGACTTGCAACTAACTTTGATTACACCAAAGTCACATATAAGTACATCCGGAAACACCGCAACTGCGTATGCGCAATATAAAAACGAATAGGACTTCGCATAATGATAATAAATATCAACAACTCAAACACCTTAACTCCAGTCATCAATCAATTTCATCTCACTATTGGGCAACCAGATTGACGTTTGGCTGACGCACTCATGACCCAGCTTTTTTATCTAATAGGCTTCCCGTATCTCCTTCGGCCGGCTATCATGGCACCGACACAAGACCTTCACCTCTTTCCAGCGTGGCTCACACGGCTTGAAGGTGCATGCTGAGCAGTGAGTGGGGAGACGCCCGCTCACGCAGTTCTGTATTGATAATTCCTGCTCCCGAAATCTCACATTACGCATCTTCCCGTTTAGCCCACGTAAACCTTGCCACATGTCAGCGGTATTTGATAAACTACCCCCGTGCAGCAATCAACGTATGCAGCACGGGTGGGCTTTTTTCCGCACCCTTTCAGTCCGGCGCGACTTTTGCCGATGCGCGAGCACATCCCGCTTAGCTTGACCGGTGCGGAAAATGCCACCTGAACGCTATACCGTTTCATGACCTTCTTGAAATTGTGGGACGCTTTATGTACATAATGCACAACTTCACGTTTTTTTATGCTCGCGTTTCCTTTCAGGTTCACGATTGGTATTCTCGGCTTTCATTTTCTTTAGCACCCTTCCACCACTCCACCACTGCTGACACCACCGAATTGGGGAATCCTGCCTCCTTTAATCTGGCAATCTGTGCGTTAAAGCTTTCGTGCACTTCGTGTGAGCATGATCTTTTATCAGCTGACGCGATGCACTGGGTAGCTATCACCCGTTTCACCGTTTTGGAATGTGCCGATTCATACTGCAACAATTCCATTGAATAGTCACATTCCAAAACGGTGAAGCGGCCGATAAGCTCATTGCCTATATAGGCCTCATTGCCTAGCTCATAAGCTCATTGCCTAGAATGCAGCGCGACGATACTGCTCAGATGACTCTATAACCGCCAAAATATTTATCGCCTTCGCTAACATAGACAGCTAGCATGCGCAGTTATAACGCAAAGAACTTGAAACCTCCGCTTCCCAAAGCCGTGCCATCCGCTTCACTAGATCCGCCGAAATCACTATAAAGTCGATTTTAGTCCCCTTGTTAACGTGTGCTTTGTTAAAACAAGAATCCTACGAGCCTTCGTTGTGCTAATTCACTGAGCATTATACTTAAGAGATAACCAAAACTATATTCCGTAAGTCTCAGTTGTTCGGAAAGCCCTCACGTCTAAACGGTTGCAAAAAACGAAAAGAAACAAACCTATCCAATCTAGCAGAAGGGAAGCCATGATAACAACGTACCACGAAAATACCCGAATTCCCATCTAAGAACGTTTCAAATTAAAAACACGAAAGCCACATCTATAATAGCATTGCTCTAGATTTTTCCCTTGCCTTGCCTAAAGGGAAACCGTTAAACTGAAGAGTAGCTAACACAAAAGTAGAAAGAAGCCACTATAACGCGATTTCATTTGCAGTGTCGTGTGGTGTCTCAAAACCCAGCTAATCACTGGCGTTACAGAAGAGCTTCTGCACATAAAGTATGCTTCATGCGAATACCTCCATATTTTTGTAACAAGTAGACATGGAATATATATAAGTTATGGACCCACAGAGACACAACTAGATCCTTGTGGGCCAAACTTTCACTAAATATGCTGAAAAATCTCAAATAGTGGGTATTGTCAGTGCAAGTAACTTATACCTTTCCGGACCACTTCATAGAATCCATTGCTTTAGCGAAGCCCGCCGCTGTGGGTGAAAATGGCGGTGTAGTTTCATTTGACGTTCAGTCAGTGTATATGCAGTGAGCCTGTGAATACCCGCCAGACTTTACTGCTTTACCATGAGCTCCAGGCCGGTATAATGACAAGGGCGATGCTGTATTTATGCACTTATCCTGATTTGATTTTTTAATGGCGTGTCACTATAAAGTCACAAGGAAATAAATGGGGCACTGGTGTGACACTAGGTGCATGGCTAGGACATGTCCCGGTTGCACCAGGATAGGCATTTGCTCACGCGTTCTGACATACGGCTGGTTGAGTTATTGAGGGGTTTTGTTGCGCGCCCATGAATCCGGTTATGAATCTGCTTCCCAATCTGACTTAAGTGCTTCGTTATTCCCAAACTGCTACGGTTCAATTGCCACTTGACGAACGACTCCGTTTACCCTACTACCACTTTTTCTCATTACATCGGATTCATGTCTTAGTATCTCTGGTGTCCGGAAGAACACTAGAATAATAATAAATCGGCTTCCGTTGATTTAATAATTAGAGTTGTGCTGCAAAGGCTAAAGATACATTCGTTGATTTTCAACAACTTCAGCACCTATTTAAACATTCCTTCAAACACGAAATGTTTTTGAGTTCTGCATGCTTTGACATATCTACTTCAATCCGAATTCAATGGCCGCAGAGGAAGGTCAGGCTGTGTCACCGTGAATATGTTCTATGGCAGAAAATATTTTCATTCGTTGACACCATCTTAACAATGCCTTAAACATTTCAATATGCATGCCATCAGTGAGTGCTTGGGACTCGAGTTCTGCTCTAGAAGTGTTGATTGGGGGACTTACACCTGGAGCTTACCTGGTTGCGGCAGGCGTACCGAACGTCCACAGAAGGTATGCCGAGTTCGTGAAAGAATGGCGCGTAGTCGCTGTCTGATGGAAGGTCCAGGAACCTGAAGAAAAACGGATGCGTTTGAACATGGCAGTGTCCCCGTCACACCAAGCAAGGAGAAAACTTATTCCAATAAAATACAATATCCCGCTTTTCTGATGGAGGCGAAAAGCAAAAACGCCCGTGTGTACGAGATTTCGGCGCACGTTAAAGATCCCCAGGTGGTCAAAATTAATCCGGAGCCCTCCACTACGGCGCGCCTCATCGCCTGCGCTGCGTCGGTGCGTTAAACCGTGCAATCAGAAAATACAATATCCACTGCCATTCCATAAATGTCTGATGTAATGAGTAGTATCAACAGCATTAACCTAGAAGAATTAAAGCGATTCAACGTATGTTTTCCATAAAAAGTATTTAAGGAGTCGGGGCCTATTGAAGGACACACTTCTGACGCACACGTTCCAAAATCAAAATTTTCTTCTGGAAAGCCGGAAATGTATGTGCCCTGTTGTACAATCTGGGATAAATTAAACAGCATGAAGAAGAAAATACGAACCATACCGCGCAAAAAACAAATCACCATGTCGCGACGGCTACGGCGATTCCTCCAAGGTAACGTCCCACACGTGGTCACGAGATCTTACTGAAATTTCGGTATACTCCTTCTCTGTGTTACCGATGTGTTGATGGTGTCTTTTGGCTTTTATTTGAGCGTTCCTTACACGTTACAGATCATTCCACTACAAAAAGAGGAAATTCGAGTGGGTGTCGCTGCTGCAAAGACTCTCTTTGACGCCTCTAAGACTCTCGTAGACACTCTACGACTCTCTTTAAAACAAAGGGGGTCGCAGAGACTGTTAGGGTGTCAAAGAGATTGCTAATTTTTCTAATGGGAGGTTCGCGCCAACATCGTTGGTGTCATATATTTATCTCCTAATTTTACTTCAACAGTGCTGGTTTATGTTTGTTGTTACTGCATTGCGGAATTTTGAGGCGCTGATACAGAACCCAAAAAGCGAGGAGACACCTGTGTGTGTCATATTGATTTGTCCTTTAACGCATGAGAGCTACAAAACTTGATTTTCTTGGAATACAATGCAAAATAAACTTACTGAATATGTCATAACACAAAGCAGTCATCCACAGTAGATGCCACACTTATGCTAGCCAAACTCGCTCCACCACCGCTTGCCATTTGTCGTTTAGCTTATTGTGCCGACTTTTATATAGCATATAATCTATTTTAACATAATCAAGCGCGAGCGAATGAAATACTGGCCCCGTTCCGCAGCACATTTTTCTCGTAATACATATAGCCACTAAAACGAAACAAGCCAAAGAATCAATTGCTTCTTTGGTGACCGAATGCCCTGATCACCGCTAGTGGAGATTGCTGAAATACCTTTGCGATATAGACTGTTTTTTCGTGTTGCCGTTTTCAGCCTAAAGCTGCAACTACACCATGATTTATCTGCCGAGAACTACGCCGCTATAATATACCTTGGTTCTGTGTCAGGATTGTTGAAAGACGGTGAGTTTGTGAGCCAGGTGTCGAACACAGTGCTCCTTCCGTCAGCAAGCTCCCCTGCATCTGCGTTCGGAATCTGAAATAATAATAACAGTGTGCAGGACAACCACCTAGTTCATTCCACTCGATTGACTGCAAAGCTGTTTCAAACTGTCACCCCCGTCCATCACAGTAGATAGGGAAATCCCTCCTTGGTTTGAATTCCCTAGAAAGCTCAATGCTATAATGTTCTTCAAGCCACGGATGTTAAGCTGAGAGCACAGTGCATAGACGCTTGTCTTGTTTGTTTTGTGCTTGTTTATTATAGCCGAGAGCTGTCACAAACTGTGTGAAGTTAGAGTTTTGGGAGTGAAATTCAGAATACTGAAGTAAATAGGACGATTGACTGCGTTCCACTTCCCACAATTTAAATAAAAAGATCTTGAATATGACCCTTGACGTTGACAACGGAGCAACGTTGGTGTAGTAGCCGATAAAAACCTGTAAAAGAGTACATGCTGCAGATTTTCTAGTTTTGTCTTTGTTGTTGTTTGTTTATTCTAATAAAAAGAAATTATGTGGAATCGTACGTTACAGAGATGTATTGAAGCCGTGATAAAAGTTTGGTTTCCCGCAGATTCTTAGCTTCTTGTTAAGAGCACCTTTTTTTAAGTTCAGACAACATATCTTTGAAAGAATGTACAAAGCTCGCAGTTTTTCGCCCAATATTAATGGCTTTGCGAGGCTTATAGTCGAACGGCAGGTGGCAGGGCCACTTCAATCAGTACTGGGGTAACGAAACGGCGAAAAGAATCCAGTCAGTCCAGGAGCCCAAGCGTATATAAAAGACAACCTAAGTGCACAGAGCCTAAGCTAATATAGGAGGCAATCTGGGTTTTTAGGTATGGATACGTCTATATTTACCCTCAGCTCTGGCCCTCGATTGCCTCGTCTTTCCCACCTTTTTTTGTTTTGTAGCGGCGCAGCTGGAGCAAGCAGGCCCGTTCATTGTTTTTTCAAATGGCCGTGCCATTACCGCGCCCCCCCCCCCTTTTTCCTAACAACGAAGAAAAAAAGGTAGGCCGGAGATGTCCCTTCCTCTGAAAGAAATACGTCACGCCAGTAGGCAGATTCCGCTGTTCACATTGGTTACCGTCTCACGCGGAACCACTGCCATGCACTTCGTGGTGCACCCAACACGGCTGCGCCTCGCATTAACAAAAGAGAGTGACGTTGTTCTCAATTAGAAAAGGACTTTTCACAATCAAGCAGGCATTAACCCCACGTGTACACAGAAAGAACACGCGAACTAGCGCACTTAAGTGGTAGCTACCCACACAGTGCCTGGACTTCCGTAAGGAGCAGCGCAGTCGTCAAGTACGTGATCTTAAGGAACAAAACACAATATTGGGCACCAGGGCCGTAGCGCTAATAAAGTCTACATCAGGACGTGAAGACCGGAAGCCAAAAAAACTAGAAATGAAATAAAGCATCGCAGCCAGCCGGCCAGTTGGAATTTATTCAAAGTAAACCTTGGGCTAAAGAAACTTGGACACAGAAAGAAGTGCGCTCGTCCCTGTGTTCTTTTTGTGTCCAAGTCTTTTTTGAGGGAGGGCTAATATGAATCCGTTCCAAATGAGCCGACTCGCTGTGATGCCTCTTTTCTCTGCAGTCAGCCTTAAGGACGCGCAAAATACGACTTTGTCACCGCCAGACTGTGTGACAATGACGTGCTTGCGATCCCAAGTTGCATACCTTCGTTCATCTGCTACAGCCCAATCTTATTGATTAGTAGACACTCGCAGCTGCTGTTAAAAGAGCTAGGCTAAGAGTAACCGTAAAGACGGAATTGTACGCGGGTTGTTTTAATGTATCTTGTGATCGGGTGTTTCCTCGCCACGCCAACAGACTCGAGGTGGACGCAGTTGACGGGAAACGTGATAGGCCAACACAAGTCCGCAGAGTCCGGGCTTGTCTGGCCTGAATGCGCGTAGGTTGGTTCTGCACATACTAAACATAACTGGCAGGTTTCAGTGGAACAGACCATGGAATAGTGAGTTGTACAGGTGCAACATCGAGCAGACAAAGATGTCTTGCCTTTGCGGCCGTAGGTGTGAATAGCTCGAGAACTGCAGAGAGCCCTTTCTTCAGAGATGCAATTCGAGAGGTTCGCGATAAATACAGATAGGTAACATGTAACATCCAGAAAGCGATTACTTTTGGCTTACTAAATGCGTTCATCTTTGAAGAAAATGCTTTACCGTGTCACCACTTCGCTAGTAGAAGCAACCAGTGTCTTTCCGTAGAGATGTCATAAGGCCTTACGACGCAGGTACAAATATATGAGGGTACCGGGTTTTCCTATTGCATGCCCAGATCTGAGGGCGTGGAGGCCCTGATGAACACAGAGCAAGCGTCATCAGCACGGATGAATTGATGGACACTTATATAGAGGGTTCAGTGAGTCCTACCAATGTGAGGTTGAATAGCACAGGGCTATGGCCACTTCCTTGCAGGGACGTTACAGGTAACACAGTGATGCAAGGCTGGGGCACCCTCGGTATGAACACGATATATTTGTTGATCATTTGAACCAACCTTAATACCCACGCTTTGTACTTATTTCAACGTCAAAGCACTGACTACATGTTTAATACTCCCTAGAATAGCCTTGTATCATGTTGTGGTACGCCCATTTTTCTTCAGAGAAACTGATCTGTAGGCACACAGCTCACCTATTTTTCTTGCTGAACCGATGTCATGAGGACAATTAGGTTTTCAAAAGATGAACGACTGCGACGGAATACAATCATAGCTTGAGGATACATGTGCTGGTGCCCAAGATACCCCTGAAGTGCCTGTGACCATCCTATCCACTAGTTTCCTTTGAAGCTTGCTTGGTCTACAGTGTGGTATGACTCCAGGCCAGGTGTACTTGAAACTTTCCCAGTTTAAGAAGTGAAGCCAAGCGGTTAGATTCCTGCCACATGCCATATCATCTTGCCAAAGCTGGTTCAGCCGACAGAGTGGGACACACTTAATCAGAATACACAATGGGCTGACCCACAATGACTGAAAATAAGATAGGTTAGTTTGGGGAACCACGTTCCAGGTAAATTGGATTGTCGCACTCCGATTCTGTGTCGGGCAGAAGGGAATTAGGTGCAAAACTGTAGACCTAATGCAGTTGACTAAGCAGAATGATTGCGGTATAGGAATCGGCAGAAGTACCTTCAATGAGCTCATTGTAAACTGATCCGTGATAGAACAGTTCATGAAATAAGGGGTAAGCGAACGATATACAGTCACGGAATAACATGTGAAGGCAGACACTTTTTCTTAGGATAGCTATGAAAGAATACCATGAATTGTCCAAAAGAGCATGTGTTACAGCCAGATTTTATAAACATTCTATGCCTTAGAGGTCATCACATTATCAGTTGGTTAAATCCCCTTTCTGTTATTTCATTGAGTCAAATTATGTAATGTAAATAATCCATGTGCATGTTCGGCCGCAAGGAGCATTCTATATTTTATTAATTTAAAACATTTTTTCTCACACCGTTTTCCAGCATGAGTCGAATATTGAAAAATAAAAGCTTTTTCTCAGCCAAGAGATAACTTTATACACTAGGTACATTAAACTGCTCAAAAAACCGCACTAGTTCAATGTAGTGTGTGGTGCGAGCCGAAAAGTAAATACCTTCTTCGTTGACTCCCATATCAGGTGTGCAAGAAGAGGGCTTGAAGCGATTTCCAGTGTTCCGTTTCCCTGGACGGCAATGTCGACATTCAGATACGCAACGGCCTGGTGACTCAGCTGGACTCGGTGTTCCTGCGAAAACAATTAGATGCTTCAATCTCGCAGATGTTCAACACCTCTAATGGCTGAAGTGTTCAACACCATACGCAATCCACTGCATGCCTACTTAATTATAATATCTGAAAAGTTACAGCAAATGGAAATAAGCCGAAGGATCGTTACAGGTATCTTAGAAGCCGAACGATTCCAAGATAAATAATGCCGAGATGGATAACATCTGAGCGTCAACAGCGAAATATACCTTAGAAGAAATCAACTGGCGACTCCCGAAACTGTCTACATATACTCACATCAAATGCATTGTATGACTTCAAAAACTACTTTCTTTTGTTTGTGTGCGTTTGCATACGAGAAACGCTACTTATATCACTCGTACTTTACAATATGCGCAATAAGCGTGTATACGCAGTATAAGCGCAATAAAGCAAGCACAACAAGCGCGTGCGTGCGTACGTGCGTGCGTGTGTGTGCGTGCGTGCGTGTATGTGTGTGTGTGGGTATGTGTCTGTGTTTGTGTGTGTGTGCGCGTGTGCACGTGCGCGTGTGCGCGTGTGCGTGTGGTTTCTTACAGCATCGTGATATATCCCAACCAACCAATACACATCTACATACAAACAGATACTTTCGCCTATATACCTAACACCATTGTGACTTGGAACCTAAATAGCTTGGCATCTGCTCACCTCGACCCATTCTTGAGAGCCTATGAGGGCGAACTCTTCGGAGCCCCAGCTGCAGAAAACCAGGCTGCGGCGTGGTCTCCAACCTGGGCGAGAACGGTGAAGCTGTTATGCATGCTTTCTTTCGAATGTATGATAAATGCCAATCTGGTGAAGAACCAGCCGAACGGCTAACCTACTGTGAAAAGCACAAACCTGTACACTTGCACCATGCACACAGCGAAACATTTATTTTTGTCAGCTTCCTCCGACGCCTCGCATTGTTTTGGTAACATCAACATAGCGTGTTGAGGGGGTATGTTGGTAGTCCAGGTATATCTTTGCTGTGGCTAGTGCAAAACCAGCAGCGATTGGCAGGCTAAAATTACAACTAGCTCCATCAGTATTAGCGAAGAGGCTAAGCAAACCAGCAACAGTTTCGTTAATACAATTTAGCTAACACTAAACAGCAGCAGCAATCACTCAGGGGCGCTATAATCTGAAAACTATTTATCCTTAGGCATGAAGACAGCAGATATAGGGTGTCAGGCTTCAACTCAACGGTTGTAAGAAGCCCAGTATTTCACGCTCCAGGAAGTGCCGTAATACATGCGCAGGAGTACATATATTTCCGACAAATATTCACACACACATTGGATGCCGATGAAGGCCCCAGAACGTAGCAATTAGGCAGGAAAACCACATTTCAACAAGTTTCAACAAAGTTTTCTTGATATGTTCGTTATTGCTTTGAACGCATGGCGCTAAGGATCCTCTTCTCCATTTTGCAAGGACAAGAAAGAGGCGTGTGCAAAATCTTTAGCACCAAACCAATACCCATCGGCGTATCTCCTCGTCCCTCGCACTGGCGAAACCTTGCGGCCATTCCTGCTCGCCCCTCCTTTCATAACGTGTCAGTACCAACTCCCCCAAATTTTCATCGCGAGGAATCCTGTATGTCGGGATACGGGGTGAAGCCACATGTTGTGAGATAATGGTTTGTGTAGGTGAGGCACGTAGTGACCAAGAATGAACACGATTAAAACGAACCTTAAAACCTCAAAATCGGCCATAACGAAGACACACAACAGCACAATGACCGCTTACCTGGATGTACTACTAGTCTACCTCTTAGATTAACAAAGAATCAGATCGCATGGTAGTGGAATACCTACGAAAAGCTTGCAAGGAAGGCGCTTTTATTTACAGCAGTGACAATCTATCTGGTGCGGACTGCGATTATTAGGTGGTATTCACAAGTCGCACACCCGTCAGTCCCAGAGCGAGAGTGGCATTTTGTCTGCAGTAGTTGCAAATAGCACGAATGGAATTGCCTCAACACATTTTAACACCTGACCTATATTGAGGCAAACACCTTGTTACTGCCACAAACGTTTATCATCACCACCATCCTCAGCCGCGGCACGATCATAACCAAATCCATGAATATTCGAGACGTATCTACAGCACTTCATGAAGAAGTAAATACAGGATGAAAACACAGTATGCGCACCCTATTTTCGTTCCACTCATTCACAGTTCATGTACATGTCCGTCATATGTAATACAAGGACTGCTGAATATCAAAATATTTCTTCAATATAGGTTTACATCAACCATTTTTTTGTATTAGGGAGGAATGCTTTAAACCCACACCAATGCAGCCAGGGAGTTTCTGGAAGAAAAATTACTTTAAAAGCACGATGCCAGGTTCCAATTAAGTTTGATGGCACATGTTCAAGAGACCGTACGGTGAATTTTGGTTTGCGTTATATAGCATTAGGTTGTTTTGACACATGCTCCTTAGAAGTGTACAGAGGTGATCAAAGCACCCTGAACTACAACTTGTAGGAGCAGAAACCGAAGGGCTAAATGTAGTAGTTTGACTGAATTCTTCCCGCTTTCAAAAAAAAACGAGGAGTTTTAGAATGCACCAGGGATTCCCATGTTGTGCGCTTCGGCACTGTCTGCGCCAGCGTATCATTTTTTCTACGGCTCAAGCGAGGGAGTTTCGAAGAAGCCTGGCACCACTTCGCCAATAGTAGCTAAACTAGTCAAAGCGGATATGGGGTAATTGGTCTTTATATCTGCCGTTTTACTCGAACGAAGGTTCGGGCGCGGCTTTCACGGATACCCAGCCCAGTAAACAATTCAGAGTTCGTCATTATCTGTGGGCCGTGCCAACATTCACGTTTTATTGTTGTTTTGTTGTTGTTTTTAGGGGGGTGGGGAGGCGGTGGGCAGCCACAAATTCGGGAACCTGGAGGCTGTTTACATGAGAGGTGGGGATAGGAACTAACGTTCCCTCAATAAATCCGTTTTATTCCGGTCGGGTTACAGGTTAGATCATTTTTGTTGTTCCCCATACTCTACACGGGTTCCCGATTTATTTCATAGCGTGAAAACACCGGAACTGTTCTTGGCACTCACCCTGCGCCACCATTTTCCCGTACGATTCAGCAATGGCCATCAGCGCGACTGTTCCGCTGACAGGATCGAACGACCCAGGTGTCCAAGCGTCACGGTGGTTTCCTATCAGGACCAGTTTTTCTGAAACCATAAAAATTTCCTTTTTTTATTATTCATACACATCTGATAGGCTAAGTATCACACAACAATCCCGGACAAAGAATGTCTTTCGGAGGTGGCGGGACCTCCAATACAAACTTATGTCAGTTAAACATAAGAACAAATCAAAGTAATGCGATGAAGCAAAAAAATGCAAAATACGTTAAAAAATTTAAAAAGCTTTGGAAATAACTGGCTGTACATTATTTCAGCTTCCAGTATTGTTGTAACTTTACTTTTTCCCTATATGCGTCGCACAATGGTTTATCATTGCATTGAGATCAGACAGAAAACTCAATGATGACCGAAGAGTAAATTTTATTTTACAGCAGGTGAAGTAAGCGTCTTCAGTCTCCCCTCCCCCCAACCAAGTTCTTCCCATCGATCGAAGAAATTTCACACCTTGCATATGCCACTGCAGCACGCTGTGAGTACGATATGGCTAACTTCTGTGCAGCCATAACATCATTTGTTTGGCCATTTCTGTTATAATCAAGCAGCAAAAATTGAAAAACAAGCTGGTCGATGCTATTGTAATTAGGCAGTAGGTCGTTGGCGCACATAGATTTTCTTACAATAATAACTATAGAAGACTCTGCCACTGCGATCGTTCGCCGCGATTGATGTTATTGGTAGTTTTGGGTACGGATTGGCTCTCGACGGCTTCACGCTAAGTTCTCGGATTAGATTGTGAAACCAGTTTCGCTTACAACGCGGTCTCGCATGAACGCCTTTGCTTATGCAGGTGCTGGGAAGAAGCGTTCACAAATACGTGTGTCCTTGAACTCGCGCGCGTGCTGACGCTACCTTGGGTGGAAATATTCCACAACCAAAGTTGCGCATCCGGTCGGTTATCAATTCATTCACGACACAGCGAACTCGAAAACACAAATGGCGGCCCTGTATGCGGCGAGATCGCATGCGAACTAAGGATTACGGGGGCGCTCATTCGGCAGAACAATGTATTATCGAAGCTGACGAAGATGGCGAACTGATTGGTACAGCACCGCCTTTTGTGCTAACGCCGGCACCTGCAGCGTAGGCCAGTCCGACCGGCGGCGTATAGGAAGACAGCTTGATGTATGTCACTAATTTAGGCTATCAAACACCTGCTCCATATTTAAAGCGTTGCTTCATTATTCTAGGAGCACAAATTCTTTCGCAACAATAAAAAATGGAAGCGCCGAAATTATCACAAATAATTTTTAAAGGCGTCCTCCTCGCGCTGTAGTTGGCGGCAAATAAATGAATACTCCGCAAGCATCCTCGACTGCACGTCGGTTTTCATATAAAGACGCTGTTGTATTTCGTTCAACACCACTTTTTAGGAACTAAATTGTTTGTGTACAGAGTAATTCGTAAATAGAAACAGCGTATTGAATGTTTTACCTTCAAAAAAACTCAATGTGCGGTACCGTATCCCCGTTTCGAACCTACCCAACCCGGTTCCACTACTACCCATCGTTCCCACCTTAGCGTAAGCGTCGCCTTGGAGTTCTTGTTGACACCAGTGCCAGATTCCTCTTTAGTTATTACTGAGTGAAACTTTATGGCGAAGCAGTGACGTCTAGAATGGCGCGCGTGCACGATGGTATTCCTTCCTCCGTGCTGTCCTCACATCCAGCAGTTCCGCCCTCACCAGTTGCAATTTTCGATTGAACAGACGTTCTTTAGTACTGCGAATTACGTTAAAAAAAGATTCCAGAACCTACCTGGCTCAACGGCTCCAGTAATCCTTCCGACAACGTTGTAGGTCATCGCTAGGCCGTTTTTGACGTGGACGTTAAGCTCCATTTCCCTACGAGACAAAGCGAAAAAAAAACTAAATGAATAAACACGGGCTTTGTTTTATTCGTGTGAACTTACTCCGCTGGCGCAAATACTAACACGTTTCAACGCACGAGCTAACACTGCCTAATTGTAATCCCGTATACCTTGAAGCCTGATGCAAAAACAACTGGAAGCTGTAGATGGGATCGTCAGTTGGGCCTCGCAACCTCTTTAAATTCGAGCTTTATCACGTCTGAACTGTAGCATTTGAAATCGGTTCGCGGCACGGTGTTTCGTCATTGAAAGTAAGGTACAAAGCAAACAATTTACTTCAGTTTAGCTCCGTGATGATGGGCGACCAACTATGCTGGACGCAGTTTCAGCAGAAAAAAAACAAAGCATGTTTGCGGTTGAGCTCCCTTACAAGCTAATTAGCTGAACGAAACTTTGGCTGACTACAGTTATATACCGTTATTACCCGATTCTAACGCGGCCCTTATTCTAACGCGCAACCCATTTTCCTGGCAAAAAAACGAAAAAACTTGCACCTTCGATTGTAACGCGCACGGAACTTTGTGAGCAAGAAAAACAAATGCGAGAGAAACCGGCGATTTATTTCTCGAAGTAATCTCACTCCTCTCACTCCTCGTCGCTCTCCGCTGACCACAACATCTCGTCCTTGGTGCCGTCAAGCGCGTTCGCGATGCCACACTTCTGAACGAACGTTCAACCATGGTTGATGGGATCATGGCCCGCGCCTCGCACGCCCATCCCGCGGGCTTCTCCAGAGGGGCACGCTTCAGCCGACCGCTAATTATGAACGCGTGAGAGCCGATGCTGCCATTGCTGTTATCAAACGCGCAAGTGGAACGATTTGACGATTTTTGTGAACGCCGAAAGAAAAGCCTGGGCGCCTATGCTCCCTGCGTCCGAAAAAACAAGCGCCATTTTTAGATGGCGATGGCGATGGGTGGGACGAAATTTCTGCTATTTCGGCAGTTTCGGTTTCGTATCCGATTCTAACGCACATGCGATTTTTCGACCTATTTTTCAGGAAAAAAAGTACGCGTTGGAATCCGGTAAGTACGGTACTACCGAACAAACTTCGGACTGCCGATTTCCCTATCGGGCCGTAGGTATCTAACAATCTTTGCAAAACAACAACCCCAACTGTTGGATCACGGGGACAGAGGTCACGTTGCATCCGGCTGGGCGATGTCCACGTTTAAATCTTCTATCCATGCGGTCGCGAATCTTACCTTATATTGTTGTTTTCAAAATCATCATTTCTCTATTCGTGCAAAGACAAGGGGGGGGGGGGGCAGGGTTAAGCTCCTCTTTTTGTTAACAGGGAGAGCCTGAGCCCATGCCACAACCCCGATCTCCCTCCTGCCTTAAACACAGCTGCATGCGGTGCAAGCCTTTTCATATCCATCTGAACGGCCCTACAGTAGTTGACTTCTTTGAGGCAAGTCCAGGAGCACTGCGTCGGAAGTCGCACTTCATTCGCGCTAGCAATCTTGTTACGCAAAACACTGCCTGCCGAATGGTAGATCCACTTCTGCGTAAACCTTAATTGCGCTTCCACAGGCTTCATTGAAGTTACAAAAAAACAGATACTTGTGTTTCCCCGAGGCCAAATATACGCGGTTGATACCAGTGCGTCAAGTTATAAAAAAAATTGTTACTTTCTGTGTAAACAATTCGTTACGTTGAAAATATCCTCTTTCATTGCACTCATGATAGGTGAAAGCAACCGAGTGAATTTTTTTTGGGGTTTCGTTGGGTCCAGCTGCATAACGGTTGTCTACTGCGAAAGTCCTGTACTGCGAATGCGCTATATTTTCCAAACCCAAGAGCCAGAAATTACTTTTTTTTAATCAGTTTTCACGGAATCGCAGAACACAGATTTTGTGACTACCTTTGGGATCCTCACACAAAAATAAATATTGATAGTCGTGATAAAACTCAAAATTGAGCAATTCGCTTTATTCATGGTATCTATATGCGAACTGACTTCGTATCTGTCTCAGTGTGAAGAGATGGTATCCCAACATTATAGTGTAGGCGGAAATCACCCCGTCTGAAATTTCTTTACCAATGAGTGAACTGGAAAATCGCGCTATGTTGCAGTGCCAACGTTAGTCCCGGTTCTACACGGTTCGTCATACACATGTTCTTGCGTTAACTCGATATTTAACCCAAACAACTCGTTAGTTAGTCCGACCAAACGTGCGAATTTTACGAACGACGAGGCTCTTTATGTCATTAGAGCACCGAACGGACTTTTCGCTGGGACATCAGCTGCCATGCGCGCCTTCCGCACTCATCCCAGGCATATTGTACTTTTTATTGTAATCCCATCCTGGGTCTCATCCTTCGCTAAATTCTAGGGGTTCCGTGTTGGAAGCGCATTCCGGACGACCCGGGCTGGAAACCCACCCAGCGATAAATTATCCTACTTTTACGTTTGGTCGCGCCGATTGGTAGTTACGGGGCATTACGGTGAAGTCCAACAGCGTCGATTTTTTAAGAGTGTAGGCAAGTGCTGCTCAGTTCGTTAGTTATTCTTTCGTTCACTTATTTGCTCGTTCGTAATTAAACACGCCCTCAGGGATTAAAACAGAATACAAAGTTAATATTGATCAGACAGAAAGTCAATGCCGCAACGAATGCTGCACAGTCCTAGCAGTAAGTAACGTGGGCATTGAATGCAGCAAAGACCATAGGTGACAAAAATAATCGTGGATCAAGGAACGTAAAATTCAAAAATACTACATACAAGTGTGCGAAGAAATCTTTCAATTTACTTTTTACTTGGCTCCCAAATATACCGAAGGACTCCGTAGGAATTTTTTAAAAGTGAAATATAAATCTTTGAATTTCCCGCTCGTTCAAAAAGTTTTTAGGTTGGTGCAAAGCAGGTTAACTATCACAACTATTCTGTTTCGACCAAAATTCTAGTACAACCAGGAAGTTCTTAAGACATAGTGAAGGAAAGACCAAAGCCGGAATTCGCTCTTTCGATCGCCTGTGAAGTTAGTGCCGAGCAGGTTAGGTATTTCAAACGTTCCGCTTCAACCAAACATTCTAGGACAACTTGAGCACTCTTTTCGATGTATTGTATACAGAAGCATTATTATTGAATGCCGGAACGGATATGCCGCAGTGTGGTCTGCCATTTACCACAGCCGCTGTGAATGCAGACGGTTTTAAGCCGATCGCCGTGTACACCGCAGCGACTGGATTTCTAGAACGAGTGTCGCGTGGAATGCCGCGCGTTCGTTTTATGCACGTTCATAACGTTATGTCTACAACGGCACGTGTATAGCGGTATGCATGCGTCAGCTAGTTATCACCATCATCCTTTTGTCTTTGTGAAGAGGTTCTTTGTGAATCGCTCTTATTAGCACTACCTATGCGCTAGTGGCAGGAACGTGCTTGTCTACTCCAGTCATCGCTATTTGAGTAATCATCATGCTGAGATTCCTGCTGTAGCACTGAGTAAATGCACGCTCACTCGATAAAATCCCCCCTTGCACAGAAAGGCTGTGGTACATATCTGAAAAACACGTTCCTAAGCCAATGGCACAACCCAGTAACTCGGTTCACCTTTTCTCAGCTGGAATCATGCAGCTGCGGTGGTCTAGTGGTTCAGTGTTGGCAGCGCATTCCGGACGACCCGGGCTGGAAACCCACCCAGCGAAAAATTTACCTACTTTTCTTTTCAACTAAATTAGTTACCCTAATTAGAGGAACAAGCCTCCCTGAAAACCCTGGCGTCGTTGCGAGCGGTCACAGACGTTCTTTCTTTACCCTTTGCGCAGTACGCCACTTTCTAATCCGTCGGCTACATATTGTGCGCCGCGGACGCCGGATTTTTTTACCAACAATTTCAAATAATAGTTTAGCATCAAAAGGTTGACGGTGCTACCCGTTAGAACAAGAGTGGCATGAGTGAAAATGTCATCGCTCTAAAATACGCTGCTACAGGTTGGCCACTCACTTGGCATCACTGAATCCCGGCCCAAGTCGGTAGCGGTCCAGGGCGAGGCCTCCGGTCCAATCTTCTGGAGCTGTAGGCCCCTTCAGGCGGCTGCAAAAGGTTACCCAAGGCAAAAGAGATCACGAGTTACGGATAATCTCATGGGCGCGGAGCCAAATTCTGTATTAGTGGAAAACACCGAGTAAGCTATCGAGGTTTTTTGAGTCGGCTGAATAAACGGCAGGTATGTACTAGTCTTCCCAACTGAGCTGCTGTTGTCTGCTTCGGCCGCAAATTTTCTAGAACACTCACGCAATGAAATATTGTGTCTGACACAAGGTGGCCGCGAACGCCCTATAGCAAAAAGCTAACAATTAAAACGCCTATAATAGCTGCAGACAGCCTACTTTCCAGCGGTTACAACACCGAAAGGTAACTGGAACATTCGGATAGGACGTTACAAGACTAAGGCACAAAAAAGCTGGTGGTGAAAACACTCTACTTCGAATACTTCGGCTCTACGTAATATCAGTTGTTTTATACATATTGATACCTCTGTTGGGGATTCGTCACAGATTAAGCAGCAAGCACAGGGTCGATGTTGCTGAGAATAACCTAATGCAGTAAAAGCTCGTCATTTGGAACTCGGCTAATTCGAACGGGCGGTTTACTCCAACTAACGCCCTGGTGCCGGCACAGCCCTGTATATTTCAATGGGTGGAAACCCCTGATAATTCGAAGGTGTCGGTATCCAGAACGATTAATTCGAACTAAGATCCCCTCGTTGCAATCGCTCCTCGCTGAAAAAGTCAGGCCAGAGTGATTCCAATGTCTTACAAATCCAAGCCAAACCAAATTTACTAGAGATTCAAAAAAATGAAACAAAAAAGCAACAGCGTAGCGCGAGGGCTACGCTGCCTATTTTGCCAAGCCTAAATGTTAGGCAAAGTTGGGCAAGCGAATTGTGCAAAAAAATGGCCATGAACCAGTTAGACAATCAACAGACCGCAAGATCACGCAGCGTCCGCGTACTTCGGCGGCACTTCCGTGTGATGTTTGCTATTTCGGGTGGTTGCATGGCTGGGTAGTTCTTCCGACGTGTGACTGTCTGGCAAGATTCGGCGTTCCACGTTCCTCACGGTGCCTGCACTGCGGGCACACTGAAACATTGGAACTTGCCTTGTTTCAGTGTCCCGTAGCGGTAACTTTTTGGACTGTGCTAAGCCGGTGGTTTCGTCTTACACTTAGAAGGTGCACACGTTCAAGTGTTCAAATATCGTGCTGGTGAACTTCCTGATGTGTGCTGGGGCTTTTGAAATACGGCGAAATTGTGGTGCCGCGTGTCTTCGCGCCCGACCGCAACAGGCGATGTATCCACTGCGGTGGCGTGTGCGGTCTATCCTTCTGAGTCACTTAGAAACTGAGTTGGCAGCTGTATGTGCAGAAGCCTCCCTGTTACTCTGGTCCACGTGATTCATAGTGGTCACGGAAAAACATCCTCAGCATCACTATTGTACCGTATCGAGTTTTAGCGAGTTTATGAACTCTTTCTTTGAACACCTCTGAACTTTTGTAGGTTGATTCTGGAGTAGCTTTTCTCACCTCCAGAGACATTTGTTGTGCAAAGTGCTGATTACCCGGAGTACTTGGAAACTGACTGGTTTCGTTTTCTGTTTTTAGGGAAGCGCTGTTACCACTAGTCGCTGCGCGCTGAGATGTGGTTTTAAATTAACTCCTTTTTTCACACTCCCACGTACAAAGGTCATTCTATTGCATAACGCAGTGTGCTGAAGCCGTTAATTAAAAAAACAACTCATAAAATGCGCTGTCTCAACTGACGTGCTTTTTCAAGGGCGCCCAGGAAACGAAAAGTTGAGGCGGCTGCAAAGCAGAGTACCTAATCTCGCGCATAAGTGAAAAATTCTCGGGATTGTTCTAATTGCTTAGCATCAATGGCACATCCAGGATTGGTGAAAGATCTGTAGAGTGAGGCAGCGGATGCGTGGCCAGTTGCACTGCGTTACGAGTATTTCAGAATACGGGTCTGGTGCGAGTACCACTATGCTACCGGTGATGGCGTAGAGGTAGAACACCCGCCTCGCGTGCAGAAGGACCGTGGCTCGAATCCCGGTGCCAGACAATTCCCACCGGATTAAAAAAAATATCCCCGCATTGATGCAATTGCACAAAGGGGCTTGGGGTGCGGCCTGACCCCGGCGACCATCGCCGGCAATGCACTCCCTCACCAGAGCAGGATTGGCCACTCTGGTGTAGTAACGGCCACAACCTCCCATGAATATGCCAATTAACCCATGGCCCTTAGTCCCCAGTGGCTGCGAAGCAATTGACCACGGCGGCGGTCAGACCTGTGACGCAGCAGAGGGTGCTAAGAATCCCTGGATCCGGACAGGCCGCCAATGGAACCTGAACCTGGCAACGCCTAACGCGCGAACCTTATCTAGCGAAGCAAGTCTCGAGGTGTTGTTCGAGGAATTAGAGGACATTAAATGGGATGTAATAGGGCTTCGCGAGGTTAGGAGGGCAGGCGAAGCCGCTACGGTGCTGAAAAAAGGACACGTCCTATGTTACCGTGGTCTAGAGGACAGAGGAGAACTGGGAGTGGGACCTCTAGTAACTAAAAGCATAGCTGGCAACATAGAAGAACACCATAGCATTAACGAAAGGGCAGCAGGTCTTGTAATTAGGCTCAATAAGAGGTACAAGGTCAAGGTGGTGCAGGGCTACGCGCCCACATCCAGCCACAACGACCAAGCAGTGGAACGCTTCTATGAAGATGTGGAATCGGCAATGGCTAAAGTAAAAACACAGTATACCGCAGTTATGGGGGCCTTCAATGCTAAAGTAGGCAAGCATCAGGCTGGATACAAGGCAGTTGGGAACTATGGTCTGGTCTGTAGAAATAGCAGGGGGGACCTACTAGTTGAGCCTGCAGAACGGAATAACCTACGTATAATGAATACCTTCTTCTGTAAACCGGAATGTCGGAAGTGGACCTGGAAGAGCCCGAATGGGGAGCACAAAAATGAAATAGACTTCATATTATGCGATAACCCTAGCGTCGTGCAGGATGTGGAAGTGCTCGGAAGGGTAAGGTGTAGTGACCACCGCATGGTAAGATCTCGAATTAGGCTAGACTTGAGGAGGGACCGCAACAAGCTAGTACGAAAGAAGCCGACAAATGAGTTACAGTAAGATGTAACGTAGAAGAACTCAGGATCGCGTTGCAGAACCGATATTCCGCTCTTAACGAGGAAGCCGAGCCTACGACACAGGAAGCCAGCGACAACCTTACACGCATTATCACAGAGTGTGCAGTACAAGTCGGGGGCACTATGGCTAGGCAGGATACTGGTAAACCTTCACAGGAGACGAAAGATCTAATTAAGAAACGGCAAACCATGAGAATCTCCACCGCAGCTGACAGAATAGAACTAGCGGAGCTTTACAAGTTAATCAATAAGCGTAAGACAGCTGAGATACGGAAGTATAATATGGAGAGGATCGAATACGCTGTAAAGAACGGAGGTAGCCTGAAAGTAGTGAAGAGGCGTCTTAGCGCGGGGAAAAATCAGATGTATGCACTTAAAGATAAGCAAGGCAATGTCATCACAAAAAGGGATAAAATAGTCACAGTGGCCGAGGAGTTCTTTAGGGATCTGTACATTAGCCGGGACATCTGTACATTAGCCGGGACAGCGGCTTGAGATAGGTGGCGAGGCAGTGGAAGTGGTAAGCGAATAAATCCACTTAGGCCAAGTTGTGACCCCAGATCCCAATTATGAGGCAGAGATAATTAGAAGGATCACAATGGGGTGGGGTGCATATGGCAGACATTCTCAAATAATGAATAGCAGCCTACCATTGTCGCTGAAGAAGAAAGTGTACGACAACTGCATCTTACCAGTACTCTCCTACGGGGAAGAAACTTGGAGGCTCACTAAAAGGGTTCAACTTAAATTTAGAACGACTCAGCGGGCAATGGAGCGGAGAATGATAGGTGTAACATTAAGGAACAAGAAGAGAGCGGAGTGGGTCAGGGAGCAAACTGGTGTTAAAGACATATTAGTAGAAATGAAGAAGAAGAAATGGACGTGGGCAGGGCATGTAATTCGAAGCCAAGATAACCGCTGGTGATTAAGGGTAACAGAGTGGATCCCTAGAGAAGGCAAGCGTTGCTGGGGGCGGCAGAAGGTTAGATGGTCAGATGTGATCAAGAAGTTTGCGGAGATAAATTGGTCACAGTTGGCACAGGACCGAGGTAATTGGAGAATAATGGGAGAGGCATTTCCCCTGCAGTGGGCGTAGATAGGCTGGTGATGATGATGATAATGATGATGATGACGAGTATTCTTGGTACGAGATGGGTAATGAGAACTAGCCTCATTCGAGGAGTTCACCTATGTTCGGTTGACTGTGACCAGTTTACTTGCGGCTAGTTCTCGAAGACCCGTTAAGAAGTCAAGGGCGGTCACATACCCCTAAATCCGTTGCCAGGGGGGTGGACAGCCCGAAGAAGCAATGCGTTTAGCGTAGCGGTAGGACACCTCGGTTCGTAGCATTCAGTGCTGTCGCCAGAGGGCGCACAATTGTGTACGCGCGCAGTCGGTTTCGATACATGCCGGCGTTTGAGTCGATCAGGAGGATTGGGGGTATCATCAGCGCTGGTTAACCGAGGTAGCTAAGTAGATGACCGCTGCTCGCGGTGTCTGTCCGTCGATCGTAACACCAGGCATGCCATGCAGCCTGAACTTGGGGTGCATTATTAACAGCGAAACTGTTTAGCAAATCGTAATTTTCGTGTCCGCCGTTAAAAATACGATGAAACAATGCAGAGCGCACGAGAGCCCCTGCCTCTCGGCGACCGTTGAGTGGCTCAAAAAATAGAAAAAAATGATTGCTTGTGTGCGTGCTTCGCACTCACCGCCCAGCCTTCCGGCCGCACGATTGTCAAGTAAAGCGTACTCGTTTCGGGAGAGCAGCCAAGATTGGCAAAAAAATTCCATTGTTCGCAATGATCGTTGCAACACTTTCTCGGAACAAGAAAGACTCCAGTGTCCGACGTAATCGTGGCAACACTCGCTCGGACCGAGAAAGACACTTCATAGCGTAGGCCGCTCAAAGCTGATGTCCCATTTCCAAAAAAATGAAGGAATCTCACACTTCTAGCAACAATGATGGAGTAAAGGTCATTGCGGCAGTGAAGCAGCAGCAACTCGGGGGCAATGGTGCGCCGAAACCGTCTTATTAAAGCGCTAGGTTGCGCGAGTTGGTTACTGACTAAAAAATTCATCGTACTAGCGAACATTAGGACAGGGACAAAGCTTAAAAATTGGCCGCGTATCTGCTCTTTTTGTTGCAAATGCCATCAAAAGACAATAGTCTTCATCGGCTTTTGCGAAGTAAATGCCTCCCTTCGCTTTCCTGCCCACCTCTCATGTTGTTCCTCTTGCGTCGCGCTCCTCCCAAGGTAAAGACGCCAAAGGTTTGCTTAAATCACTTTAAATTTCCCGCGTTCCACTGCTCCAAACGGGGCGTCTCGATGCGAACGCTGCCGTACGGCGAAGACGCGCGTTAGTCGAGGCGCCCTACTTCAACGTTTATAGAACCGCGTTTCCCTACTCCACGTGCGTTGCAAGCAGAACGTGGAAGCGATCTAGTGGAACCTTTCGTAACTCTTGCCACTTGATTTCTTCAAATGCCGCCAGAAGCTATATGGCGCGGGCGACAGCAGGCGACGGCGGAGTGATATTTTTTTCTTCAGTTGATGAAGTATTTAATCTCGCCAAAATCAAACGTGTACGATTTTTTATAAAGGAACGCTGCAAATATCACTTCTGTATTAATTTGTTGTCTTATATATGCGTAATGTCTTGTTGTTCTTCAACAATATTGACAAGTATGAACATTACACCGGACTTAGACGGGCACATTTAGCTGTGACTATATAAGACTATTGCGCAGGCATTGTTTTGCTTTGGCCGGGTGGCTGAATCAAGTCACAGACAGACAGACGGACAGACATACATACAGAAAGACCAAATTTTCTGGGTTTAAGTAGCCCAAGAAAGACTATGGTCTTTAAAAAAGAACCACCACCGATGTGGTTAGTCTGTGGACAGGTGCTCCCTACGCAATCACCAAACATCTGTTCGGCATTAACTGTGTACTATAATACAACTCTACGTGTGAACGAGGTTACACAAAGGCGATGTTTTGAAAGTGTTGTGGCTTTGTACACTCAATTATTTTTGTAGTGTTATTGTACTATATTGCTTTAGAAAACTTTGAAATAATAAAAATTTTCTGAACGTTTTGAATATAAATGTTATTGTACGGTAAATAAAAAAACAGAGAAAGAGTGTGCACATACAACTTTTTTACTACGTAGTTGCAGTTTAACGCAGCAGTACACAGACAACTTCAGATATTGTACACTGCTAGAGAATTTTTATATACCAGTTAGGCAAAGCAACAGAACGTAAGTGAGAGGGAGATTTTGCGTCTCCAGTTTTTTTTCTACACTCGGCGACACGACGAAAGCACTACAAAAACAGTTCAGCTTTCCACCAAACTACATGCCAACATACCCGTCTGTGGCAGCATATTTTAGGACACAGCCCTATTGGCCGCCGTGTCTGGGCTGAGACGCGTCTTCATCGTAACCGGGTAAACGACGGCGAGACCGAATAGTGAAAACACCGGTAAACGATGGCAAGACCGAACAGTAAAAGAAAGAAAATGAGGAGAGTGCCGCGAAATTGTGAGGGGAGGGCGGTTCGCGGTGGCGGCCCGAACGCTCCCCGAAAGTGTGCGGAGGGGAAGGGATGAGGGCAGTATGCGGTGCCCGCATGAGGCGCTCTTCTGCGCGACGCTGACGAAAACGTGAGGGGGGCAAGCGCGTGACGATGGTGTGCGTTCCCTGCCTAAGAGGCGGATCGCGGTACCTCCCTCAGACATACTTTGCGCCGACAACGCAAAGGCTTATCATCGCTACCGCCGAGGGAACCCACGAGTTAATGTCAGAGGACTCAGAGTTTAATTATAGCACTGCTGCTGTGCCCTAATATCTCATTAGGGACTATTGTAATCGCCAGTCATTTTTTCAGAGGCGAAAAACATTAGGGACTCGAAGCAGGAAAGAAGCAGTACACCTACGACGCCTCCTAACTGCGTCAGTACTCACACCGGCGCTCCTCCATCACATATACCCCGACGATTATCCCAGCGCCCAGTGCGACAGCAAGGTACGGCCAATCGCTGGCACATCCTATGGGACTGTGCAGCCATACAAGACGGCGTCAGCTTCACAGAATACCCCGCAGATCTCCAACTCGCCATCGCCTCAACCAACAAGTCGGATCAAGAGTGGGCCATCCAGCAGGTTCTCAAGGCGCTCGAAAGGCACTGACTCCGCAAAGGGGTCCCTGTCGAGTAGGGCTGCCCAAGAGGATGCAACGCACGGCCACGTTGAGGTCGGCCCGTCAACCGGGCTTTACCTACTGCACGATTTACTCAATAAAGTCATTTCCATCCATCCCATCCGGGCTGTCGGCGTCTCATGTAGTCACGGTACTAAAACATCGGGGAACTCGTTCTCAAACGCCTCGCGCCCGAACGTAGCGCGTACTAAAAGAACACAACGAGGCAGTCATTTTCTAACGCCTCGCGCAAGAACGTTTCCTCTACGTGGGTGGGGAAACCGCCCGCTGGTAGTGTAGTGGTCATCGCACCAGACCGGTATTCTGGAGGTCGTGTGTTCGGATCCCACACGGAGGGCATTTTTTCACGACTTCCTTCCAGACTCAAAAATTCTTCATCTGTTTCTATGACCTACCGAATTCCCCCCTATTGCTTTCCGAGGTTTTCTTGAATGCCAACCCTTATTCTGTCTTAATTCACCCAGCCCCTCATTTCCCATTTCTGATTCGCTACATGCATAGCGAGGGCCTCTGTTGAGTGCAGAGCGTGAGTGCAGAGTGGATGGACTCCGTTGAATCGAAGCATGCTGTCAAAGCCGGCAGATGCGACCGACAGAAGGCCGCGGCGTCAGACTGCTTGCACCCTGTTCTTGAAGAGACGCGAATGTCGTTTTTTTAATCCGGAGGGCCAAATGTGCAAGCCGTCCCGTGAAATCATTGAGGAACGACAAGCAACATCGGGCGTGGTGGTCGGTAACAACATCGAATGTGCGGTCGTATAAATAAGGGCGGAATTTCCCAAGGATCGAAGAATGGCCAAGCACTCTTTCTCCGTTACCAAAAAATTGGACTCAACATTGGTGAGTGTCCGTATGGCATACGCAACGATGTATTCTAGATAACCTGACTTTAGCTGTGCGAGAACAGCGACGAGGCCGACACTATTGGCATCCGTGCGCACTGGTGGTACAAAATAGGTGGTGATGTCAACGAGCTCCGTAGAGTAGAAAAGACCTCACAACAGTCGGGTGACCACGCAGATCGTCGCTACCGAGTAGTCTTGTCAAAGGTGCTAAAATGGAAGCGAAATTTTGTACAAACGGGCGGAAATGAGAACAGAGGCCAGTAAAGCTGTGGAGCGCCTTGACTCACGTCGGCTTGAGAAACCCCTCAACCTGTTGCAGCTTGTTCGAGTCAGGTAGAAAGCACTCCTTGGACACAACATGGGCTAAGATGGTCAATTTTCTGACTCATTTTCAGTGGCACATTTTCAAGTTTAGCTCTAGTCCAGCGACTGTGAGGCAGGTAAAAATTTGTTTGAGCCATATTAGGTGCGCCTCGAAATTTGGAGAAAATACGATATCGTCGAAGTAGCAGACACGTGTTCCACTTCACACCAATTAAGATATTGTGCATCATTTTTTTTAAATGTTGCGGGCGCGTTTCCACAGCCAAACGGCATTACAATAAACTCATAAAAACCGTCAGGAGTAACAAAGGCTGCTTACGGTCGGTTAGATTCGGCCATCGGCACCTGCCAATAGCCGCTTTCATTGACAGTGTGTCTAAGTGTAATAAATTTATGAATTAAAAAAACTCAGGTACTTCCCTTTCGTGATGCGAACGGAAACCTCATTCCAATATAGTAGCCGTACTTTTTTCGAAATAGTAATTGGAAATATTTACATGCTTGGACAAGGGAAGCTCAGGAGAGGAACGTGCGTGGGTTAGGTTGTTAATAAAGCGGAGTCTTAAAAGACGTCTCTTTTTGGCTGACATACTGGAGTGCGCAGACCGAACATCCTAGGAGGTATACGACATTCGACCTATCGCCATTAAAATCGCCTTTAATTTTTACGGAAAAGTTCGAAGCTGTGCTTTTTACTGTTAGTGACGTGGTCATATAAGCGCACTCTTTGCAACGAGCTATTTGGCAAGGAGAACACCCATGCGAAGATGGCGATGCGATCGTGGAAGAGGTTAGCATGTCCCGTAGGTTTTTTTAACGGCATTAATGTGTGCGGTGGCTCTTTAAAAATGCTTTCAAGTCGCTGGCTTTGCATAAGGATGTTCTGATGCTTCTTTAAAACAGCTCTGACTTTCGGCGCGGACGCAGAGTGGGTGAGTGCGGGATTAGGTTGCGAATAAGCCGTTGTGTTATACCGCGGTTCAAGCAGCGTTTTGTGGTACAGGTAATCTGCACGCTTCCGAGCATCGTCAGTTAATTCTTGTGGGTAGTTTTGCTTGATTTGAGATTCCCAGAGTTTGTCATGGTTATCAACAAAATCTGATTGCTCAGAGCGTATTCTTTTGAAGCGAAGGGTTTGCCTGTATGGTATAGTAGTTTTATTGTGTTTAACATGGCAGCTTTCAAAGTGTACATACTGATGCCTGTCAGTGGGCTTTCTATAGAGGTTTGTCGAAACGTTTCCATCAACTAGGGACACGGTGACATCGAGAAAGTCAATTGTAGATTCTGAGATATTGTGCGACAAGTGAATAGACAAGTGAGCGTTATTAAAATCAGCAATAGAGCAATAAAGTCCAGATTCCCTGTGTTGCCAAATTAAGAAGATGTCATCGATAAAACGCAGAAAAATTATTTAAGGGAGCGTTCAGCAAGAAATTTGTCTCCTAGGACACCCAAAAAGGTATTTGCGCAATTAGGGTCTATTCTTGTGCCCGTAGCAGTTCAACTTACTTGCAATTAATGTTCATCGGAAAATTAAATTGATCATGGTTGCTAGCGCGGAACTGTCAATTGGCTTGTAATCATCTGAGCGTTCATGTAAGTGAAAAAAGCCTTTATACCGCCTGCGGGCGGGATGTTAGTGTAAAGCGATGCCACATCAAGAGTTACAAGAAGCGAACCACGGGGAATGTTAAGATCGGCTATATAAAATAGGAAGTGATTCGTGTCTTTAACGAAAGACGCCAGATTTGGAGCTATTTTGTTAAAGGGGTTATCAACAAATTGCAAAATATTCTTTGTCACAGTGCCTATTTCGTTCGCATAACCAAAGGGAAGTACGTGAGTATTTTTAATTCATAAATTTATTGCAGTTAAACACGGTATTAATGAAAGTGCAGGAAAGCTAGCCTGCTTCTAGTCCTGATATGCCCCCGTAATTGCATTATTCCTATTGGAACCGTAGAAGCAGAGCAACCAATTCTAATGCGGCTTTACCGACTTGTTTGATTGCGCTATGAAACCGATATGCAACGTTTCCAGTAACGAATGCATTTTTACTTTCAGTTTTTATATATCGCTCCTGATGTGTTTGCCTATAAAGTGTTCAGATGCCATCCCCGAACGTTATCATTTTGCGTGAAAAAGGCCGTTGTTGATCCCCCTTGATCTCATATTCCGCATAAGTTCTCTATTTGTAAACTTCCTGCTAATTCACAAGTGTGCAAACACACATGTGTGGTTTTCTCATTTTCTTATTTTATTATTACATTTCCTGTGTGTGTTGATGTGAACCTGCCAACTGGCAAGACTTTATTCGTGAGCCTTTAAGCTTTTATCATTTCGTGCCTATATATTCCGCGCGCTCAATTACCAAAGTTTACTCTGACGAATACCGCACCCGGTCGAAACGTGAGTTTTACCATCGTTTACCTACGTGCGCCCACCCTCTCATGTATGTATGTATGTATATATATATATATATATATATATATATATATATATATATATATATATATATATATATATATATATATTTTAGCGAATGAGAAAATGGGAAATGAGGGGCTCCGTGAAATAAGACACAAAACAAGGGTTAATTTGGCAGTCAAGAAAACCTCGGAACGCAAAGGCGGGGTTGTCGAGGGTCATAGAAAGAGATTAAGAATTTTTTGAATCGAAAAGAAAGTTGTGAAAAAATGCCCGCCGGGTGGGATCCGAACCCACAACCTCCAGAATGCCGGTCTGGTGCGATAACCACTACGCTACCCGCGGGGCTGTTTCCCCAGCACTTTGTCGGGTATTTATGTTAAGGTATTTTTGTTTCCTGCACTTGGGGGTGGTAGCCAGCACCACTCAGACTACTCGGGGTGAAGGGGACCTTCTTTCTAACCCCCGGGCCGTACCTCGAGTGTCTACGACATGTCGAGAGTGGTCGACCAGCGCTGAACCCTCTTAAGCTCCCTTTGGCACCAAGACTGCCAGAACAGAGGCCCTCGCTAAGCATGTAGCGAATCAGAAAATGGGAAATGAGGGGCTCCGTGAAATAAGACAGAAAACAAGGGCTGGCAGTCAAGAAAACCTCGGAAAGCAAAGGGTAGGTTGTCAAGGGTCATAGAAAGAGATGAAGAATTTTTTTAGTCGAAAAGAAAGTGGTTAAAAAATGCCCGCCGGTGGGATCCGAACCCACTACCTCCAGAATAGCGGTCTGGTGCGACAACCACTACGCTACCAGCGGGGCTGTTTCCCCAGCCGTTTCTCGGGTATTTATGTTAAGGTATTTTTGTTTCCTGCACTTGGGGGTGGTAGCCAGCGCCACTCGGACTACTCGGGGTGAAGGGGACCTTCTTTTTAACCCCCGGGCCGTGACTCGAGTGTCTACGACATTGCGAGAGTGGTCGACCACCCTTGAACCCTCTTAAACTCCCTTTGGCACGAAGACTGCCAGAACAGAGGCCCTCGCTAAGCATGTAGCGAATCAGAAAATGGGAAATGAGGGGCTCCGTGAAATAAGACAGAAAATAAGGATTGGCAGTCAAGAAAACCTCGGGAAGCAAAGGGGAGGTTTTCGAGGGTCATAGAAAGAGATAAAGAATTTTTTGAGTCATATATATATATATATATATATATATATATATATATATATATATATATATACATATATATATATATATTTATATATATATATATATATATATATATATATATATATATATATATATATATATATATATATATATGTATGTATGTATGTATATATATATATATATATATCTCAAGGGCTAATGTGTTGCAGTCAGTCGAACACAGCGAGGTATCGAGGTATACTAGGGGCTGTCATTCATCGCATCTTGCGGATGTCCGCTGACCACTACAGTGCAAGACCCCTTCTCGTCAAAGACCAATCAACATCATCATCAGTACTGTTTCTATTGCCTGCAATATTTTTATCGGCGTACACGTTTACAGCCCCCTTTATTCACGCACACACTTCTTCATTAATTTCTTAAAATTCTTGTAGCCGGTGGTTCCTCACATGGACACAGAATTTGCAGCAATCCACGTGTACCGCTCCAACCACTATTGTGGAGTAAAACGAAGTCATATTTCCACGTTTCCGAGAGCTTGCTACATTTGATGATAGGTAATTATAATAGCGTGGGCCCACCTAGCATCAGGGCCCACACACAACTCAAGGATGGCGAATGTTTGTGGATGCGCAATGGAAGTGGGGTTGTACCACGTAGTAGCTGCTCGCCGACGATAGGACCCCTTGATATTTTAAAAACTGGAGTTTTACTCTATTATCAGTTAATAATGCGCAATCATTTTTTGTCGAGTACCCCAACATTGGCCGTGGAAGGCCCTGTAGCTGCTCAAAAATGCGTAATTTGCGAATATAAGACAAAGAGACGTTTAATTAGTGGAAATGTACAGTCCTTGTCTAAATTATCTGGGCCAAGCCGGAAACGCGCTGGCTACAAAAATTGAATGTACAAGATTGCGTCCCGAACAAGGCTGAAACGATTTATGCAGCAAAAGGTAAAGAGAACACATTTTCTTTCTTATTGCCTTAAAATGTTTTTGTCACATTGAAGGGTTAAGCCGAATATTTGAATTCTTTGTGGTCGAGAAGGTTCGGGATTGGCCCACAAAATTTTGTCAAAGGGCGCACATTGTAACAAAGCTAAATAAAATATTGCAATATCCAAATCTGTGGTTGATAGCAAACTCTGGAAATCATCGACGGTCACAGAAAACTAAGCAAGGAGAGATAACGAGGTCATATTAAAAAGGTGATGTGAAATAAAGAGATCGCAGAAATCAAGCAATCATTCGCCTTCGCGCCATAGGGCAAAAAAGAAAAATATCTGAAGACCAAAATACAGAAATGAACTAACAAATTCACAAAAGTCAGTGGATGTAGCGCCTTCCCCTGAATAAATCAATGTAAAATTATATGCTAAAATATGAAAATTAGGTCATGTAATCACGAATGTCAACCTAATGTACAACATAGCGCACTGAAATATTTAGCGAAAAGAACAGTAAAAAAATCCTCTGTCTCACCTGGCGTGCTTTTTCAAGGTCACCCAGGAAGCGGTTAATGTTGCTTCAACCACCCAAGTTGATGCAACAATGAAGCCTTGAGCGAAAGCTTAAACATAAGTGAGAAATTCTCAGAATTCTTGTAATATTTTAACTTGAACTACGCGCGGATGATTGATTAAAGAGCTAGACAGTGAGGCAGTGAACGCGTGCCCGGTTTCCCTGTGTATGAATATTCCTAGTCATACATGGCTAATGACGCCTTTTTTGACAAGTTCACCTATGTCAGGTTGGCTGTGACGAGTTTACTTCCGATTAATTCTCGACGACCCCTCCAGAAGTCAAGGGCGGTCCCATACCACAAAAAACCGCGCCAAGAGAGGGACAGCCCACGGAGCAATGCGTTCATCGTTAGCGGTAGGACACATGGGCCCGTCGAATCCAAAACGGCCGCCAGAGGGGACGCGAATGCCTGCGTGCAGGGTGGATTCAATGACTTGCGGCGTCCGTGTCCATGAGGAGGTTTGCGGGTATCACCAGCGCTGGTTCAGGTGAGAGGCCAAACCAAAATGGCAAATGTTTTACAAAATGTCAATTTTTTAAATGCAGAGCATTTCTTTAACTCACGATGTCACCCGGTGTTGTCGGCGTGCCTCGGCGTCCGCAACAGCCGTTCCAGGCGCGCCCTCTCCCCCACTCCTCCTCTCCCGCATCACGCTACCCTCCTCGCTCTGAACAACAGGTCCGCACCCCTCCCCCTACACTATATAAAAAAATAATACTTACCGGCGCCTGGTTTCGATCCCACGACCCTGCGGGCGGAACGCAAGGTACATGGTGCTCTACCCACTGCGCCACAAAGCCGACACAGAATGGAAGGCTACGAACGCGCCTTATATCCTTGACTCATTCAAACTACGTCAAGAAGCTGCTGATACAACGCATTCACTACCACCAACTCCCCAAACACTAAACGTTAACGCAATACACCCACCCCCAATGCGACGCATTTACTCGAGTCCCCGTCGCGGGGAGATGGGCCCTTTTTGCCTGTCTTTATGAACACCCGCTCGAACCTTTGAGATAACGAAATAAGCGGTTAATTTATCAGAATAAGCCCTGTCCGCGTATTCGCTTCTGACAAACTTTGAAAGGGAAACTAAAGCAGTTCTGTGGTTGAGAAAAAACTATTTTAGCCCCTTGGCTTCCACGCGCTGCGGGCCGTTCCTGCCTAGTATTGTTACTGTTGTTTGTTAGATGTGGAATGTATTGGACATAAGTTTGTTAAAAAAGTTTCTTCCTACACAGTTTCTTTCGGAAGATACAGAAAAGAAATGTAAACCCACCCGGCTTCTAAAAAACCGAAACTGAAACTTCCAGTTTTCTGGGCAACACAGACATTCTATGCTTTGGAGTTTTTAGCTGATTATTTAACACTGAAATCACGTACAAGGACCAAGCTTTCCAGGTAAATCCGCAAACATTACACTCCTTCCATGCCATACCACAATTTTACGAGCAGAAATGTGTAGCATACGTCGCACGCGCGGGGATCGGAAATTGCCTCTGCTTTAACGGGAATCCCCTTTGTTTTTATCCCCAATACAGCATGTTCTTTCTCTGCCTTACCAAAGTCTCTCCGAAGTAGGTGAACGACGCGACCGACTAGTCAGTCTGATCGTTGTTACTCGCTATCCCTTCCCACTCTCCATGACAAAGGCCCCAGCACTTCTCAAAACTAACGTACTTTATTCTGTGTTACATTAAAAACTTCTTTAGGACGGCTGTGGCATCAGTAGCACTTGTATGGACAGTACTAGGTCAAACTACGTCATCCGTGTATTGCCTTGCTTCCACTTCACCTGCTCTAAAAGAGATGTCTGATGCCGTTGTATACACACAGCGGGACTAATTGACACAGCGAAGAGCAAGTGTGAAGCTGGAGATTCTTACTAAAGGGATAATAGCAATTCCGTATTACGTGTGGTCTTCTTGTTCATTACTGTATTAGTAGTTTAATCTATATATACAATGTTGATTACTGCCCGGATCATGGTATTACCTATTACCTTAGTATTCTCCAAGACTGAAAGACAATATCATGTCAGAGACTATCAAAAGCTTATTCTAGCTCAAGTAACGGAAAATTCTTCTTTAAACGTTTTCTAACCAGAAGAACTTAAGCCAATAATCTGTAGTACTGGAGATTTCCCTGCGCTTAGATCACCAATGGCCTTTTCTAGTGGGTACACCATGGTATCCAGCTCCAATATTTCAGTTGCGGTTTCCTTCGACTGCGCCCTTCTATATGAAATCCTCTTGCAGAAAACACCGCGACTATTTTTAATCCCGATTGTTCCGTTTTGTGTGTGTGTGTTCTTTGTTGTTGTTGTTGTTTTTGTTGTACTAGATTGTGGGCCTGCTTGTGGGCCTCGCTTGTGGGCCTGCTTGTGGGCCTGCTTTTTTCATCTGTAAGCGAGCCTTTAGTTGCCTTTTAATCAGAGAAGAACCTTTTGCACCGGCCCTTGCCGCGGCTTCTCTCAGTTTTACATTCCTTTTTACGGAAGGTGTGTGGTTAAACTATGCTGCTAACGGTTCAATTATATATAGTTGCATCAACATGCCGTTGCGCGCGGTAGCGATCTGGTTGATTTTTAGCAAATTCGAGAAACCGTTTCCGCTCAGTGACTAGCAACTGCGAAGAACTATTAAATGCCTTGGCTAGTTCGTGAGCGGACACAGTTTGGCCGGTTGTGTTGAAATAAAACGATGTTCCCATACGATGCAGCCGCCATGACGCAACTTTGTTTAGACCATTATCAATAATTCCCACATTTTTTGTTCCCTCAAGATAATTATGACAAAAGTGGGCGAACGCTTTTAATTTTTTTCTTCTTTGGTGTTTTACCTGGATGACTCTCTTGATAATCCCCATTTTAGCTTTTAAAACGCTCGCATGCATCGCACAGTAACCGGACTGCTCGTAAGATGGCATTTCGCATAGGCGTATTGGCAACAGGCCGGTTTCTAACGGGGAAACATTTGTCGCATGCCAGTTTGTCACACAGGAAAGTTTTTCTTAGGTGGGATAGATGAAATGTCCAGGTGTTCTTTTTCAAATGCATATGTGCTTCAGTTAAATGCAATAGGCGTGAATATCACGGAGGATAGGAAGCGAGACAAGGAGAAAGCATGATCAAGAGAACGTCTTCGAAAAGGGGTCAAGAATAAGAGCCAGCATCCCCCTCCCCACTCTTGCTTGAGTAGCCTACGCAATGGAGTATCCAATCCACAGCGCCAAGCTCATCCTTTAAATAATTTTGCCACTTTCTGCTAAAGTGTATTCGTTCTTGCGGTTTAGTTGACAAGTAAACGCAGACCATTCTCAATGGCAAATAACAGCTTTACGAGCCATACGGGATTCGTTTTATACTCCCCAACACCACCGTTTTCCTCCAACACTCCAGGCTGGAGGAAAGGCGACGGAAACTTCTCTACGGGATGAGACTGACCCGTGACACCTCTGTGCCAAAAAAGGAACTGCCCTCACGTGAACGGAACGTTTTCAGAAGGCCAGCGTAACCAGAGGGATCGCTTCAGTTCCGGTCACCTCGGCTACTAAATATTCCTACTGAAGAGCCCCTGCAGGGGCTTGCCATTCCGACGCCTTCTCGCTGCACGCAAGCCGGAATTGCAATGAGTATATACAGAAATGATCTGTTATAACGAAGTGAGCGGGGTGGCAAAATATTTTTGTTATAAGCGGTATTTTGATGTAAGCTACCACTCGATAAAAGCTAACGTATTTGAGCTCTAATTGCGCCACAACTGACAAGAACAACAACACAATGTATCAAGTGAAGCAAAGCTGACCAATTTTGCACTAGCGGCTTTACATGATCCCTGAGCAATTCTTTCATGAGGTGCGCAGCCGTGAGGTTTGCAAAACAAGCGTTTTTACTCGCCCCGCTTTCGACGACACTACTAATTCTGCGCTTCGACAGTCAGTGTACGCGCAACGTCGCGTCCACGCCATTGACCAATGTCTAGAAACAAAATTGAATCACCCTATCACGCACCCGCCGCGGTGGCTCATTGGATAAGGCGTTGCGCTGCTCAGCACGAGGTTGCGGGTTCGATTCCCGGCCGCGGTGGCCGGTTCGCTGATGTAGGCGAACAGCAAAAACGCCCGTGTGTACGAGATTTTGCGGCACGTTAAAGATCCCTAGGTGGTCAAAATTATTCCGGAGCCATCCACTACGGCGCGCCTCATCGCCTGCGTTGCGTCGGCGCGTTATACCGTACAATCAATCACCCTACCACGCATTCGGGCCGTTTTTCTGAAGCCGGGTGGCACGAATCGAGCGTGACCAGCTCGAGAAAATCGCCCGGGAAACACCAGCTTGCGTTGACCCGCCATTTTGACAGTCTGACTCACCGCTGGCTCGCCGGCGCTCGGCGACGCCTCCGCTCGCCACTGTGCTCTAAGCAGGTCCAGCTCTTCCCGCGCTTCGAGTAATGAGGCCTAAAATGCATGCGTTTGGGTCGGGACCAGATGACATTTAGAATAAAGCGATATTTCGAGTAAAGCGATTTCGTTATAATGAAGGATTACTGTACTTAAAATACTTGGCAGATGTTTCATTTTCTCCTTTGTATAGCGAGCAGAAAACTATCATTCATGAGAATCGCCTGGGTTATTGTAGAAATGAAGAATTTCAGCGAAGGTTTATACTAGGCATACAACTCCAACACATAGAACAGACCGTGCTGACGAACACAAACTTCTTTTTGTAATAGGTTGGTTGAAAAGTGCTATAATATTGACGTAGATCTTCAATAATTCATATAAACGCTTCTGCGCGTTTCCAACATACCACAAGAAGGTCAATTGTGCAGTTTTTTACCACCATTTTGTTTAGCCAGAAAGGGTGTAAAGAGTTCTTGGATGTAGAATTGAATAGGCGCGATCACCTCTCAACGAATCATTTGTACGCATTCCACACATTTTTAGAGGATTGGGGTGCAATAAAATTGAGTGCGCATGCACGGCCTGGTTCACTGTGAGGCCTCCAATTCAAGCTATGTTGCTGATGTTCATTTTCCATTGGAAATGTAGGAATAAAACCATGGCTTGACGGTTTCCATAACTGCTTAAAACATCAATACGTCTGCACAGCGGTGTGATTCCGTCATTCTGTATACAAGTATTATGAACTGAGGGCAAGCGCGCCTTTGCATGTGACGCAAGCGACTTCCCCGTATACTTACCGCAGGATTTCGGCAGCTTCTTCCGACGACGCCGTGAAGACCGGGATCCCCGGTAGCTTGGCCTCTCGCACGGGCATCCTGTAAGCGTCCTCTTGAGAGATCGGAAAACGAGCACGCCGGCTGGAACACAAGCTGACGCTTTCACTTATCCTTTTATTGACTATTGCTGTTAACAACGTTATGCGACGTTGAGATTTGCCACCGCGAGTAAGGAAACCAATGTATATTCAGGTACACTGTAGACTTTAGTGGTGAAGCATTTAAGTTAAGTAGCTAGGTCATCTGGTGATCGCATGCAATAGACATGTCACCATTATAGGATGGTATTAGCACCAATGCAATGTTAAGAGTGAGTTGTAAAAGACGTAGCTTTGTAATGGGTCTGGTGTTTGCAAGAAAATCAAAACTATGTTTGAGTTTAATATAGGCAAATACTCTGCGTAAAAGAATACAGCTCGCCATAAACACACCTGCTTAAAGTAGCAGAAGTTGCCCTCAAACGCCCCGATATTAGGCTACAACACAGACTAAATCAATGACCACGCAAATAAGTAAATTTGCTTGCTTCCCGTGAGTGCAAGTCGAAGCAGTCCATTCCCCTGAAGGCAAAACGCGAAGAACTTATAACTATTAGAAATCAGATGACCGAAGTTTCAAGCTAATCCTAAATGG
Organism: Haemaphysalis longicornis; assembly: GCF_048455015.1. Lineage (NCBI taxonomy): Eukaryota > Metazoa > Arthropoda > Arachnida > Ixodida > Ixodidae > Haemaphysalis > Haemaphysalis longicornis. Next base: position 3,691,284 of record NW_027526445.1, read on the forward strand.
GCATAATTATTGCTTGGGATTCTTTACAAAACACCTTGAGTTCTTTTATCTACGATGACATCCATCCCAGCACTGCTTTACTCCAACCGAAAGATAGATGCTTGAAAAAGAGACCCTGCAGCCACTTTCTAAGCCAACCTAAGGAAGAAAAGGCGCCGATTCATAAGGCTCTCACTTTTGTCTGAATGCCATAGTTACTATTCTAGATCTGGGGTCCAAACTGCTACTCAATCAAATGCGCAGTTGTGTAAAACATCTGATTTTAAACCATAGCGGCTGTAGCTGGCTATTGTGTGGAACGTACGCGTAATGCGTAACAAGTGAAAATACCAACAAAACACCGCGCGCTCATGAGCGCGTACCTCGCATCGACCTTTCCACCTTTTCCGACAAGCGCGGTGGCTTAAGCAACAAAAAAAACAGGCTAAAATGCCCAGGAGCAAGAAAATAGACTTGGAAAGTGGCTTAAGCAAAAAAAAAATCAGGAGAGCATAAATTTACACTCAATACTTGAATGGCGACGCTGCTGTAAGTGAGCGTTGCCGGACCCATAGTCGGCTCCCGGAATTTTCTCGGTATTTTTTTTTCTACAACGACGAACTTGCGGCTGAAGAGCGCTTCTCATCGCCTAGCAACCAACAACGCCACAGCTCGCACAACACCTGCTGCACGAAACCTGAACGCGACTCCAGAAACGCCGCGAATGCGTGGTGCACGTACGCGGCGCCGCTGCGCCCCAGCTGTGGTGAAGCGCTACCCTGCATGTAATGCTTGGCATGCGGAACACGACCATATCGATGTTTATCACAATGACTACTACTATCAGAGTGCAAAGAGAGGTGGCAATATTTAAATAATTTCATACTTGTACAAATGCGTGGTGGTGTGTCCTTCAGTGCTCATGTAGAAAAAAGTCGTGGAGCTTCGCTATGGTTGAAGCGTTGCGCCATTTAGTGCAAGGTTCGCTACTTCTTTATTAAATTTTATATACTACCGTACCCAGCAAAGCAGCTGAATTTATGAGAACCAGAGCACGGCAAGGATAAAAAGTAGCTGCCTAATCTCGGCCCGTACGGAGGGTAGGAAAGAATAATTTGCAAAGAGCTAAGCACAACTGCCGCTCTCCTTCTAATGATCTCCTGTATGAAATCATGACGCAATGTCGGGCCGCTGGGATTACAATTTAAGAATGTCTGAGCAGCAAACGTGATAGAACTGAATCCTAGGCGGCATTACTCACTGCGGGATTTCGCTCATTATGTGATGACATCAATATTTGCTCCACGTAATCATGTTTTTAAAGTAATGGAAGCTATTAAAACTACATGAATAAAGAAACCTGCAAAAGTTGTTAGTGTAACCATGAAATACTATCACTATCAGACATTTGATTAGTTTCTTTGCAATACTGACATCCTTTAAACGTTTGCGGTATTTTCCGTAACGATAATTCTGAGCGCACATCCCTGTAGTCACATGAAATTGAATAAGTAACTGCTTCTGGTGTAATATTTTCATACTGTGCTGTTCAAACGCGCTGTGGCAGATTCTAGGGTATTAGCGAAAGGAAATACAGCCAGTTTGAATTTCTGCGAAGTCACTCCACCACCTTAGAATGTTCACAGAACATGCTACCCTGTCTCACGCTTCCTCTATTGCGTCTTACGTCGACTGTCACTACTTCCGTTCACATAGCAGCGGACCTGGCATGTCTAGGCACGCGAACTCAGAAGAAACCCGGGGAGACCACGAAATTTGTCGGAAGTCAGCCCTAGCAACAATGCAACACCAATGTTCCATGGACAAACGTTGGGGACTAAACTTCCCACCCCCTTTCGCAACATACAAGGGATAGTAGGATGCCTTCCTACGTGTACAGAGAGCAACATACTTGCCTGTAGCCCAGGATGCATAATTTCAGGCTTTACCCTCCTTCACCCACCGGGATGTGAGGAAAAATACTGCACCGTCCTGGAGTCCAAGGTTACCAACTTTGCCTCGAACATTTTAGTAAATAGTTTGGTTAGCAGCTTTTCAGATGCCAGTACTCGAAGTGGAACTCGATGTTAATGACCGGTATGTTGCGCATTGTACTCCTCACGACGACGGGAAGGAACCACCCTGCTGTGTTGCTGGTTGCGAGCCCCACAGGTGCCCGACGAGTTATACACACAACGCATCAGCACAAACTTCTATACAACTGCACTGAGCAAAGGCAAGGAGCAACGCGGGTGTATGTGGTAGAGCCACTGCGCAGTGTGCATCGCAACAAACTTGAGAAGCCTAATGGAAAAGGCTTGTTTCGACTTCGACAGTAGCAGCCAAAGGAGCAATCATTCGACGCCACAGAGGAAGTACCTTTTTCCTCGGAGGCCATTCTGACACTAGATGTAGGTTACAGACAGACGCGATAATGCGCTACCCTTTTTCCGCTATGCGACACAAGATATCTTTTGTAATGGGATAAACTAGCGTTGCGAAGCACTTTAGTGATGATGGCCGGAAAATCAAATTACATGGTTGCCGTGAGTTCGATATTCAAAATAAGATTTCTCACTTTATTCAAATGGCCGAAAATCGAAACCCCAGCTAGTACCTCAAATATTTTAACAAGAAAGGTAATTTGAATGTACGTTACGTAATACTGCCTCAGTTCATTGGCTAAGCGGCCAGCCCCCAAAATGTTAAGGATTCGTTAGCTGTTGACGTCGTATGTTTTATCTCTAAGTAACGGCGTGTTGTTACCTGTAGCTGGGTAAATAGGCGTCAGCGGATCGCCGTTGAGAACAGCCAGCGTTCCTGAGCTGACGGCGGAGGCGGGCAGAGACATAGACTCCGGGAAGGGCCTCTGTGGCTGCAAGGCGTAGTCGGCCGGATCGGGATAGAGAATAACCGCAGAAGCACCTCGCAATTCCGCCTCTTTCACCTGGGCGAGTCAACGAATCAATCAGGCCACCATACATGATACAGTTGACAATAAGTAAGGATTTCATTTATGGCCGAATACAATACATCAATGTGTAGCCTAGTCCCTGCTATTTGCGAGATCATTAAACACTTTAAATAACCATGGGCGTGCTTATTCTGACACACCAGATCAAATCTTCCAGAGCAGATACAGTTCCTGCAATTAGCATCTCGTCGAACACGCCGCGGTGATATTTCGCTCCGAGATAGCTACAAGTAAGCCATTTCAGGTGCGACGCAGAAAGCTAATTAAATATGTTAATGGGTCCTGCCCCGCCCCTTAACAATCTAACAAATATTAGACCGCCATTATTTTTGTAGAAAACGCGTATAGGGGAACTAACAGAAGATTTTACTGTGAACAAATTACGTCGCTTTGCGAAATTCCGGCACCGCTGTTGTTCGAAACAAGGACTTTCGCTTCAAAAGCAAAGACTCCAGCACAAGCTGCTCACAACAATAAATGTGTTCGATGCAAACGAGTGGATGGCACCGGGGTCGTGCAGGAAGTGGCAGGCTTGTACTAACACGGGAACGGAATCTCGTTACGCCTGGCACAGATTCTTTAAATCAAGTGTAGTCACTACAGCGCACAAGCACGAACTATCAATTACAAGCAGCATGGGAATGCGATTGGTGTATTATTTTTGGATACAGATTTCGGCATTGTAGCACTGCGGATACTGTACTGTTCCAAAACACCATATTTCCGCGAACCATGCGTTGGATTTGTTTACGTTTACGCTTTTACCACACGGCTGCGCCGGGGTGTGTTCTCCGAGTCCCGAGTGAAGCGCATGTTCCTTTGTTTCTTTCTTATGCCGCAAGGATTATCGCATTTGATAGAGAGAATGTTTCGTTCTAACGCTACTAGCCTAGAATAGTCTTCTTTTATCTACGGTGTTTTCTGTGTAATTGATAAATGCCTGCAGAGCAGACGCCGCCGCATTCGCCTCACCGTCACTCGCCTGCGCACGTCACTTTGTTGACTGCTGCTTCACCGCCTGTGTATTCTTTGAGTTGTTAGGGGAGCACTATCTAGCTCCAATAAACTTGTCTTTCCTTCAACACAACTGCGTCGTCTAGGGCTACGTGATAATATGTATGCACGGGTCAGAAGTCAACCTCACCGTTTTCAGTGGCCCGGGAAAGGCGCCGTCACGAATAACGACAGCTGGCATTGCACTCAAAAGCGTAGACCCGAAAGAGAAGCATTCAATCGTAAAATGTTTTAACAAACAAATTATAGGGTATTTGCAAAAATTACGAAATAGTGAATGGTGGGCTAGTTGGTTTATGTTTGGCAAAAAAGCACTAAAACAGTTGAAGCCCGGGTGTTGTAAAAATGCCTTCATATCATTTGTTATTTCTGCAATTTCTTTTCCCACACCTACACGGGTACAAGTGACACTCATGATGATGATGATGATTATGATAATGAGGACCGTAGCGATGTATGCGTAACGCACGTGTCGCCACTGAGGCCCTCATAAGATATACGTTCCACGAAGTGTCCTTTCGTGCAAAATATTCGAATCTGTTTGGTCACTCTGACAAAGTAGGTACAGTAATAGAATGTGTAATTGTCGCTCATGTAAAAGGGTATGAAGCGTAATTATTCTAAACGACCAGAGGATCAACCTAAAAGTAATCATATCAGCCATCCTTTTGTTGCGATTACTGGCCGTGTTTTTGCGGTGATCGGAAATATAATGAATCTGTTTAGGTCATTACTTAGATAATATTGCTCATGTTAGGGAAGTATGGCAAACACTTCTCCCCTATTTTTTAATATCCGCTGCAGGCAAATATTTACGGTTGGTTAACATCTCGCGAAAGCGTAACTGAGCTAGCTTAATGAGGTAGGTTAAGCAACACACCAAAATATCCTTGCACTGTAGCGTTCCGCCGAAGCTAGACCACATCGTTCTGATCGGCCTATTCAGGTCCTTTGCAGGGCGAAGGGCTTTCCAACACTCATCCAACTGTCCCTATCCAGTGCAGTCCTGATGCAATTTTCGCCCCCATTTTTTTCGTTCTGTCTTACATCCAGTAATATAAGTGATGATGGTGATGATGAAGATGACGAAGAAGGAGAATTAGATGAAGCTTCCTCCCTTGTCTGTCAGAAGGCGTCACTTAAAATGAATAACCATTTCTAACTCCACCGTACGGCATTCCCTGGACAAAAATACTTGTTAATACAGTTTGAGTGCGGATGCCTTCCAGCCTTCTTTTTTACAAATCCAAGACGCCCTTTTTCTATCTTTAAGCAAGCTCCTAGTATTTTTAGTCAAGCGGCTTGTGACGTAAGTTTCTTTTCAGGGTTGAGTAAGACCCCAAGTGACTCCCTATTAGGCATCACCGGGAATAAGCATTTATTGCATGCCTTTCCTTATAGTGTGTGAGGGCTCCATAAGGAAATATATACAACTAATGCGTATTACCGGTGACCACGACATGGCTTAGCCGCGTGGGACGCGAGGACACTACTTGTACCACCCGGCTACCCAGTCGCCATAGCACTTGACACCTCAAGGCACAATAAACCTATAGAGCGTGCTAATACATCATTGCGACAGCAGAGAATTCTACGCCTTCAATGAGATCGCCTCGAGCACGGAATCGACATTTCTACGGAAGCTAGTGTAAATGATTACGGCGTTTGCTCAGACACGTACTGACGCCCCCGTTCTTTTAGGGTACACCACCATACTTAACAGAGCACTTCAAGCCTCGACGGGGAACAATACGTGGTGTACATTGAATAAATACATGTTGCTGAGAGCAGTGAGAATTCTTCTGAGTTTTAAAGCGAAGCTTTAGTGTTGTGACTGATGCGTCCGTAACACGAAAACACCCTGCAGAAAAGCCAACTTTGACGATGAGGGTGAATGATCACGGTTGAAGGGAACAAAAATGCGCTGGCGGTGGCCGGAATTGAACCTGAGTACCTCGCGTTATGAAGCCGGCGTGTATCCGATTGCTCCATTTCCAAATTGTCGAAGCGGTTTGGAAAACTTCTATCACAACCAAAGCCTCGGTCTTGAGCAAACTTCGCGTTCAACCATCGTCGCCGTTAGACGGAGGGGACTTTTCCGTATTACTTTGAGTGAGATGTCAGAGCACAGCAATTGACCTTACACCTGTTGCTTATTTTATAGACTGTTGTCTGAATTCCTGCATTTCCTGCTGTCACGTACAATAGCCTGTGGGCCCCTGTAAAGGTTCGTAATGCAACTGTTAGGCCAGAAGGCCATCCAGAATGGCACTAAGCACACTTGGTAGGTACACGGGACTTGGCTTGAAACAATCTATCACCTACCGTTACAACCCAGCTCGTACAGACTATTAGAGACAGCATCTACACAGACTTACGAAGCCCAAGCTGATTGTGTATCTCACAATGTTTCCCATTTTGATGTCCATGACATTCTGTATGAAATCCAACTGCTGCACCGCAACAATACAAACATGTGCATCGACTGGGTACCCGATGAGGAACCATTTTCTCCAGAAGCCCAGGAGTCCATTATGTCGCTCAGGAGAGTACTACTCCCTCCCACGCTCCACGGGTGCCTGTGGTAAGGCCCTCGCAGTCCCCTTCGCCCTATCCAGCGATGCGCATTTCCCAGCGCAAGAAGGATCGACGCGCGTATCCATAAACATAAACTTCAGCTGGCTACCTCAGTAGCCTACCACCTCTTCCCGATCAAGTGAAATCTTGCTGACCTAGTTTTTTGCAAAACAGTCATCACACCCTAATAGATCGCAAGTTCTACACTCAACACCGGCACTCCCCCCCACCCCGCCGATGTCCTTACTGCCATTCTAACACTCCATTGGACCTTGCACACATTGCTTGGTGGCGCGCGGCCTTTACCAAGCACCGCAGAATCATACCCTCTTACCCATACCCCTATACACTACAAATCGATACACAAGTAATATCTGAAATTCCAGTTTACACAATCAAAAGTGGCCTACCACGTGATGGTTGAGTGGGCTTTCTAGCGTATGTAGCTCTAGTGAACTACCGAACTTATGCCGTGCTAGTAACTTTCCTGCTGTTATTACGAATTTGCGAGGTGCGCATGCGAAGAACTCGATCACATATGCAGAAACTGAGCCTTTAAAAGGTAGCAGCAATTATCTTTCTTTCCCTTCTTCCATGCCAATCCCTTTCTTCCACCTTGACCAGCGGTCCTGCTCCTCCTGTAAAGGTTCCCTACTCTCAATATAGTGCGATGGTTTGCTTGATGAAGGTCCCTTTCTCCTCCTGTGAAGTAGTTTTACTTAGTTTAATTTGAGAAATCACCGCGTAGTCCTTCGGAACCAAATAGAAGCAACCACGGAAATGCCTGTTTCGACAGACTGAACTGCAACCAATGATTCCGAATATACGTGCATTCTACGTATAATTGAAAAAAATTGGCTATAAATGACGGATGTAGGAAGTCATACTGATATATTTAAAGCTATTTTTTACATATGGGTCGAACCTTTTGTGTGTGTTGTGTCTTGTAAATTTACGAATTTCTCATTACAGCACCCAACTTAAATTTATTTTTAAATTCATTGTACTAGGCGAACACCTGGCACCGTTCGTAAATTTGTTTCTTATATGACACCGGCTTGTAGATATTTGTGCATAACAGAATGTCCCCGAGATCAACCGCGTTGCAAGCAAACATTTCTGGTATACTCTTCGCTCACACAAACGGTACATTAAAGATATCATAAAGACAAAATACAAATTTTGCTCATTATCTGCTTTTTCCGGGTAAGAACAACACCAATTTTATCACAAATTTCGAGAAAATAATGAACACATACGGAAAACAGGCGAGCCAGATGTCATCTAACAGCCACTCTCCGGCGACTTTTAAGTCAAGACACCGAATATTGTTGGCGCTATTACAGGCCACCGGCCTAAGCTGCCACCAAGAAACATTACTGAGCGATTGTACTGGGTTCAGTAGTTCAGTTTGATTGTACCACTTTAATCCTCACGTTCTGTCACCACAATGATAGTTATGACTTTAGAGCTGGCTGATATTAAATCACTCTATCTTTGTCATAGTATATTTCCGAAGGGTGAAATAACAAAGTTTTCAGGTATTTGTTTTTTTATTTTTACAGCGGAGCTGTTGTAGCTGGCCGTAATGTTTGTCTGGTATTGCGTCACAAATATAAAAAAAATGGCGAGTGCATGTGAGGGCGTGCTTCCCGGCGACCGCCAAGGGTCCCCCAGCAGGCGCAGTGGATTTAGCAAAGCAAAAATTGGCGAAATCACCCAGGAGCGGCAAAATGACGAGAGTACCCGGAAGCGCGTGTCTCGCGGCAACGGCCAATCGTCCCCAGCTCGGGCAGTGGCTTTAGAAAAACCAACTCTCGGGTCATCTCGACTAAGTGAAACATGGGGAGAGGCGAAGCATACAATGTACAAGTGTATTCTGGGTGCCTTGGCGTTTTTGCCAACGGAAATGAAACTGTTAGGGAGTAGAGTATAAAGATTTGCTGAAAAGTCTCTTGTCTTTGTAGCCCGAACCTCTCTAGCGCGAGGCGTAAATGAGTGTCCCGATGTTTTTTTTAGTACGCGTGATATTCTAGCGCGAGGCATAAACAAGTTTCCCGGTGTTTTTGTACCGTGACTACATGAGACCACGATTATGACGACGACGACTACGACGACAGGAGACGCCAACAGCCTTAGACCCTAAGGGGCTTCACCCCTAAAAACACAGTCGCAAACCCCGAGAAGCGCTTCGCGTTGCCTAGCAAGCAAACACGCCACAGCTGTAGCAACACCCGCTCCACGAAATTTCGACGTGACTGCAGGAACGGCGTGCATGCGTCGTGCAGGTACCCGCCGCCGCAGCGCCCCAGCTTTCCCCCAGCAGTACCGCACATGTAATAGTAGGCATGGGGAACTCGATATTAGTTATGCACATGATGATGACTACTACTGGCACCCGCCACGGTGGCTCAGTGGCTAAGGCGTTGCGCTGCTGAGCACGAGGTCGCGGGTTCGATTCCCGGCCGCGGCGGCCGCTTTTCTGATGGAGGCGAAAAGCAAAAACGCCCGTGTGTACGAGATTTCGGCGCACGTTAAAGATCCCCAGGTGGTCAAAATTAATCCGGAGCCCTCCACTACGGCGCGCCTCATCGCCTGCGTTGCGTCGGCGCGTTAAAACCTACAAATCAATCAATCAACTACTACTGGCACAGTGCAAAGCGACGACTAACATGTAACTAAGCAATTTGAAACGGGTACACTTGCGGAGTGGTGTGTCTTTCAGTGCTCACGTAAAAAGAAATCCGGCAGCTTCACTGATTCATGACTTGCCTGACTAGGGGCAGGCTTCGCCAGTTTTTGTTTCGGTTAAAAGACGTCTTCCGTGGCTGTACTGCAGCTGCGTGAATTGTCAAAGCCGACCACCCTTAATTTAAGCAGTTTTATTTTGTCTTTACGTCCCCTTAAAGCCCCGTTAATGATAGATGCGTCTACTGGAACGCGTCTCACCTTGTTGCCGCGAAACACACGACCAAAGCGAATCACTGCAATTTTTCCGCTGACACTGACGCCGGACTCCCGGAGGTGATCGAAGTCTTTAGGGCGCCCGTAGTTGGCGTAGACGACCTCGGCCTGCAAAAAATAACAAAAAAGCTTAAGCGTAACGGTTCCATCAGCGCTTCTCAACTTGAACAATTATGCCACTCTAAACTGGGTATAATACTCGGGGCAGGATGGGGAACCAGATTATTTCAGTTTATTTCTGTCGATATATGCGTATTTTGCATGTGTTCGCTGTGCAATAAGAAAATTATAACACATTTCACTCGCTTCAAAAGGGATGACCAGTGAAGATGTAGCCCGGACTCTACGGGGCTTGCCAGCTACGACAGAGCAGGAGTAAAATTCACCATACATTACGGCAACTTGTCTTCACGAAGGTACCGCGCACCGAGGAGCCGTAGGATACTAGACACGGAGGCCCTTGGAACAAGGACGAAGAGAGGGCAGTGCTTACGCAGACACGGCAAATGTGAGTCGCACTGCAACAAACTCCGAAAAATCTTTTTCATCTAGCTGATAGTCTACTCATGTTAAAAATGCTGCCTGTTTCCACTAATCTTTTCCAAATTTATATCCAAGTAATGAGATACGTATTATCGTGATAGAAATGCATGACTTGGCAAGAAATCCGTAACCGCAATTTTCGCACACGCAGAAACAAAAGCACAGAACCCCAGCTATAGAGATTAGATTCAAAAAGCCAAGTTTTTCTAGTCAATTAGTTTAGTCCATATTATTGAGCTACCAATGATTTACAGCGCCGCTGCCGACAAACCAGCGAACTCCTTTCTTTGTTACCGCATGTGCGCACTACACGACTGGCATAGCCAGAAATATCTTTCTGGGGATGTTATACGATACGGAAAAATATTACAAAATAACATAAAAGAGAGACTGCGCTGGATTACCTAAAGAGGAATAAGTCATTTCTGTGCATGGATTTATTAGAGGGGGAAGGGTGTCCTGTCACCCTAACAACTCCCCTGGCTCATCACTTGTCAATCATATGTAACATCCTATTAGTCGACGAGAAAAGTAATGATAGGGGAAAGAGTATGGGGTGCCACAGCATTCTCGTTGTTGTATTTGTTCCCGTTTTGAATCGTCTCTATCACTGCATCTTCCGCTTCATCGCCGCCTTCGCCCCTCTCGTACTCATCGTTCCCTTTATGAATACCGTCGTCGTGGTCCTTACTAAACATCTTTGAACTTGCCGGTTACTTATGGGTGTTCGAGTTTAGAACTGTCGATGTTCGAGGTCTCGACTTTAATGGTCCCGATCGCTGACTTAAAGGTGTCGATGTTCCAGTTTTCCTCATACATTTCGCCTTAATCCTAGTCGATGTCCTCACACCCGTCGTCATACTTCCCTCCCACATCTACAACATTGCACAATTATGATCCCCGGCGTTCTGTAACATACGAGGGGACTTTCCCTGTCACCCCTTATGTCGCAGCTCTCATCACAATCGTCGCCAAAACTGACCGTCACTTGTCAGTGTTCGCCGCATCCTCGTTGTCGTCATTCCGGAGCACCTCTTCTCGCTTCTCTTAATCTCTCGCTTTACCTCTGGCTTACACCCCTCGACATGTAAAACCAGAACATCTCCATAGTTTTGCTGCTAAATTGCTCGCAGTGGCGGTAATATTACGTCGTCTTTTTTTAGGTAGATTTCTTGTAAACAGGTATGTTCACTCGGAACAGTCTTTTGTTTCGATGCTAAGTGGGAGGCGTAGAAGTGGAGGGTGAAAGCGACATGAGCCGTAAATAATTTGAGCTTGCATCCTCACCCGAACAGGGTTGCTTCCAGTGCCGGCAGAGTAGGCTAAGTATGGCTCAGTAGAGTTGGTTTTCTGCCTCGTGGCTGAGTACACGACCGATCCCGTCTCGTCAAGAATAGATATCTGCAAAAAAGGAGGGCGGAAAATAAGTATGAGGTCAAGATGGGGCTTTTAAGTGCAGGAGCATTCAGGGGTCCGGCTGGTCGTAGTAGCTCGTCCGGGTGACAGTTCCTAGCCACCGTTATAGTGACGCGCATCACGCACCCAAACAGCGGCTTTGAAAAGATCACCTCGTCCCCAGGCCGGGATCGAGCTTGTGGCCCTCTTGTTGCGCAGCCGAGTTCAATAGCGTGCACCACGCAGGCACACAATACTTTTACGCAAAGTGTTGGGGGTGTTAGTCGCGCCGCGTCGTTGCCACGAAGGCTGCAATAATATGAAATTAGAGAAATCTTCAATTCATGCATTAGGTAACCGGTATTAACAAATAGTCAATCCGGTCCCTTTATAGGCCATTTCGGGGGCTGCGGCGACTCCCTTATACTGATTTCGGTATCAACGCCAGGCTCATACTGGAACTGCTCAAGAGAGGGCGCCACATCCCATCTGGAGAACCACTGTTCCGCACTTGACACTTTCATGCTGAGTGAAATTGCTTTCATTTTCGTGGGCATGTCGTGGGAATTACGAAAAACCAAGCAGCTGCCTTATGTGTTTTCCATGATGTCTACACACTAAAAAATTTTACGCCCAAAAGGGTGCTTCAGCTTGTCGCCACAGGAGCACCCTAAAAACTGAATATTTTACGCCCTTTAGGGTGCTTGGATTTTGTCGCCGCAGGAGCACCCTCTGTGAAGCACCCCAGAAGACAGGTGCCTTATAAACACCCTTGTCCGCCTAAAAGTATCCTAGGGTGCTACTTAGCACCCCAATCTGTAGGAGCATCTTCTGCAAAAGCACCCACCTAAAGGGGTACAAAACGGGTGCGTCATCCTCGGTTCACAGGTGCAGCAGGTGTGAGACCACATATTGCACAATATCACACACGATTATGGTATGAAACATTCGTGCTTTCCAAGCTCGGTTCTGTGAGACATTCCATTGAAGCTCAACATCAGCTGATAATTTCCTTGAACTTGTGTCACCGATTGTTAAAACATCAATTTAAAAAGTCAGGAGCCACATCTCAGTACAGTTATAACTTTAGAGGTAGTTGATTACCCAAAACTTCGTAAAAAACCAATTATATGTTCACTTTGCCGAACTGCAGTACACATCCTTCGAGATTCACTGCAGAGCCTAACCATGCTGTGCAGTGAAAGCAATTAGGTGTGCAACACTTCAACCACACAAAACTTCCTTGAACCTTAAAACCCTTGGCTTCTTAGTATTGCATCAAACTTCCAATCAAGGTAGCTACCTGCAATGTTTAGTGCCTTATTCTTGAGCTGAGCAGGAAGGTTCAATATCAAGGAAGACCAAATGCAAAATGTATAGTTTCCTCCGTAATGCGGCTCATAATATAGTTCCCTCCGTACTGCGGCTCATAATCTACTTATAAAAGTTGGGTACCCAAGCCATTTATTTTCGTTTGCATTATTGTTTTTGCTTTACGGAAAAATATTCATATGGTACAGCACTTGCAAGGTTTGGGGGTATTTGGAGTTTTATAAACATACCTTTAGACTAAATGACCCCACATAGCAATAACAAGAACTGCAAACATCACAGAACAATGCATACAAGTTCCCTGGTGAAGCCCATGGTTGAAATGTAATGCCATTGTTCAGAAAACATTATTTTATCATGAGGCTCGCTTGTACTTGGTGCCTTGCATTATGTCCCTGCCGGTGGATGTGGGGTCATTTGTCACTGTTGCAAATGAAAAGCCAACAGCCAGGGCCCATTAGTTTTGGCTAGTATTACGAGGTGCCTCACGGTAAGCATTCTACGTCGATAGACTTTTTTAGAGTTGACTAGAACTGAAATCAGCAAAAGATTCTCTACAAAACATTCATTCTATCCGCAGCTTTAGGGTTTGCTAATTTCCATAGTTGGGTTTCTTCTGCCTTTCTTAACAACATTTTTCTTTTGATAAGAAGGTGCACAACCAAAAGCAAAAAGCTTTTCTATAAACCTTTGGTAGCTATATAATTGTTACAAAATATTTTACTCTAAATATGGCAGCTTAAACTGAGAATATTTGCATTTAAAAACATTCAAATAAGTTTAAATTGATCATAAATTTTTAGCTGTTTTTACGCAAAACTGTACATGGGATATGAAGTGCACCACAAGGAGGGCTTTGGATTAGCTTTAGCAAATTTGGGACATTTAAGGTGCACTGAAATCTCTACACATGCGCTTTTTCACTTTCTGTATCCACCAGGAAAATGGCTGCCAATTTAGACAGCGATTCTAAATAGTAGTTGACGTGCATTTTAAAATAATCACAAACATTATAGCCACAAAATTAATTTTTACAAGTTGTAGACATTGCCCGTTACACCAGACATTGGACTACACTGTCAAGAGCTTTGACATCTACAATGACGTCTACAAAGCAGGCTTATACTGGTAGAATGTTTCATACCATAATTACTGTGTGTTCAGAGCTCACGTGTGAAGTATGGATACTGCTGCTTCAGCAAGAACCGAGGATGAGCACCCTTCCTGGTTCTGAAAAAAATTAACAGAGGAAATGCCTTAAGCAGGATTCTGAAACGGGGTTGAATGAAACAAGAATGAACAAGAAATTCTTTCAAAACATGTAAAGCAATGCAAACAAATATTTATTTCAACTTATTTCTACAAAAGACCACCTCATGAAGACTGGTGGTGGGGTATTGGCTCAAAAAAAAAAAGCAGAGAGCACTTATACAAATGCTACAGGGAGCTTTCGCAGCCAACAATTGTTTGAACACACCTAAACTAATCACTGTTCAACAAACTCATAAAAAATGTTTGAATGCATAAGAAACCAGTGGTAAACACAGGAAACAGTTAAAACAGAATGACGGCACAAGTTTGTCCCGTCGTTCTCTTCTGTGTCCTGGGTTTTCCTATGGTTTTTCATCCATTCAAACATGTACCAGCTAGCCCAGTCCAACGCCTTGGTATCATAAAAATATGGATAGTCAATCCTTACACACAGTTGAAAAAAAAAGAAAGTATAAAGTAGGTGACAAAATTAAAACGACAGCAAATTGGTTGGCTTTTAATTTTAAATGATAATATAAAAAATAATGGCATGAATGAAAGTGAGCAGCACGCGAAGTACCTTGTTGCTAGCCCGACATTCCACTTTGAAGCAAAATGTCCGCTTTCAACACTACATAGGCTAAACATGCAATGAGGCATTCCTTTAGGCACACAAAATATACCATAATTGTTAAAAAAGCTACGAATCAGTTGAAAAAACCTGACCACGACAAATTGGAATTAGTGACTAGATACAGTTTCAGAAATACACAGCGACATCATATAAAAATATATGGTTCCCATACAAAGATTGATCATAACAAAAATTCAGGACATTTATCAGACTGGCATCAATGTGCAAAGCAGCTTAATGAAGGAAGACGGTCTTCACTAAAAACATGTTAATATTGGGAGCTCATGTGCTTCCCTGCAAGTTGGGTGTGTAAACCCACTGAAATCTTAACTACCCGCCTGAATCATCACTTGATAGACATTGAGGAATTTTACGAATTGGTTTATTGTAGCCAGCTGTCTAGTTTATTTCCCTATTTTTCTTGGCATTTCGTGTCTAATTCTAAATTTGGTGACTAGATAGCTTTTACTATGGTCATGCACTGGTGACAACGAATATTTGATTTTACTTTAAAAAAATTTCAGTTTTGTTTTATTGCTCACCAGCCAACGATCTGAAATATCAGAGGTGCTTAAAACGTATGTTGGCATTTCCTTCCTGTAGTGTAGTACAAATAATCATGACTTTTACCATAATTTGTTCACAAATCGTAATATGTGGAAAGTATTCAGCTTAAAGGAGTACTGACACCAAATTTAGAGGCCTAAATAACGATATAATTGGCTTCAGTAGTTTGTACAGATTACCCACAGAAATTTTTGGAGCGATCCGAGGCTGGAAACGCATCAAAAATCGATTTTAATTGCCCTGGCCGCGAACTATTACAAATCGGCAGCACTAGCGAAATCGCTTAGGGTGTGACGTCAGGCTATCCGCGATTTTGCGGCCGATTCAGCATGACGTCATACAGTTGTTTCCGGAACCGGAAGCGATAGCCTGCGCTGTTGTTGTGGGCGGTCTCGCTTCGATAGGAGGTTTGGCTTGGCTGCGGTACCGCTGTGAGCAAGGCTTGCGAAGTGCGCACTTCACGTTTCCGCGCAGGTATTGCCATCTCTCGACCGGTCGGCGCACCGCCCGCCGCGCGCCGCGGGGGGCCGGTCAGCGTATACGCTTGCATCGCGGCAGATATCTGATCGCCGCTTTTAAAATAAGCCCTGATAACAATCCCAAGCACAATTTTTCACCACACTAACACCTACTTTCTCGCATGTGGAACTTCATTTTAACGATCAGATTGATTCAGAAGAGCAGCGACAAGCGGTTGCTACCGTCTTGCTACCGTGGTCTGCGCCGGATCGAGCCGCTGAGTGTCCGAGCTGGCAGGCGCGGCCGGCGTGTGCGCGAACTGTTTCCGAAGGCAGGAAACGCTTCACGATTGCCTGCTTTATCCATTTTTTGCGATTAAACGCGCGGGATCTACAAATTCAGCTCAGCGATAGTCGTAGTTGACCATGGAGCAAAAACGGTGGGCGGAGCGACGCCGACGACGCATCGCATGCACGCATCGGGTCATGTGTCTCAAATTCACGCGTACGACTAGTCGTGGTGACAGTCGTAACGATCAGTCGCATGCGAATCGAGTGTACAAATCGTACATGTGTCCAGCGCTTTAGTGTGAACCGCGTGCAATCCGTAGCAGACGATGCAGCGAACGTCCCTGACGTCACGGAGACCATGACGTCACGGTCCGACGTCACGGAGACCGTGACGTCAGGCAGTCCGCTTGCAGGCTCTCCTTCGAACGGCCATTTTCCCGCGCGGCGACCGAATTTGAAAGTGGTTGCAATAAACGTGCTATAATTAATTATATGTTGATGGCTGACGCCTTTCGGTTCGATTTTCGTAATTACTGGGACCATAGGTATTCTTTACAGCATAAAAACTGAAAGCGAGAAATTTCGTGTCAGTACTCCTTTAATGAAAATGTCATTTCAGAAGCATGCACAATCAACAAGGCCTCAATGACTCTCATGACGTGGTCCACTTGTTTCTGTCACAAATAACCTGAGTGCAGACACATTCCACCGAAGACGAAGGTAACATGCCCTCTTGGGTGATGAATATTTAAAAAGCCTTACGAGTAAATTTGCTGCTGAGCACGTGAAATTGTGGCATTAAAACAAAAGATCCCTCTGCGGCATCTTTCACTTGGAGGAGCGCTTGACCACAAACTTTGAGAAGCTGGAAAATGCTCCATGAACCGCTCCAGCCAGCAGAAACGATGCAGGACACAAGTTGGTAGGCGGACCGTTGGCATCCTGCGATTGTGAAGATATTTCTGTTTAGTAGATGCTCTTCTTTTTGTACCACTGTTTATTTCACCTTTAACAAGTAGCTGAACTCCTTAACGTTCGCATAATAAAATGCTGCAATGCAGAACAGTTAGCAGGGTTACCTCAATTTTGCTTTTCTACGAATTAACACAATGTAGGTAATCTGCACACAACTACAATCAAAGTACAATTTTCACCTACTTCACTGCTAACATCAGCGTTTGACTGCTCAAGCACAAATACAGGTTAGACATGTGAGCAATCTGCTAAACGTATCCCCACAAACTGAAAAATCAGGCATCAGAAATCGGCAAGGAAGGAGGTGTCACGTTTAAATGGCACTTTTTTTGTTCAAAACATAAACAACACCTGGAAGCTTGAAGCGTGAGAGGGGGTCTTTCACGCTGACAATGTCAGAACATAGCTTGCTAGTGGGCACCTACACGATGTGCACAATGTGTTTCTTGAAAATGCGTGCGAAAGTTTGATTGATGTGTAGGACGAGAATTGCAGCACGTTTTGACACAGGCCTTGTGGACGCTTCTGCCTGCTAATGTCAATGTGGATTCTTGCTAGTCGCCCTCTTCGCTTCTTTCTGAATATAATGCTTTAGGCATTATATTCAGGACAACGACTGCATCAAAACGTGCAGCAATTACCTACGTCCCACACATCGGTGAAACTCTCGCACACATTTTCAAGACACGCAGTGCATACATTGTGCATGTGCCCACTAGCAAGCTGCGTTCTGACATTGTCAGCGTGAGAGACCCCCTCTCACGCTCCAAGCTTCCGGGTATTGTTTATTAGATTCCATGCGCTGAATGCAAATCAGTGTACATTGGCGAAACGGGCAATCTGCACAGAAGATTAATGCAGCACTGGAACGAAGTGAACAAGGGCCATGCAAAAACAAGTCCACTGGCAGAGCACCGTGAGAGGACGGGACACGTGGTCGACTGGAACAAGACAAAATTACTGACAACTGAGTGCAATCTATCTTCTCGATTACTGCTAGAGTCCCTCATTGTTCAGACGACGCCCAACATTATCAACATAATGGATGGCAATCTGCACCATATCTATGCAAACTCATTGCGCCGCGTAATGCCCAATATATAGCTTCGTTTTCCACGACACATGCTCACCGTGAACAAGCAACAAACCGTTAAATGGCTTTCTTGACTTGGTCAGTGACCTACGTTTCATCACTGCAATAATGCTTCTACCTGCCTACACGGCATTCCGTCAAACACTGGACTACACCACATGAGCCATTGGCGTTCTTAACCTGCACCAGAGTATATAACCTTTCACTACTGCTATGAGATAGACCCATAAACGCACTTCAATATGGCCTTTATATTTAGCTCTTGGAAACATTATGTATAATTTTACCTTTAAGTTGCACCTGCTACAGCAGCTGGTACTATACCAAAAACATGAAAAAAAAAACGGTGGTTTAACACGCCAAAGCTACACTTGGGATATGGGGAGCACTGTAGGGGAAGGCTTCGCATTAATTTTGACCATCTGGGTATTTTTGTGCGCATCGAAATCTCCAAACACGGGCGTCTTTACGTGCTGCCTCCATCTGAAAAGCGGCTACACCAAGCGGTATCTAACCGACATTCGCCTCCACAGCACACCACCCTAGCCACGGCAGTGGGTTAAACATATGAAATAAAGCGAGTTTCGGAGTGCAAATGAAAATATTAATCACACGTCTTATTTTCCCAATCGATGTACCTTTTGAAATCCACCATGCAATCCCCCCTCCCCTACCGGCCTACCAAAACACCTTTGTCTCAAGAGGTAATCAGGCTGTTGTTAATGAAGTAAGTATTTACAATCCGAGACTTGCCACCGTTAAAGTCATGCACTTTGTTTTAGAGATAAGCGACATTAGCCATTTGCAGCACCAGGAGTTAATTGTGCTAAGATCAGATTGAAAGCATTGACGGTAGTAGTTGAAAGAAATTGTGTGATAAATTACAACATCATCTGCAAATAGACTTACATGGGAGGATATGCAACATGGAAGATAGACCAAGCAACCTGCCTGGGGGGACAACAAAGTGGCACGAGCAAAAGAAGTATATAGTTATTAGAAGTAAACTGCATTTGAGAAGAATGAAAATCTTTTGCTCAAGTGAGGACATTAGGGTGAAGTTTGAGAAGTAGTCTGTGGTGTGCAATGCGATTGAATGCTTTAGAAAAATCGAGAAAAACTACCGCAGTTTGTAAGCCTGTGTCAATGGATCAATGTAGATCGTGAACAAATCCTGAAAGTTGTGTTTCTCAAGTAACCCTTGTGAAAACCGTGGTGATACTCGAATGTGATATTGTGATTTTATAAATAATTAGCGACCTGAGAGTGGATGAAATGTTTCCTGACCTTGCATATGGTGCTTGTTAGGGAAATTTAATGGTGAAGTACCGTCTCCTGATTTAAAGACTGGTGCTACCTCGACTATCTTCCAACCATTGAGATTAGTGCCTGTCATGAGAGACTGCGAAAAAAGCGCTGTCAGAATACTACAGACTGCGGGATGTACTTTTCGGTATAGTATGATTATTACCAGTATGATCTGAAGTAGACCAGTTTGTATTGCAAGTTTAAAACCATATCGAAAGATCCTAAATGTTTGCTTGGCTTGATTACATACCAATACTTGCTTCAAAGTCAGTTCAATTTCTCTTCTTGCCCTTTAGTCGTCAGCCCCAGATTCTCTTCAATATCTCTGCTAAGCAATGACACGCTCCATACGCACAGCACTGCTTCATGAAAATGTTTCAAATAATCAGAGGCCACAGCACTGCTAACAGGTATACATCATGGCAAGTTCCACAACATGCAATAACTAACCTGAAAATACATAATCGGTGGGTGCACCGATATGGCAGCAGTGCCTGGACCGATGTGTCGAGCAAATGCGCTGACTTCTGAACGGGTGGTCCAAGCGGCCAGATGATGGATGAATGACCATTCCTGGCGGCAAAGCGTACGGAGCACCAACGAAAGGCCAGGCAGTACTTGGGTACAGCAGGTGCAGTGTCGGTTGGCCAAGGGAGGCCCTGGCAAAGCCTTTGAAACTGGACTGGAAGGCAGCTGACCCAGGACAGCCAGCAGCAGCACCTGCAGGTGCATAATCTGTGAGTGTGCTGACACTTGTTGAAATACAAGAAGAGCACACACAAAGCACGAATGCTTACATCAAGTAGATTTTTAATCGTTTAAAGACAGTAACCTCCAAGGCACTAATAAGAACATTCCCGGAACACCCCAAGTGAAATTTAGGTCACAGTAAGAATGTATTTATTAGACCCGCAGGTACTGTGAGTGGGGTATGCATGATATATGCAAAGCTAGCTACTGAGCTAATTTGCATGGAACGCATGCTAGCAGCTCATCTGTATCCCTTGCTTTCAATCGGAACTGGTGTGTGATAGTTGAGGCTCCTCCATTTCAATGTCTGACTTGTATCTGCACGTTCAATTCTCCAATATAAATCGAGTTGAGTGAGTGCCTACAGCTTTTTTGTTAGTCTCTGTATGGCCTGCGGTTTTGCGAAAATGAGAACTTGCGAATTGGCTCAATTTTCTGCACTAATTTAAACAATACATATGCCTCTGATATCAAGCCCCAGACTTCACGAGAGCTACTCTGACAGAATCGGCAGGCGCCTCGTAGGCGTTGTGAAATCTCCCCCACTACCCCGAGACTATGCTAACTCCCTGCGAGGCCACATGCCCGCATTTCACCTTCAATTTGCACGTATGTGAATTCTATACCTCTATGAACTCTCAGACGGGCGTCGTCATATTCGTGCCGGACTCGTGAAACTCGGCAACGTAAATTACCGCACTCGTTCGCTGGCACGCGGCCCGAACTCTCTCACCGTTTCCGGCCCTTGCATACTATTTTCTCCACCTTGCACTTTGTAAATTCTCATGTTTAACTACACCTCGTGCGCCCTCATCTCTTGCCTGCTTTTCTTCCAGCACAACTCCGTCAGCACCCGGTCGACGCGTACGCTGTCGGGGCGCGTTGGCGAGCGAGTACGGCAATTTCGCTGTTGTCGAGCTTCACGAGAACAGCACACATATCGCGGCCCGAAGACCGCGAGGCGTACGGTCGCCGGTCTCGCGAGCGCAATAGCTGCGAAGCGCACTGCACGGAATTCGTGAAGGGGGGGGGGGGGATTTCACAACACCTACGAGACGCCAGCCATGGAATCACGTGTACGCGTTTTCACATGCACTTCCAGGGAACCTCCTGTTCATGTTATTTCTTGGTATACCGCGGGTATTCACGAGGGAGGACTAATCACAGCGTTGTGCCACTCACGCGAAATTGCGACTGCGATCTGCAACCGCAAAGGCACTGTTTGAGAGACACATAAACAAACGCCCCGGTGTTAAAGAGCCTTGCGTGATGTGAAATTATTAGCAGCCGTGTACCATAGCGCGAGCATCGTAGCCAAGGTCTAGCTTCAGCGTAAATTGATGCTGACTTCTGCGGAAACGGTGGACTGGGCGCCAAACAAGTATACTAACTCACGTAGGCTCTCAGAGCAAACGAGATGGGGGTCTAGCGAATTACTGACCCATAAACACCAGAACTCATTCCAACCAAATACAGAATAATAAAAAATGCGTACTTACCCGAGCAAAAACGATGTTTCCAACGTAAAATTCTCCTTCACTGTCGTCTTCATCTCGCGGACACACGAACACGCTTTGTTCTGATGCAATGTCATCCACTTTTGACGCGCAGTATTTTATCCGGCGATGATCGTTCTTCCGGGGTCCCCATGTTCAACACACGCGTAGGTTAGAAGGGTAGACATCACCCATAAAGCTTCTATAACTATGATTTAAGCTTGAAATAGATAAAACAGATTAAATCACGCCACCAACCACTCGGCACAAAACGCCATGAAAAAACACACACAAAAGTGAGAGATAGTTGCCAGACTTCAAATGCAGCACCTGTATGTTTGACGAAAATTGTGTTACTACTGTAATGTTGGTAATTATCTTTCTGCTTTCAAAGTCTGAAATGTGTTTATAACTTAAATTTAAGGTTTTTAAACACAAAAAGTGAATACACATAAAGTAATTGACATATATACTGATATTGTAAAGAGGTTTGACGTTTGTTTTGGTTTTGTTTTCACGGCGGGCTTCTCAAGAGAGAACGTGCGAGAAAACGAGCTACTTTGGGTTTAGGAAGAGGGCGGTAAATGTCGGCGTGATAGAAAGCAAGGAACAGGTGCTTACCCTGGTCGTTAAAAAGGAGCTAATGAAACCCTCACGTAAAAAAAAAAAAGAAAAAAGAAAAAAAAAACGTTCGACGAGGAATCGAACCATTGACCTACAAAACAGTAAACGGACGCGTTAACAAACAGCTATGTCGCGGGCGTGTTCAGGGCGCCTAAAACACCTCTATACTTACGTAAGTTGTCAACGAATATTGTTGCTTGTGTCTAGTCATCGCCTCCTTTAACGATGGTCTAGTTTATGCTGCATTTTTGAAATTCTGGCTGTCCTAACGCTTGTTTCTCACGCACCGGTCTTGCAGACGAGGCCGCATTGCTAGCGCTGCAAGCGATTGAGCCAAAGCTCCATTATTTGACTCAAGCAAAGCTATCGCAGTCAACCCGACCTTTTCTGCGCAAGCCACGGCAGCCTCGAAATAAATGGAATGTGCCGTTAGAATTATGGCGTTGATAACGCTTGTTTGACCGGCACCGTCTTGCAGACAAGCAACGTCGCTCTAATACTACAAGCGATGTCACTCCTGGCATGTCAGGCGCATCAAACCCATCGTGTAAAACGACTGCTAACAGTGCGAAAACCTCTGAGTTTGTAACAAGTGGGGATTTGCGGTGGCGGCGACATAATAGGTACAGCAAGCAGGTAGGCAGAACAGCAGCGTAGGGTTACAACCTTCCCCCGAAAAAAAAAACGGGCCTTCCGGGGGGGGGGGAGGGTGGGGGGAGGGGGGATTGTGTTGAAAAAAGACGCCATGTTTTTTAACATGCAGTGCCATTTATTGTAGTGTTTTCTTAGAGAGAAATCAACATAACGTTTGTACTGAAAGTGATTGAGAGCTTGGTTAATCGCTCTGCATGTGCTTCACTGAAAAGTAACCGCAATTGCTGACCGCGGCGGTAGAATTTTGTTATTTTGTTCTTCCCTTAGGTCCCCCTCCATCTGAGGCAGCGCGCTCGCCCGCGTATTTTCTCTGCTCGCGTGTCTTTGCGCAGCTTGTCGACATAGGCGTGCGCAGAGTTCTCAATTTGGGGGGGCAAAGTCTTACCGCTGCGCCCCCCCCCCCGCCCCCCCCCCTTCCCCCAGAGCAACTCCCTACCTCTTCTCACTGAAGGCCTTGCGGTGCGAACGCAGTGCAAAGAGGGATGGTTATAAAATTTTTATTTCAATGTGATGGAATTGCAACACACACAAAATATTTCTGAGCAGAAATTTTACTTTCATGTGTTACATCGGCAAGGCAGGCATGGGGCAAATTTGGCGCTTCCTTCAGATGATTAGGGGGGGCGGCCGCCCCCCCTGCCCCCCCTGTGCGCACGCCTATGCTTGTCGACACGTATTTATCGTCTTAGTTGTTGAATTGACGCTTATAAAACGCCAAAACGGGCATAATCACGGCACAAAAGCCAAAAAACCGGCTGATGACGACTGGTTTTAGATATGGACCGGCAACCGGCCCGCTGTTTAAAAAACCGGTCGGGCCGGTCCAAAACCAGGAAGGTGGCAACCCTACGGAAGCGACGAGCGAAAATGATTTTACACGACCGCCCCCGTCGGCCTGCGCAAAAAAGGAAGATAGAACCCCTGCATACACGCCCTCGAAGAAAGCTGTACAGCCGATTCAGTTTGTTGTGGACGAAGAGCAACCGAGGCTGCAGCCACAAACGATTGCGCTTGCCGTGGTATGAGCCAAAGCATATCTTCACATAGTTATGTTATCGTCCGTCTGACTGTTACTTACTGAAGGGAAAATTCAGAACACAAACGTTGACGTCTAGCGTCTATGCCAGACATAGACGCTGCTGTTTAGGCCCTAAAAACCACCTTCAGGGCGTCTGTCGGTTCTGTCTGATGGCGCGCTCGCGCCGCTGATTACGAACGAGGCGTCTGTTGGCGTTGACTTATCGTGTTGGCGAGCCGGTAAACGCCATCACGGTTAAACTCCCTGTTGGAAGACTACGCTGTTGGGACGATAGAGTGCCGACAGAGCTTCTTATTGGCCCCACAAACGCCATCAAGGTTAAACTCCCTGTTGGAAGACTAGGCTATTGGAACGATAGAGTGCCGACAGAACTTCGTATTGGCCCCACAGGCGTGCTGTGAGCCCAACAAGAAAGTCTTGTTGGAATTTTTGCCCGGGGCATAATAATACGGGAACAAGTTCTTAGGTAAATTCGATTTCGTTGAGGACACCGATGCCTCGCGTAAAAGTTTTATTTATAGGACTACAAGAGGCATTTTGTAGCCTTTCCTTCCCGTGCAGCCAGACATCGAAACGAACCTTGTGATACACTCGAAGCAGTAGATTAGTGCAGAGTGGAATTTAAACATTCAGCACATTTTGTTCAATTTACGAACAGCAATTTTAGAGCCTTTCCCCTGGTCTATGTGGAGAGTTCATATTTATTCTCTCAACGGGCGGTGAAATAGTGCAATGTGCGGTTTAAACATTCAGCCTGTTTTTGTGCAATTTTGCATGCTTGCATTCACACACCGTTCTTTTAGGCACCCTAACGATAAGGTGCCGTGGTAACACCCCAATCGAGAAGAAATACTTTTTAGCACCCCTGTAACGGTCGTAGCACCCTATGAAACTGTTGATTACACCCCTGAATTTCGGCACCCTCGAGGTGGGGTGCCCGAGCAATATTTGGGTGCTTGAAAGGTGCAAAAAGGGTGCAAAATGTTCAGTACACCCTCCTTGCACCTTAAAGGGTGTAAAAATGTTAAGATTTACACCCCTTAATATGTGGCACCCTCATGATTGGGTGCCGGAGCAATGTTTTAGTCCTTAAAAGGTGCAAACAGGGTGCAAAATGTTGAGTGCACCCTTTTAGCACCTTTAAGGGTGTTAAAAAGTTTAGTGTGTAGGTATTTGTTTAAAGTTGGCGATACAAATGGTACCATTGTGATGGGGATAAAAAAGTATTTTTTATGTACTCAGAATTTATTTCGTCCTCATTGCCCCTTAAAGTGTGAGGGCTGAAAACTTGTTGCAAAGGCCTGACATTTCTTTGGCTCTGCGCGCTTGACGCATACGTCCCGGGCTTCGGACCGCGCTGTGGGGGAGTAGTAGGAATTAATTTAGACCTGGGTATTCTTGACGTGCACCCAAATCTCCTTAAATGGTTGTTTTTAGCTATTTGCGTGCACACGGTCTCTGCTTCCACGTATAAACCCGAGTCGTCGTGCTCCGCAGCAGAACCTTTCAGCAACTCAGCTACTTCGCCGATAAGTTGCAACGCCTCTAAGCCTCTCGTAATTATTATATGTTATGCCTAGTGCGCATACTCTGATGAAACCACATCCCGACTTTTGGGGGGACAGAGAAGTGTGAAAAAATCACACCGGGAACTAAAATCAAGCTTTCTGTCCTCACCTATGGGGCTAGCTCGCGCAGCAGCCGTGGAGGGCATGGGAAGGAGGACCTGAAAATCGGTTGGGTCTTTGCACGTGTCTGACAGCAATGGTTGCGAGCACGAGAGATACCCATCCGGAAATCGCCCCAACCAAAATTTCAATGAATAATATTAGGTGACCCGTGACGTAGACACGTCGGCGTCGTCGGAGGCGTTGACCGTGAGAGAAAAATCCCGTAGCGCCACTTGGCGGTGTCCACTGAAATCCTCGGAAGGGCAAGGCGCTGCCCCAACAGATGGTGTGCAACAAGGAGCGGAAAGTTATCAGCACTCACGGGTGACTCTTGGCTACGATCACGTCAGCACTAAGGCGCTGTAACGCGCCATAGCGCGCACCTGCTCTTGGAAAATATGGAATGGGTGCGCTGGCGTATACTTTTGCCGGGAGGCGCACTGCAGATCTTCCTCATCATACGAGCTAAAAACACCATCGCGTTATCGTGAGACATTCCGCTCTTTAAAGATGGATCACCAGCCAAGTATGGTTCGCACTATACTCGGCGTCCCGTTAAGACGATATTAGGGAACTGAACGTAAAATTGGAGAACGGCATCTTGTCTTGACAACAAAAACACTGTCCCGAGGAGCCGAAGGAAATAATAAACAAAAAAAAACGTTCGGAACGCCCACGACGAGATCAGTTGAGACGCAGGAATAGCTGACGGGAGTTACATAGCGGCCAACCTTTGAGAATCCGCTACTGTCTTAATGCGACTCTACTCAACTTGGAAATAGTGCCTATTGATAACTAATCTACGCAAAATGCACATCCATGTGGTGAGACATGTATTTTTGAGGCCGAATAAATGTTTCAGAAAGCTTGCTTTTTCTGCTAGTCTCGTTGTGCTGCGGCACATACACCAGGATATTCACGTTTTAACGCCTCACACTATTGAACGCATCGCGCTTGAAAGAAACACGAAGCATGAGCAGTGTTTGTATGCCGACATAAAAACATGACACTCTAGCAATGAAAGATTTGCTCAAAAAGGCCCGCAAGTGCGCCAGACGACTCTGCAAACGTATGCACACCCATGTGAAAAAGAAGTGTGCACATGCCATGAAACAGCCTCACTTTTAGGTCTACAGAAAGATGCCCAGCACTTATGCACAGAATTTTAAAGTCACGTCAACGCCAGAAATTGTGTAAAGCACGTAAACGTTGTTGCGTCTTCAAAAGCGCATAGTGTAATACACAAACAACAATCGCTTCGGTAAAGCAAGGCAACAAGCGCATTTGCGCGAGGAATTTGCTTGGGCCCTTGCTAAAACCTCAAGGGTCCTAAAGGGAATTCCGCGCTGCTTTGAATATAATTTCTCGCAACATAAAATACGTATGAATTCGAGCTCAGGCGTGGCACAACTTTCTCTGCCGCGGAACGTTGCAATGCAAAGCACCCGGTTGTTGGTACAGAAACGTACTTTTGGCCCCAGCGACTCTTAGCCCAGAGTTAAAGGGAATAAAGTCTACCACGGCGAATGCTAGTCATTTATTTCTGCCTCAAATCGTGCGCATTCCATCCGTAAAACTGCCGAGTAACATCTCATTCAGATCAATTGCCCCGCAGGCTGCACGACTGCGCCTGTGCTTCCTGAACTGTATATCGTCATGCTATGTCGCCGCTTTATTATACACTCGCGACAGTAAAATATGAGCTACTTGTAGACATTAGCATGCACCGGCCAGAAGCCTATAAGAAAGTGCGTACACTGCAAACGAGGGCGTCTAGAGCCGTTTTTTTTTAAACAGGAGCACAGCTTGATTTTTGTTACCGCAGTTTTGAGAGAACGGTATTGTTAGAAGGCTGCGCCAGCTACATCATATAGTAGGGTTCGGGTTCACACCTTGCTGCAACAGTTTTGCGAACGTTTTGAAGACATTTTGTGAAAATAATAGCATTCGAAATATATTACTGTTGCATATGCCAGTGATCCCAAACATGCATGTAACTTATTCAGCTGCCAACTGGGGTCCTGGGCAATGAGAGCATTAAGGCGGAAAAAGAAGAAAGGATTGGTCAGTCAATGCTTTGCCTGCGCTCACGGAGTCCAACACTAAGAAAAAATTCGTACAACAGAAACCAGCCTTACTAGACTTATGGGCACGCTTGCGTAGGGTGATTAACTGTCATGCGAAGAAATCGCATCGACATAAAGGACCAGCACGAGACGAAAAAACGTAAAAAAACGACGACAAAGAAGAAGACGCAATACACGCGGCGATATCTTCCCCCCGAATGCCAAGATGTTGCCAGCCCGAATTCTAAATGGATTGCTGGAGGATCATTTGTCAACCCTTCATTCCCATATCGTCATCGCTACCGATGCCTCACTAGTAGATGAGAAAGCTGGAGTCGGAATATTCTCCCAGTACCTCGATTGGTCCTTTTCGATCAGGTTACCTGATTTCACACCTATTTTCCAGGCGGAATTATTGGCAATAATTTTGGCTCTTCAAAAACTTCAGCATAGATTTTCCCATGTAGTTATAATTTCTGACTGCCTCTCTGTGTGTTCCGCATTAACATCTGAAAAAGATTCTCCAATTATCCGCACATTCCGATCATTTGTTCCGCATCAGCTTTGTGAGGTTCGGCTAGTGTGGGTTCCAGGACATGCAGGAATCTCATACAATGAAGTGGCTGATCAATTAGCCAGCATGTCTCTTGGTGGCCCTGTAGTCGTGCAATGTCCAAATGACAGTTTTCTGTTGGGGGCGAGATTTAAACGTCTACAGCTACTCCAGGTTGTGTTGTGGCAAGACGCCCTTCTATCTTCTAGAGATTATAGCCACCTTCGTCATTCATGGAAGCCAATGTTTTGTGAAACAAGGATATGCGAGGTAGCAATCACTAAACGTCGGTGCAAAATTCCCCCACTAAATTTTTATCTTTATAAATCTCGTCTGGCTCCATCTCCGCAATGTCCTTTCTGCGACGAACTGGAAAATATAGAACATTTCCAATTTAATTGCCGCAGCTTCTCCCCAATGCGACGCACGCATCTGGAGTCAACCTTTAGCCGCCTTAACCTTCCGCTATCTAGTTCCGAGGTCCTGTCACTAGGCGCTTCCGCCCTAGGAGCCTGCCACAGGGATGTTGTGTCTGCCCTCCATTCTTATGTTGTGGCGACAGGCAGGTTTTCCTGCTAGCCAGCTAAACATTCACACATAGCTCATTTTTCTTTTATACATATTTAAAAAATTTTGTTGGGTATTTCCTTTTCTAAATTTTGGGATCTAAAATAATATAGGTTACATCCTCATTAGGCACAAACCTTCTTGGCCAATCCCCCGCGTGGGTATGTGCCATGGTGGGAGGCAACTAACCAACCAACATCGACACCGTCCACGGCGCGATGTGCTTGCGACCACGGCACGAGCTCGCGCCGGAAACCGCCGAATGAGAAGCTGCCAGCGACAGCGGCCGGCGGGGAGAGACGATTCAGAGAAGAACACCGAGAGAAGGGAGACTGAGAAGCGTGGAGCGTGACCGGGATGCGCGGCGATCGGGCGACCGGACCCGTGCCGTGCCCCAAGAGGTCATCCACGACTGCAGCCTCCAAGACTTCTCCTCCGCAAGGAAGTCGTCTCGCCGTGCGTTAGTGAGAGACAGCGACTCTCCAAGACAGCTCCGTTGGCCTCTCCGCAACGGGAGCTGGGAGCGCGCTCTACCACCTCGGCAACGACATCCGCTAGACCATGCAACACCGCATCCCCACGACTGCACCTCAGGGACGTGAGGTACACTCTTAGGCAAAAAGGACTAAAAGTTCGTCCTTTCGGGGACTAACGGCCTCTGCCACAATCATTAGTCCCTTTGGGGACTAACTGCGAGGGGACGAACGGTTAGTCCCTCACCCGGATGGTCCGTTCCGATACTCCCCAAGGACGAACTGCGTAGAGAGCAGAAAAAAGAAAAAAACTCCAGCACCGGCAGGGATCGAACCCCTGACGCCCGGAAAAACACACAAGGAACCCGACGCACTATCCGCTGGATCACGCCGCCGGGTTGTACAGCGGTAGATAATACTCCAGTGTATAGCATGTAGTTCTGTGCATAACGCAACAGATCCATTGCAACTGCTGCCCGAATTTCTATCTGTGCAAGCGAACGTGACCGCATTTTGCGCCTTGCGCTTAGCGCTTTGCTAGGTTTAGGGACTATTGCTCAGTTCGATTCGAAGTAGAGCCTCACAACCATAGTTTTTTTCGTAAATAACAGCCAACTCGTCGTCGCCTAGTTGAGATAGGTAGCTGGGCGATCGGACGACTCATTTGTTTCCGCACAAATTAGCGCAAGCTAAGTGCTTTCTTAGTGTTCGATACATATGTTAAGTGCTCTATGGAACGTATGTGAAAGGTGTCGTCTGTGTGAGTGTCAGAGTGAGGAAACATGCCATATTTTCCTGCATCGGCGAAAGCGAATTCGGTGTTCTTAGCCTGAATTCTTCAAATTCGCGTCGCTACACGATTGCGACTGGGAAATGCAGCGGGTTTTACAGCAGTTGCAGCATTGTCATAGCTTTGGTGCCCAAGGCAATTATGTACCGAGTGTAAAAAATAACTTCGAGACGCTTACCTGTAGCGAGCATTTTTGTTTTGCAGTTGTCATCAGCAACGTGCGTTTTGTCTCGTCTGTTAAACATTTACATATTCATTAGGCTCAGGAATCCACTTTTGCTATTGTCACTAATTTTTCCGTTAGTGTTAAGGCGCTTGAAAGCTTTCATTGGCCGTTTTTACCTCGCACGAATCGTATGCAACACAGCGTATCAACAAAACCTCGCCGAGAAGCGTATGGCAATCGCGCTTCGCCGCTCCTTGCCATTACCTGCCGCTCTACTAACCCTAGGCGATTTTCTTATAACTAACATCAATATTTGCTCCGGTGGCACCACCTAAAGCACCCAGTGACTGCAATGGCTTGTGTTTTGGAAATATAAAACTGTTCGCAGACATATACGCGAAAGGGCAAGAGAGAGAGAGAGAGAGAGAGAGAGAGAGAGAGAGGGAGAGAATCCACTTTATTGAAACTCTGGTTTTAGGGTGGGGGAGTGGCGGTGGCCCATAGGGCCGCCGCGACGTCGAGGGCACGACCGGTGACCAGTTCTTGGAGGTCGCGGTCCGAGCACCCCAGAGCCTGTTCCCAGAGGGTGGGGGAGGGTAGAGGTGGGAAAGGATCGCGCGGACATTCGCAGAGCGAGTGATAGAGCGTGTCCGGTGCGTCACACAAGGGGCAGTTGGGAGAGGAAAAGAGGTGAGGGTGCGTATGCATTAATAGAGTGCGGTGAGGAAACGAGTGAGTCTGAAGAAGGCGCCACATGTGGGCAGCCTCGGCGGTGAGGGAGGGGTGGGGAGGGGGAAGTTGTCTGCGAAGGAGGCGGTAATGTTGGGTGATGTCCCGGTATGTGAGCAGTACCGAATGGGACATCTCGGGAACGCCGGGTGTAGGTGTAAAAGAAGCGCCTGCCCGGTGTGTCAAAGCTTGGGCTTGGTGGTGGGCAGCCTCATTACCACCTATGCCGGTGTGGGCCGGGGTCCACAGCAGCGTCACGGGTTCGGAAGGGGGTCGAGTGCGAAGAATTTGGAGGGCCAGTGATGAAATGGTGCCCTTGAGGTAATTTCGGATGGCGGGTTGCGAATCTGATAATATAATGAGAGGGGTGGGTGTTTGGGTAAGAGCGAGGGCAATTGCCGCCTCCTCCGCGGTAACTGAGGTCGAGGTGAGCACCGTGGCTGAAGCTTGCGGGTCGGCACCAGGTGTTCCTATGACCGCAATGCCAAAAGCGGGCTTGCTCGGATACTCAGCCGCGTCTACATATACGACGCTCGGGGAAGGGGAGTAGCGTCTGAGATGATCCCGGGCACGGGCTAAACGGCGACCAATGTGGAAGGCGGGATTCATATTGCGAGGAAGGGGTTTGATGTGGATGCTGGAGCGGATTGAGAGAGGGATGGTAGCCATAGGATCGAGTAGAATGGGTGGGTCGAGATGCGCTCGTTCAAGAATGCAGCGGCCGGTGGGCGTTTGGGATAGGCGAGTGATTTGGGCAGTGCGGTGCGCTTCGAGTAGCTCCGTCACCGTGTTGTGTAGACCTAGGGCTAGAAGTCGTTCGGTAGGGGCGTGTGTAGGCAAGAGAAGCGCTGCACGATAGGCACGTCTTAAAAGAGCGTCCAAGGACTGCTTCTGAGTGAGGGTGAGGGTGGCATACGGTAGGTGGTAGCAGAAGCGAGAGATGAGGAAGCTATGAAGGAGGCGAAGGCGCTCAGATTCAACGAGGCCATTTTTACGGGTCGTGATGCGTTTAATGAGGGCAATGATCTGCGTGGTGTAAGTGCGAAGCTGGGCGATGGTGTGTGTGCTGCTGCGAGTAGATTTTATGATAAAGCCAAGGATGCGGACTTGTGAGACATGGGGAATAATTGTGCCATCGAGCGAGACCTGGATGGAATCGGCGGCACCGTGTAGGGAGGTGGACCGGGATCGCCGTGGAGGTAATATAAGTAATTCTGATTTGGAGACAGAGCAAGAGAGACCGGCAGCTTGGGCATGCTGGTGTACGATAGAGGCTCCCTGATTGAGGGTCTCTTCGATCATGGCATCACTACCGCTGGGCACCCATAATGTGATGTCGTCAGCATAGATCACAGATCGGAGGTTGGGGGTGTGCTCAAGTGCGCGAGCGAGAGGCGTCATAGCCAGGTTAAAGAGAAGCGGAGAAAGGACGGTGCCCTGGGGCGTGCCGCGAGAGGGCATAGGGAAAGTTGTGGTGTGGAGTGAGCCGAGGCGCAGTGTAGCGGTGCGGTTAGAAAGGAAGTTTGTTATGTAGGTGTGTGTGCGACTGCCAAGATTGTGGTGGTTGACGGAGTCGAGGATGGCGTGGTGGGAAACATGATCGAAAGCTTTATGTAGATCAAGTGCGAGGATGGCGGCGTTGTCAGATTTAGGTGGCTGGGCGAGGATGTCAGCGTGAATCTGGAGCATAGCATCCTGGGTCGAAAGGCTAGGACGAAAACCAATCATATTGGGTGGGAGGAGCTGATTCTCTTCGAGGTAGGCAGTAAGGCGGGTGTTGATGACATGCTCTAAGAGCTTGCCTAGGCATGAAGTGAGCGATATAGGCCGGAGATGTTCAAGTGCAAGAGTTTTGTTGGGTTTAGGGATTAGAGAGATGTTTGCGTGTTTCCACGAGCTGGGAAGAGTGCCGTGCTCCCAGTGGTAGTTAAACAAAGTGGTGATGTGATCAATACAAGTATCGTCAAGATGTCGGAGTAGCTTGTTAGTTATGGCGTCCGCGCCTGGTGCCGTTTGGCGGCACAGGGAACGTAAGGCCTGTATGATTTCCTCGCGGGAAATTTCAGCATCGAGGGTGAGGTTGGGAGCTCCGGCGTAGCGTGCAATTGGTGGCTCGGAGGAATTAGAGGTCGGTATGTATAGGGCTTTAAGGCGGGATATGATATCTTGCTTGGTGCCATCTTGCTTGTGGAGAAGCTGTGTGATACGTAAGGATTGGCTGGATTTGGATTTGGAAGGGTCAAGCAGGTGTCGTAATAGAGCCCAGGTGCGACGCATGTTGAGGGTACCCCGCATTTCGTCGCAGAGTTGGTGCCAGTTGGCCCGCCTAAGGTATTCGGCGTGTCGTGTAATTTCGGTGCGGAGGAGTTCGAGTCGGCGGCGCAGGGCTCGGCGGTGCTTGTGTTTGCGCCACCGTCGCTCGAGGCTACTGTAAGCCTCCCATAGATGCATCATTTTGGAGTCCACGTAGGCGGAGGAGATTTTCGGGTCTACGAGTTTCTCGTGTTGTTGTTTAGCGTGCAACAGGTTGGCGACCCACTGCTCGAGGTCAGTGTCTTTGTCAGGGTCAGGGGGAGCAATATGTTGACTGTGTATGCGAAATGCATCCCAGTCCGTTATATGCGTGTGCTGTGGGTGCTCGTCTGAAGAGATGTGTATCGTGGTGTGCAACTCGGTAATGAAGTGATCGCTGCCCAAGGTATGTGGAAGAGGATGCCAAGTGGCAGGGCCGAGACGATGTGAGCAAGTGATATCGGGGGCTGTGTCGCGCTGTACACTATTTCCTATGCGTGTGGCGAGGTCAGGGTCGTTGTGAGTGGTGAGGTAGAGTTGTTGGATCGCCTCCCACAGCAGGCGCCCTTTACGAGTTGTGCGGGAGTAGCCCCACGCAATATGCGGGGCATTAAAATCGCCCACAATGAGGAGGGGTTGGTGGCCTGCGTGCTGGAGAGCCGATTGGAAGATGTCATGGAATGTGTGTTGCGTGTTTCGGGGAGAGCTGTAGATATTAAGTACGTTAAGTTGTCTGTGTCCTATACGTTTGGGGAGGATGGTCGTGAATATGTGTGGAATGTCGAAAGGCAGGCTGCGCTGCTCTACACTGTAGTTGCGGTGTATTAGAGTTGCCAGCTGAGGAAAATCGGAGTGTCGGTATGCTTTGTAATTTAACATTTTGACATTAGGGCCCGTTTCCTGAAATGCAATGACTGTAGGCGTGTGAGACAGTGTGGTGATGAAAGCTTGAAGCGATGCCCGCTTCGTCTTGAAGCTGCGGCAGTTCCATTGCCAGGCTATAACGTCTTTAGAGGTCATTGTCGGCGTCTATGGGTATGGGGGCGTCCGCAGGAGTTAGGTTCGCAGAGGGCGGTGGGTTCTGAGCGAACGAGCGCATCCATTCTAGCATTTCCGAATGTAATTCTTGTGTGGACAGTTGTAGTGCCGTCAACTGGCCCTGAAGCGACGCGAAAATAGATTGATATTCAGCGCGGAGCTCATGCGGAGTAAGGGGCGCGTTCGTAGAGGCTGGCTGAGTATCGCTTTCCGCTTTGCGTTTCAAGGGGGGTGGTTGGGCGGGATTAGGAGGAGTGGATGACTGTCACAAACTCGAGCGTACGACGTCTAAAAGTACTTTATAAATTTTCCATTTCATTGTACAGCGCCTAATTCTTCTTGCAGTCGTTCGATTCATTCAGTTCGGTTCCATTCGCCCCGAGACAATATGGAGCTTTCTCGAACGAAGAGACGGTAACACGATCACCCGCCGGCTCGCCGGCGAGAAAACAACAAAAATAAAACCTCCGTCGCTCCAGTTTCGTCGAAGCTTCCAGTACTTTCGAGGAGGTGCGCGTGGCCTTGCCAGCTCTAAAGAGCGTCGAAGATTCTAGAAGGGAGAAGAGTGAAGTTATTCGCTGACGGCGGCGGGCGCGTGGTGTGTTGTGCTCTCCCTCTCCGCGCCGGCGCGCCGGCGCGCCTATAAAAAGAGAAGCCGCACCTAAACCC
This sequence comes from Haemaphysalis longicornis, assembly GCF_048455015.1. NCBI lineage: Eukaryota > Metazoa > Arthropoda > Arachnida > Ixodida > Ixodidae > Haemaphysalis > Haemaphysalis longicornis. The sequence goes on from NW_027526445.1 coordinate 3,726,215, forward strand.
ACCAGCTACGTTTGGACGTCGTGATTGACAACTGCACCTGCCAGTTTGTACATCACACCATCGGCGACCCGCGCCCTGGAGGACTCCAACGTGCTCCCGGGCCTCGAATGACCGTGATCGTCTCGGACGGCCTGGCCTACAGCGAAGCCACGCTTCCCAGGTAGCCGACTCGCCTCCGACAGCGGTGCATCGTCCGGCCCGGTCGGTGAATATGCAGGGACTCTGTCTCTCATAAGCATCGAACTGTTTGTTTTCTTTTTAGTTAACTGCTCCGCTTAGTAATATTCCATTGTTAACGCTCCTGTTTGTATCATTTTGTCTAATTGGACTGTTTCTTGTATTTGAATTCCATCTAAGTTGTCTGTAATTATCGATCCGTTACCTCGTGCTTGTATTTGTAACTTGCCTGTCTGAATATAAGTCTTTGTGTGTGTTTTTTTTCGTTCAAGGCTCTTGCTCATTCTTGCCGCTCTAGTCGGCGAAAGCCGCACATCAGACGGCCACCCCCTTTGTCACCTGTGCCCTGTAGATTCGGTGGGGTTTGTTGGCTCTCTTGAGTCGACTCCCCATATCTTCTGACAGTGCACCCTAAAATTTAAGGAAACGGGTGACAATTTCTGGCGTCCGCGACAGGACGTCTGATGTGAGCGGTAGGGAGGAGAAAGAGCCGCGAACTTTTTTTGGCATAGGTTGCTACTATCCTTATAAGTTGGTGCTCTTGCTCACTTTCTCTGTGTAGATATACCTAGCTAGAGGCTAGAGTATTGTGGCTAGATTGCGATACATTTGCAATCATGGATTTAGAGAAAATAGTAGCGTTGGGCTGTCAGCTGGGCCTGTCAGGGGCCGAATTACGAAAATGGGTCGCGCAGAAAGAAAAAGAGGAAAACGAGAAAACTGAGAGAGCAAGACGGGCAGCACGAGAAGAGGCTGAGAGGGCTGAAAAAGAAAGAGAGAAAGAATTTCAGAGACAACTTCAGTTGGAGCGAGAGAAAGCGAAGCTAGAAAAGAAAGCCCGCCAGGCAGAGGCAGAAAGGGAGCGAGCGAAAGCGGAGCTAGAAGAGAAAGCCCGCCAGGCAGAAGCAGAAAGGGAGCGAGCGAAAGCGGAGCGCGAAGAGAAAGCACGCAAAGCTGAACTCGAGATTCTAAAAAGGCGACTCGAGATACAACGGTTGAAGGTGGAATCCTCATCAGATGAGGAAAATGCGAGAGAAGGGTATAGTGACCTAAGTGCTAACCCTGAAACAATAAAGGAACGCCAGGATATCTCTAGAAGCGAAGAGGCGGAAGTATCCGCAATCAGAAAGGAGGAAATACCTCCAGATATGTGCGAAAGCGCACCACTTCCGACCTGGAACTGGAAGGTCGATGATCCTACACGTGATGCGGAGCTTCAGGATGGAGATAACATCCCGGTTGTGGATGTCATCACTACGTCGGGGCCGAACCCTCTAGACGAAGGGGTACCCGATATTGCGGGGAGAGTGCCCGAGAAAACCGTTGTCTTTCCAAAAGACACGGGTAATTGCACGCTCATTGTGCAAGAAGACCCAGTTCGAGACTGCGAACTCGCTGGGCAGACTAGCGTCGCTTTTGAAACGGACAGCTCGAGGAGCAAAGAGACTGACTCTAAGGTCAAGTTTGAAACCCCCGTGCGAAGCGGAGCCGCACTCCGCGGAGGGAACGCGCCGTACATCAGCGTCGGCGACGATCCTGTGACTTCAGCGGTGGGAGAGAAACCACCCGCTGTTTCGAAAGAAGAACCCCGATGCGATGCCTCGGATCGAGGCGAAGCCGTGCTCGTCGTAACGCGGGCACCGGCAAAAGGGAAGCCAGCACAGTTCCGGCTCTCAAAATCTGCGGCCGCTGCGACTGTGCCGCTTAGAAGAGAAAGGAGTGCCGAAGGGCCTGTAAAAAGCAAGTCAATGAAAACCGGCCCTCAGAAACTCGGAAAACAGCCGGGCTGCCGAAACAAAGAGTGCAGGTTTGGGCGCAAGCTTAGGAGCAAACGTGTGCGCCGGCATTGCAGACAGCGGACAGGTGTAAAGAAGCACCGGTCAGTTACTACACGAGGAAAAGTGGGGGAAGGACAAGTCGCTAGGTGCCCCGATGTTCGCCAGACGAAGGCCCAGACACCGAAGCTTTTTCGCGGGCCCGGTATCCCGGCGGACACGAAAGGGTTTGTCGCGAATCCGCGCGACATTTGTAAAGGAACTTGTCCGAACAGAATTCCGCAGGCGCAGTTGCGCAAGCGCCCGATAGACACGGGATAAACATGAAGAATGCCAATTTAGGTATGCACGTGTGAGATCAGTGGAATTGTGTAAGACGGAATTGTATTTTCACGTCGAGTAGTCGAGTACTGTATGCTTGAACGTTGTATTCATTGTTTCCCTGTCGTACTGTACGCGAAGCATGTACTTATTTTATCACTTTTACTTTCACTGTTCTACAGCACCCATGCCGTGTATAGTTGGCGTTACTAGTGGTGACATGAGTGAACGTTGCGTTTGGATGTTATTGTTTGTGAACAACATATTAGTTATGTTTCTTATGCGTTTCATTGTATCAGTACATTGTATGTATTTCTGAGTACTGACGTACACTCATTGAGACTACGAGACTTTCGCACTGGAGCGCACGCTGTATTTTCATGAGTTTCGCACTTGTGATGGCTACTGGCCAGACATTTATTATGGGCACGGGCTTAATTCGAATGCTAGAACTTTATTGTGCTCAAACTTATGAGTTATCCCTAAGATGTGTAATTGTTGAGAAATCTGCGCCAAACCGCTGTTCTGTACGCGAATTCTGTACCTGTCATTATTCTTATGAAGAACATCGGGCTGTACTCGATTCTGTGTTAGTAGGCACAACCTCTTTGGTTCACTAAGTGTGAACGACGCGTACGCACGACTTTGTGAGTTTTGGGAATATTATTGCATAATATTCTGAAACTGGGGGGCTGTGTCACAAACTCGAGCGTACGACGTCTAAAAGTACTTTATAAATTTTCCATTTCATTGTACAGCGCCTAATTCTTCTTGCAGTCGTTCGATTCATTCAGTTCGGTTCCATTCGCCCCGAGACAATATGGAGCTTTCTCGAACGAAGAGACGGTAACACGATCACCCGCCTGCTCGCCGGCGAGAAAACAACAAAAATAAAACCTCCGTCGCTCCAGTTTCGTCGAAGCTTCCAGTACTTTCGAGGAGGTGCGCGTGACCTTGCCAGCTCTAAAGAGCGTCGAAGATTCTAGAAGGGAGAAGAGTGAAGTTATTCGCTGACGGCGGCGGGCGCGTGGTGTGTTGTGCTCTCCCTCTCCGCGCCGGCGCGCCGGCGCGCCTATAAAAAGAGAAGCCGCACCTAAACCCACCAGCTACGTTTGGACGTCGTGATTGACAACTGCACCCGCCAGTTTGTACATCACACCATCGGCGACCCGCGCCCTGGAGGACTCCAACGTGCTCCCGGGCCTCGAATGACCGTGATCGTCTCGGACGGCCTGGCCTACAGCGAAGCCACGCTTCCCAGGTAGCCGACTCGCCTCCGACAGCGGTGCATCGTCCGGCCCGGTCGGTGAATATGCAGGGACTCTGTCTCTCATAAGCATCGAACTGTTTGTTTTCTTTTTAGTTAACTGCTCCGCTTAGTAATATTCCATTGTTAACGCTCCTGTTTGTATCATTTTGTCTAATTGGACTGTTTCTTGTATTTGAATTCCATCTAAGTTGTCTGTAATTATCGATCCGTTACCTCGTGCTTGTATTTGTAACTTGCCTGTCTGAATATAAGTCTTTGTGTGTGTTTTTTTTCGTTCAAGGCTCTTGCTCATTCTTGCCGCTCTAGTCGGCGAAAGCCGCACATCAGACGGCCACCCCCTTTGTCACCTGTGCCCTGTAGATTCGGTGGGGTTTGTTGGCTCTCTTGAGTCGACTCCCCATATCTTCTGGCAGTGCACCCTAAATTTAAGGAAGCGGGTGACAATGACTGAGTAGGCGAGGGCGCTGCGGAGGGGGTAGCAGGGATGGCGGGGGAGGTGGTAAGACGTTGGCGCAGCGATTGGTTCTCCTGCACCAAGCGGGCGTTTTCTTGTTGGAGGCGAATTGCTGTTTCGCGCAGAGCTTTCATTTCACGAATTACGTGATCATAGGTGGTGCTGGGTGAGGTGTGGAAGTAGGTGGGAGGGGAGGTTTGGGTCACTGGGAGGCTCTGGGGGCTCACCTGCGCTTGGTGACTGACGTGTGGTCGTCGGGGAAGTCCTTGGGCCACTTGGCTGTAGGAAGAAGGGCCGACATGGGTGACGTGAGCTTGTGTTGTGGCGGAAGTGTGGTGCAGGTGGTGGTCAGGTAGAGTGGTCGACTTCGGTGAGTGTCCATGGGGCGAAAGGGCATCCAGGTGCTGTCGAGTCACGGCAGGTGTGCTAGTCTTCCGCCGGGGCTGGAAGCGATTGCGACAACCAGCCGCTCCGGTGAGGTGGGCCGCCCCGCATAAGATGCAGGACGGGGTGCAGGGGTGGTTGGGTTGAGGAGATGTGGTGCCGCAGGTGGTGCAGCGGTCGGTGGGGGGTGGGTGCGGGCAGACATCCTTGCGGTGTCCAGGCCGCCAACAGGCGTAGCAGGCCTCTTGCTTCCTCCTAAAGGGGTAGCATCTCATGGTTGCGGCTCGGTAGCGGATCCAATACGGCACGATGGTACCTTGAAATAGGACCTGCACTATCGTGGAGCCATGAAGTCTTTTGGCGTCAATGATGCGTAGCGAGGGATTGTACTGTATGATGCTTTGAAGAATGGTGTCTTCCTCGGGGGGCACAGTGAATAGGGCGCCGACCGCTGTGGCGCTTGGTGGGGGGATGTGGTTAGCAAGTGCGTACACAGTGCCTTTCCAGTTCAAGGCAGGGAGCTCCAGGTAGCGTTGGGCTCGGTTTTCATTGGGGGTGCTCACCACAATAAAGTTGGACCGATAATGGAGACGAACCTGGTCTCCGGCATGGCGAGGGAGCTTGGCTTGGTCCTGAAGTACGTCTGCGAGAGTCGCGGCGTTGACTGTGGTGAGGTCAAGGCCTCCTTGAGGGCGGAGGACCACCTTGACATCGTCTTCAGGTAGCGGGTCTTCGGGCGGAGGAGTTTTGCGCCGTCGGCGCTGAGGCCGGCGTTTGCGACCGGAGGTCTGCTTGCTGTCGGGGTGTGCCGCCGTCGCGGCGTCAGGTGCAGTGGTTGCGGAGTTCAAGGCGATCTTGCGGCGGATGGTCAGCCAGCCAGGCTCTTCGAGGACTTGGGGGTCGATGTCCTCCCCCTCAACCACGCACTCCATGTGGTGGGAAGGCAAGGCAGCTGTTGTAGCGTTAGCAGCAGCATTGGGGTCGGTGGCTTCGGCCATAGCAGGAAGGTAGGCCAACGAATTTGAAGCGTCTGCCATGTAGGCCGACGATGAGGAGCTGGGCGCCGGAGCCGGAGGTGCGCGTGCTAGTAGCACGCGCCCGTGCACAGCCAGGCGCACGTGATCAGGCCGGTGAGGCGAGGAGCTGGTGGAACCGAGCTGGCGCTGAAGGTCAGGCTTAGCTCCGCGGCGGCGTGGTCGCGAGAGAAAGATGTTTCTCTCGGGCGTAAAAATCACGGGAGAGTCAGGGAACTCACTTTTCAGGGTCCCGGAAGGTTAAAATTCGTTGAGGCGGTTCAGTTGCCCGGTGTAGAGGCGCACTAATTGAAGAACCATGGTTTTGTTCGGAGCTGATGCAAAGGGCGTTCGAACAGCTGGGCCACCTGGTGGCGAGTCCCGAAAGGGCAACGACGACGCCATTAGGGGATTAACGACGCAGCAAAGAGACTAACTGCATGCGTTTCGTCTTCCCGTTACTCCTTATAGATCGGCGGGGACGAACAGTTAGTCCGTATTTAGGCACACGGCACGTACTCTGCCGCAGATACTCCCCTTGAAGATGAACGGTCGCCCGCGAAGACTAACGGCTGTATTTTAGTCCCTATTTTAGTCCTTTTTGCCTAAGAGTGTAGGACAACCCCGTTACCGCAGCGAACACCTACCGTGACCTTGTCGTTCACCTCGAACTCTTTCCCGCTTTTTCGAACTGTTCTGTTTGCCTTCATTCCCTGACTTTGACCCTTTAACGTTTGTTTGACCTCTTTAGCATTTTCCCCTTCTATCCTCCGGTTCCTCAGTGCTCTTTAGTTTCTCTGTCCATACTGTGTGTATTTATTTGGGTTTTGGATAGAACATAAACATAGTCTCGTTCACAGTTTATACTTGTATTTATTATTATTGTCCCGAACCTGACAGTAACACAGTGGGTCACGTTTACATCGACCAAGTCCAAACATTCTTAAAATAAGTAGCGCTTTGCACAGACCGCCTTGGAAACATGTACAGTTCACGCAAAAAGAGCCATTTAATTGTGAGTGCTTTAAATGAAAAATGCGTGCACACCAGCGCTGCCGCTGCAGAGGTGTTACGGCCACCTAACGTTTTTCAGAGATAGCGGACCCGATGAAATGCCATGCGTACCCCACTGAGGTGGTCCGGGTCCGGGTGCGAAAAGTACGCCTTGTAGGGTGTCAAGTGGACGTCTTCCAGTCCTTGGTTCCTCCATTGTTTGGCCACGTACTCCGCTGAAGCTCTGTCGCCATCGGTGCCGCCCAGCTTCGGCATCTCGACGAAGGTCCTGGGAACGAAACGCAAAACGTAAATGGAGTTAACTGCACATGAAGCAACGTAGTGGTTTTAAAGAAGTTCACATACGAAAGGGGCGAACTCGCCTCGGCATGGCCGTATTGCCATTAGGCTTTTAAGGCGAAAATACCGTTATGGCGTGCAGAGGCCCACCGCGGGGCACTGCAAAGAACATGGGATGACAAGCAAAGCGTCCCAGGAAAAAAATCCTGGACCGAAGCCTTGTCGGCGATGCTTCGCTGATGTGCGGGTGTCAATGCAGAAAAGGTAAGAGCTATTACGAACTGATAATACTTTAGCACAAGGAATCATTCTTTTGAGTTGATCTGTACAGATCCCATTCGCCCTCCTTTGATTGCTTCAGCAATGTGCTACACACAGCCTTCAAAGGACCCCCGACGGCATCCTTTGTTTAGCACCGGCGGCGTCCGCTTTTCTGATGGAGGCGAAAAGCAAAAAAAGTTCACCCCACCTCCCCGAAGGGAATCGTGAGGAAATGCGAATGCATTTCTTTTGCGCGACAGTGCGCGGAATTGTGTAATGCTCGAACTGGATTGTATTACACTTCTTGCTCGAGGTACTGTTGCCGGCAGACATTCCATTTATATATACTTGCGACCGAGCGAACGGGAGAGTGTGGCGAGCGTCGAGAGGAGAAGCACCGAAGCACCGCGCCTACCCTCGCCTACACTCTCCCACACACGCGGGAGCTCCGGCGAGCTCCCGCGATGCGAGCGCCCTCACACGCCCGAGCGCGCTCCTCCTCTCCATTCACTCGCCGCTGATCCGCCCGCACCACCTGCTCCGGTTGCTAGGGGAGAGGAGGAGCGCGCGCGCTCGCAGCTGTTGCTATGGGAGAGGGGGTGAGAGCGGAGAGATAACACCTGCGGGCGCGTGGACGCCGCACGGCGCCTGACCTGGCTCGACTAAGAAATGCATTCGCATTTAAAACGCCCGTGAGATTTCGCCTCACATTAAAGATCCCCAGGTGGTGAAAATTAAGCCGGAGCCCTTCACTACGCGTGCCCCATCGCCTGCGTTGCGGCAGCGCGTTAAACCCTAAAATCAATCAAAACAATCCTTTTTTTAGCAGCCTATATTCCGACCTGCTGTTTACGTGTATTTATGCTTGTCTACCCTACACCAACCTGTACCCTTTGTAGAAGCTTTTACACAACACTCCTTCCGCGGCATTCGTTCTCCATATGTGTTGTGAACTCACGGTCAGTTTTCATTCAACAGATCCTCGTGGCTTTCCGAACGTCATATCTAATTGAGGGTGTATGTATGTATACATATATATATATATATATATATATATATATATATATATATATATATATATATATATATATATATATATATATATATAAATATATATATATACATAGAAAGATCTTGAGAAAGATCGGCATCCGATCGAAGCGTCGACCAATAAACAGTTTTGTTAGAAGCTATACCCATTTTTTACTATATATATATATATATATATATATATCAGGGTGTCGAACCGGAACCGAACCGAAATCCGGAACTGAACCGATATTTTTGCCGGAACTGAACCCAAACCCAAACCGTTATTTTTTGAGCAGGCTGAACCCGAACCGAAACTGAACCGAAAAAAGAAATAACGGTTACCAGTTTATGCCGAAACGGTTTGACCCTCGGCGGTTGATATTGCATAGTCAATGCAATTCAGGCTTTTTTTTTCTTTCACGTACCATCAACTTCGTACCCGCTCGCGCACTTTCCCCTCCAGACAATTGAACACTAGAGAGTTTTAGCTGACCGTTTCTGACGGTCCGCTCCGCTCCGATAGCAAGTGGGAGCGCCATTGCGCATGCGTGGTACGCTAGCGCGCTATTGGCGATACCGGAGCGGGGCCCCGCTCCACTAACCGGGGCCTCTTAGCGGACCGTCGCGGCAGCTTACGCTACCGGGCGGAATTTTAACATGGCTGCCCCCGCAATGCGATCGCGCTCCGGCGGACTTCGTTTCTTCAGTTGAAACACGACCGACGAAGCCGCGAAAGCGCTTCCGAATAGGCATTGGTGCCACACACCTCAAAGATCTTTAGAACGGAAGCGAAAAACGTCGACCGAAGCGCGCGGCTGTTTCTATGCAGCGCCGAGAAAGACAGCCTTGTCTTGGCTATTCCAAAGTTTATCTGCTTGTTTATTGATATTTAGAAAAATTATACCATGTCAGTGACTACATAATACAAAAACAAGGTTACATGAGGGCAAGAAACACGTTATTTTGCTTTTTTTGGGTGACCAAATACCAATTCTTATGTTTTCTTTAGGTTGAAGTTTTGGTTTACAGGGCACGCGAAACGACCAGTCACGCGAGTCATTCCCCGTCGAGGGAGATACGGTTATCGCTTAGCTAAAAGCCTTTCGGCTGCTGACGCTCCGGTTGTGCTGAGCGGGACGTCGGGAGCAAAGCGGAGCGTCAAAAACGGTCAGCGAAAACTCTCTACTATCACGCTTTATGTAACAACAGGGGAAATGAATGAGCAACAATGCAGCAATGGTCTGTTGCTGCTGGAAGCGCGAGCGTAGTGCAAGCTGACCAAACGAAATGTCATTCTCGGCAGCTTGCAGGGGATAAAAAACGACTTTGCCCTTTCCTAGCTGCGACTTTATTGGGGCAATCAGGCTGCAGGAGTCCTGTACTGCGCAACAGCGAAAGCCCACACCCGATCTGTGCAAACTTTTTGCACTTCATAATTTGTTTAAAAGGTCCGACACCTGCAAATTGTTAATACTTGACAAGTGTGACCGCAGAAGCTGCTCAGGGGCTAAGCCGTGCTGCTGATGCAGTTTTCCCTCTTTAAGATCTGCTTTTTTTCGAAGGTGCACTTGTACCGACTACCCAACTCGCTACATTACTTCTACTGCTACTCGTTCCGGAGGGGAGTACTGCTGTGGACGAATTAAAGAGCGCCTAAAGAGCGCCTCCGCGCGTCAAATTTCCCTTTCATTTTGTAACAGCATAATCTCTTATAAGATTCCGCAATGTAGCACACGGAACGATGGCAAGGGGTCAGGCGGTACGATGACATAGTGCTTGTAATGCACTCATCCGGTATAGCTACCGCAAAAGGTATTGCAGTGGTCAGAGCAATAATGCAGTGAGAGAGCGTTAACTGAAGCTTACTTTTAACAAACGTGTGGCTAACACATTCGATAAGGTGACAGCTAACAAATTATTCAGGGTGACCACATAATATAATCCATTGGTAGTATTTATGTGCCTGTGGTATGATTTTACAGTTTTGTTACAAATATAAAAAATGTACGCCAATGGTTTATGCAGGCCTAAATTTAAGGCTTCAAGGTTATCGTGATGGGCGATTCCATAGCGACGATTGCGATTTCAACAAAAAAAGGAAAGGGCAGAAAATATATCCCACCGTCATACCTCTTCGTGGTGGCTTTATGAATATTCGCTAGGACAACATAAAGTCTGGGCGGGAAAGTAGGCGGTAAATCGTCGGCGCTTCATCTGTTTTTCTAACATCTCATAATTGTTTAAACTTTGCTTTGAAATTGCGCCACTGACCTTGTGGAACAACAGCTTTTTGAATTTTTGATTGTATTTTGATTTGACTGTCGTTTTAAACTAATAAATGTTTTTTTTTAAATTTTAGTCATAAGTCAACTCATCGAACCGGTTCGCGAACCGGTTCAAGCTCCTGAACCGGTTCGCGAACCGGTTCGGTACGTGATTTTGTCGAACCGGAACTGAACCGGAACGAAATGATTTCGCCTGAACCCGAACCGTAACCGAACCGGTATTTTTTTCGGTTCGACACACTGATATATATATACACACACACACACACACTCAGACACGCACGGCACGCACGCAGGCACGCAAGCTTTAGCAGCCTCGATGCTACCAAATCGCATTCAGATTGCTTGTACAAATTGCAGAGAAAAATGCGTTTGTGCCCGCGGGCATTCACAATACCGGAAGGTGACTGAGGGCTCGGGCCGCTGGCCGGATTGAGAGACATTCACACCTGCTAAGTTCGCTCAACTCCCTTAATTAAGAAACACCGCCGGCAACTCATTTATCGTTGTTTGGCATGTTAGCTTTGGTTTGTTTATTTGTTTTCATGCCGTCCGTGTGGACCTAACGTAAGTGGGACGCCAAGTGCAGCCATGGGAGCCTCTTAAATAAAAGCTTTTATTGGCTCATCAGTGTGGCTGTCAGTGCTCCTTTTCCCTTTTCATTGTGGCTTCCTCAGCGAGTAAGCTCGGAGGAGACCTACCACAATAGTTGTCAGAAGCGATTCCCGCTTTCTGCGGTAGGTTCACCCCATTTCGTTTGTAAAACCAGGGGTCTGTGTTTCTAACCTGCTGAACGAAAGCAATAACCGTATTAGAGCACGCGAGGTACGTGTGCGTCTTGGTCGGCAAGGAAGCGGGAGTGGATGGATGGCTCCAGGTGAGCGCGGCGAACTGGGCAAGTTGGTGTACCTTGGTGATGAAAACAGCGCAAGAAAAGGCGAAGACAGAGGTAGGGTAAATACGAACAAGGCGCTGACTCGTAACGGAAGATTTTAATGAAGGTAAAAGCCATACATATAGGGTATATCACCGGAAACACAAACAAGAATGAGAAGATATAAAAGCAGTAAAACCGACTACTGCGTAAGCCGAGTCACACGGCAGTCATGCGCAATCAAAATATAAAAGTTGGGTATCAGATGTCCCTCTCTCAACTTTTCAAAAAGGGAACTTGCGTAGCTGGATCGCGCATGACTGCCGTGTGTCTCGGCTAAAGTAGTAGTCGGTTTTAAGTGCTTTTATGTTTTCCCATTGTTCTTTGTGTTTCCGGTGATGTACCTTATATGTATGTCTGTTTGCCTTCATTAAAATCTTCTGTTCCGAGTCAGCGCGGAGTTTATGTTTACCCTACCTCTGTCCTCGCCTTTCCTTGCGCTGTTTTCATCATGAATTGAGGACTCCGGGGTCAGTTGTCCGAAAAAAGTACTATCGGCGTCATATGAAACGCGAACATGTTAAATATGAACCAGAACGTGCGAAATTGAAAAATACTGTTCGTAGAGTTCATATAATGGCATGCTATTGGTATGTGTGGAAATCCACTTTTCTCAACTTTGTTATTGTAACTAATCCACGCGTCATTTTGGCTTCCATGGAAAAAATCGCGCTGTTTGTGTGTTCAGGTTCATATTTTCGTGTTCCCGTTTAATTTGACATCGATAGTACCTACGGTCTATTCGTAGAGAGACCCCGGCGTTAGGCCTGCCGAGCTTAACATGCTGTCCTCACTGGGGTTGCATTTCGATGCGCGACGCACCTACGGCCGTTGCCAGGACAGTGGTAATGTAGGTAGATATGAGAGAGCGACAGCCCTTAACTCGTGTGCGACGCCATTACCGGAAGGCGGGGTGTATACTTACAAAAACTAATCCACTGCGCTGAGTGTGACTATCGGAATTACATTCGTGGATGGCAGAGAAGGCAAATCGAGGTCTGTTGTTGGGCGCTGGGAGTGTTAAAGCCAAGCGTCTTACGCGTCACTGATGGCGATAGTGCCCAAAGCGCACTGCAGAAAAGCCAACTTTCTCTGAAGATAATGATGAGCGTGCGTCAAGTGCAAGATGCTTCAAATGCAAAGCTTTCCCCGTTTCAAAAGCCAGTGTGTTCGATTTACAAAGTCAAGCTCGAGTAACAAATTGTTACGCACAAATGAGACAGCAGGAAAGCCCACCTATCAATAGGGTTCCACAAAGGCACATCAAGCTCCTCAAGAAACATATGCTTCCCGTGGCGGGAACCGATTTTGCCATTCCGACACGGTCGAAACAATTTGGATCATAGAACATCGAGTCTAACTCAGTCGTCATGGGAGGAAGATTTGCGTTTTAACCACGTTTCTTTCAAAAACGTGGCTTCAGTTTTTACCAGTTGTTTTGGCTCGTTCGTTCGTTAAGGTGCGATCAACGAATTCATTTGATTATCCGCATGAAAGGGAGAGTTGTATGACGTCACTGGTTGTGCGCACTCCAACGATTGGTTGTGCTTTTGGGGCAAATCAGCGGCCACGTGTCCAATAATTAATAGGCCCCCTCCCTCAATGCTGTGACGCCCATTTGGGAAGCGGGGATTTTGTATTAAAAGGTCGGCGTACGCTCTGTTGGCGGGATGATGGAGCCCCGCTTACTGCGGGCTCTGTCAGTTCTAAAACTCCCTACCTTGAGTTGTAAATAATTTTCGTAAATACAATCTACCATTCCGTAGTGGACCGTACTCTGCGGGGTGCCGTCGATCAGCGAGCTAGCTACCCCAAGCACTGTACAGCCCTTCACATCGCATATTAACTGCACCTGGAACCTATCGACGCTCAGTCACCTGTTTTCCTATTTACTTGTAGCATATTGTTTGCTCTAAGTTTGAGAACTACGTGTGCTGGCCAGCCGTCAGTAACTGGATCTTCTATACTTACTTTCAAGTGCTTATGCGTTTTCCCACGTTCGAGCAAATTTCACATTTGTACACTGCGCTACAGACAGAACGCCATTTCCGCATGCATGTCGCCCAGCCGTGTGCTTCCATGTTGCCTTGCTACTTCCCTATTGCTGTAAGCGCAACAGAAAAGTTATCGAAACAAAGCTTCCGATGTCTGGACGACAGCACAGTCTGCCAGTCCCATGTACGAAGTAAACTCTTTCTGCGCGACCCCATGCGCATGCGTGAAAGAAATTATGTTGGAGAGGAGTTAGTTGTCAGAAAAAAAGAGGTTGACTTGGTTAATCGCAGCAGACAGCGCAGCAAGCTTCTGAGTGAGGCCCAGTGGACCGACAACGGAAGATAGGGCGGTGGCGGGAGCGGCAGTGTAAACGTGACACCGGCAATAACCGGCCGCACGTTACTTTAACATCGGTAGGCGCCGCATCTTTCGCAAAACGTCGGTCCCACGTTACATCTCCACTGGTTAATCAGGTGTCCGTAGTGCGTGGGCGCATTTTTTACAGCTAGGTTGCGCCTGCAAACAAGCGCAGATACCATGGTGCAGGGAAGAACCCTTGGCGCTTCTTTTCGGCAGGCTAAACTTTTTTTAATGGTGGCCCATTTAATCTGAACGGTTTAGCTCCTCAACGCATCCCCGCAACGAAGGCGCCTCGGTGTCATAGTTCCCTTAATAGTAGATAAATGGCGTTGAACTGAGAGTACGCCACTGCGCAGGGAATAAGCTTGTTGCCTAGAATGAAATGCGCGGTCTGCTAGTGACATGTAAATAGTGTTAAGCTGTAAATAATGGAGGCGCTATTTGTCTCTTGGATGACCTGTCACTCCTAACAAGATAAGTACACGTGAGCCCCGTAATAATTTCAAAGCGAAAGCTTTCTTAGTGGGACAGGTGGCATCCTGTCAAAACACCAATGCATTCTCCATAGACCCGTCGGTCGACCAAAGAGCACTGATAAGATGTGTGGACCCACGGCGCGTACGTGAGAAACCAGGCTTCCATTGTGTCAAAAAGATTACCTGAAAATCGCCAAGAAGGAACTGGTTCAGATGAGACAATACACGCATTGTTGGTGAAGGAGGAGAACAATGTTAACACGAAAGCGCGAAAAAACAACGACAACAAGGAGGAACGATTACGACGGGACGGAGCGCTGTAATCGTTCCTCCTCGTTGTCGTTTTTTCGCGCTTTCGTGTCAACATGAACGCCTACCCACTCGCCCAGCTTTTTTGTTACTTCAGGCGAACCAATGGTATTATACGTTGACGTCACAAAACACGTATCGGTATACATTTAGATTGTTCGTAGTTGCATTTACTTAGTGCACGAAAAATGCTCTATGGGTTGGTTCTTCGTTTGCGATTTTCGTCTTCGAGCGTTTGACGGTTGATTAGTCGCACTTTCGGCAGAGTTTTTCACGCACTTTTGACGCAGTTTTGATGTGAGTAAGCTTTCGTGCTTCTCTCAACTTCCTTTAAGAATGGATGGTGAAGCATTTTCTGAAATGGTACATGAAATGGAGTCATCCGCAGATGCGCTACGGGTATGGATGTGATCGAAAATTCTCAGACGGCAACACTCAACTTAATCCAGAACAATCCATATAATAAACCACGTAATACCCCTATATCCCTCACCATACGTAATCAAGGTGACACCGCCATAAAACGTCGAACTGTACGGCATCTCTGAGCTTATGTTCTTGTTAACGTTGAGCAAGGTTCATTCAGAATGAAAAAATTACGAAGCCCGCTAGTCAGAAACTCTTATAAAAGGAAACAAACAGGACGTTAGGAGGCAGTGTCATTTTGTGCTCCTCATCATTCCGGCGAGATGGTTTTTCATTTGAATATTCTGTACACTGCGAACCAAACAAAAACATGCAAATGGATCTGTAAGCATGCAGTTGAAAGTTTTCTTGCAGCCGAATTTTGAGGTGTTTACTGTGATTTTTTTTTATTTTTGTGCGGAGAATACTAAAACAAACGAGTTTGTATTCCGCAGGGAAAAATGTACGCGACGAGGAGAATCTTCAATACTAAATAGGACGAAATATGCGGTAGGAGACAAAACAGACAAACCTTAGTCTTAGAAAAAGATGTCTTTAATTCTGGACGTTACCAGGAACACCGGAGGCAAAACTCATACCTCAGTCAGTGCTGACTGAAATGTTTAGAGGACGAAGACACAAACCAATAAGGGAGGGTGTCATTGTTCCACAACTAGCTGCGTCAGAAGGTCGATAAAAGGGAAGAGCTAACTGGAGAAAGAGAAACAAGTAAAGCCCGCAGACGCGGACACATTAAAAACCGCACAGGCCATACGGAGCCAAATATGTAGCGAAGGTTTGTCCAGACAAACCTGTAATGTGAGCATCAACTTTCTGACTATATTACATATTCCAGAAGTCATATGTTATTTTTAAGGTGAGGTACCCTGAGGTTCCTTTATCCTTTAGGTACATTTAGGTCACATATTATCCTTTAGTTGACATTTACGGGATTGTGTCCGTCCTCCGCCTTAAAAAACGGCGTTCTTGAGGGTCGGAAGAGGGTTGAGGAAGTGGCAGAGGCACTTATTTATTGTACACTGACACAAATCCCTCCACACCCTTGTGCTAGTCGGAAGCTATTAAAAACTGGGATCCATTGTGCGAACAAGCCAAAAATACGCAGCATACACGTGATCGATTCGTCTGGGACAACAACAGCACGAAGAGAACCGCTTTGCATGGCAATTTGCTCTCGTCGTAAAGCTGCATCACCCCGCCCGCCAAAGAATGAACGGAAATATATTCTCAAGTTTGGAGTTTATCTAAAAACAAAAATATGGAGTGCGTCTTTTCGGCGAAAGACAATCGCAGGGACACTTGTTTGAATTATGGCGGCTGGTGAATTAGCTCTCCTCCTTGAACGAAATGGCCTATTTTCTTGCTATGTTTTTGAGTTAAACATGAAATACAATGTAAATGAATGAATGAATGAATGAATTAATGAATGAATCACAATAGTGGTTTCGCGATTAGGAAATATAGCTTCCCGCCAAATGAGAAGTTTTGCGTCTCCCATACAGTCTGAAAATGGTGCGACCGACCTCGCCTATAAGTGCAAGCTATACTCCATATTTGTTAATGGAGCATCAAAGAGGCAACCAAATGCAACGACAAACGCTGTAAACGTTAGTAGCGCCAAACCAAGCGAAGTGAGTGGGCCGTCTATACTCCTGAATAACGTTCCTGGCCCTAAGTCCTCTTTCTATGGCGCTCCATATATGCTCCTCGTGAAGCTGTGCAGCAACACTGAATTACGCTACTATGTAATCGAGTGGGGACATTATATTCACTAACGGCCAGACTTCACACACTGTACAGCCTTCCCCGTTTGCTTGGAGCATTTTCCTAACAATTACTTACCAATTGTTCCCACTACAGCGCAGGCACTGTGACCGAGATCATGAAAGAAATACGTCGCTCCTCATGTAGACTTGGCTGAAAATATGCATTTGCTGCCTTCAGGGAGAATGATGGCCAAAGTCCGTTCAAAGTCCGTTCAAAGTCCGTTCATTCAAAGTACGTACGTTCAAAGTGCGTTCAATTTGCGCCACAGTGAATGCTTCGGTGGTTCATGGGAATTCGTCTCAGTTCGTGTAGGTTCACCAGGCCGATTGGACACACCACGCCAGCACGCACCGGGATTGAAAAAAGAGGGGCTCACCGCAGGACGCTTTCGTAGTCGTAGGAGTCGAGGAATTTCATGACGGTTTCTTCCACGTCGGTGACCCTGTCAGCCCCGTTTCCTCCTGGCAGAACCAGATGGTCCAATTTGGTGGTTTCACCAGTGGCGGGGGAGCCGCCCCTGATGGCGAAATGGCCCAGCAGGACACCGCAGATGATTCCCAAAACGGAAATGGCCAGACCGGAAGCGCAGCAGTATTTCCGGGTCACCATTGACCCGTACCGGAAGTCGTCATGGAAGTCTGAACTCATCTGTAGGGACCTCATGCCTGTTTCTGCCTCGGCGTTGCTGGAAATAAAGTAGATAGGAGGTATAAATTACAAAAATGAGCATGAGAAGAAAATGTAGATGTCGAGAGAATTTAAATAAATTTGCATGCGCCTCCTGGAACAATGCAGTTCACATTCGCTCTACGCCTACTTTGCTCGACAGACGCCGTATGCATAAGTAGGTAGCGGTGAGCCACACCAGTTGCAAGAGGCTTTGCCGTGAACACATGCCCTAACGGCAAGGCGTGCTTCGCTATTGAGCAACGGACGACGATAATGACAATAAACTGCAGTTACTCCACAAACTATGGGGCGTAACCTTGAAAAAGTTGCGCGTATCCGTCTGATTTATTGCGTAAACACGCCTCTACATAAAGATGATCACGAGACGGTCAGTGGTAATTGCAGATATGACGCTCAGCTTTTAATTGCCCTGGACTAAATTGGCCCTCGCAGGCTGCTTGCTGCAGCGAAAAAAAAAAAAAAAGCTGGCCTCTCCACCAGCCTAGCTTCTCAACCAATCAGCCACTAGCCAATCACACATCTTCTGTCCCACATTACGTTTCTTCTGTTCCAAATTTGGCAGAACGCAGGTACTTTACATAGCGCTAGTAAATGAACAACTTCCCAGAAACCAGCCAACTGACGCCACCCATACAGCATTTGCCAAAACCACGTCCAGTTTGTTTTATCCACCAAAGCCACCGGGATCAGAACGCGCCGCTTAATAACGTGAAGAAGAAAGGGTATTGCCACAGGCGAGATGAATCCTTTCAGTCTAGTAGTCGAGAAGACTATGGTTGAGGAAGTGTCTCAACTTAGGCCTCACACTCCCAGGATCGATCCCAACCGGCAAAGCACCTGAGTGCGTGACATTCACGCGGTATTTGTCAAAGCAGTCTGTCTTGTGATACATGATCTGTCCAGGCAAGAGGAATTCGCGCAGCCTCGGGGCATGTCTCGCGCAGTGCCGCTCCCTCTTCCCCCTTTCCTTTGTTGTCTACTTTACTAAACGGGTAGTGGGGTTTAGCGTCACAGGGAAGCGCTGGAAGACCGTCGCGCCATTCTAGTGCTCATTGTGCGAACGTCGCATGGCGCAAGCTCAGCAAGCCAAGGAAGCACGGCCCGATAGACCCAGCATCGCCGGATGTGATTGTTTTCATTTGGGTAGTATTACACGCCGGAGCTGCACCTTGGCAATGAGCCGTGCTTTTCTCATGGGCTTGGGAATAATTTATTATTTTATTTATTTAGTCAAAAATACCCCTAAAGGCTCTCACTAGGAGGGTACTACATAAGGGGCGGCATGCATTGAAAACGAACAAAAAAGAGCACTAACACGACGTTAATAGACAAACAAGTAAATACAAGCGAGTGCGAGGCAAAAAAAAAATAAAAGACAGCGAAGAAAGAAGAAAAACAAACAAAAAATCTGGAAAGGACTCTTAAACAAACCTACAAAAGCACTATTTAGTAAAGTTAACATACAAAGTAAGTGTGCAAAAGTTCTTGGAATTTGGTCGGATCGGTTAGAGTTACAATGTGAGATGGTAGGGCATTCCGATCCACAATCATGCGAGGTATTCACGTTAACGTTACGACCATACTGGAAGGTTCAATCAGGGATGCTAACGCACACCGAAAGTTTTCCACACCACCGCATTAGTTTTTTGCTTCAGCAGAGGAACAGGCGCCGCATCCAGTATAGAATCAGCGTTCTTCGGCTCACCAGCCCAGCCGCTTAGCCACCGAGTCAACTGGGTCGTTTTCAGAATACGTAAACCCGAAGTAGTTCTCTCAAAATTAACTTCACATGAGATGTGGCTTTTTAGGAGTTCCTCGCCTTTGGATTTTATATTTCGTCGGTGGTAGCACTGTCTACACATCGCTTGTTCAACTGCTGCTGTGGCTCAGTGACTAAGGCGTTGTGCTGCTCAGCCCAATGTCGCGGGTTTGATCCCGGCCACGCTGGCTGCTTTTCTGATGGAAGCGAAAAACGAAAACGCCCGTGCGTCGAGATTTTGACGCCCGTTAGAAATAACCATATGGTGAAACTTCTTCCCGAGCCCTCCACAACGGTGCTCCTCCTACCCAGGTGCATCTTTGGCACGTTAAAGTAAAAAAAAAATAAGACATCGCTGCCACATGGACGCATTTTTACACTTCTTACAATTATAAAGTGGAGAATCTGTCCAAAACAAAAATTATGCTCTTAATGAAACCCTTTCAACTGTCCTGCGTTATCACAGCCAACCACTGCAAAGAAGAGCAATGGATGAACCAGGAACTTCGCTTATTAATAAATATGCCCGATCGGTTGTTTTGCCGGTAGTGTCAGACACTAATGCTTTACTTGCATTCAAAAATGAAAGGCAGGCGCTGTGCGCGAACATGAAATTAAACTATGAAAATGGGATCTTATGGGGCCTAGACGGGAAACGAAATTGTCAGTACAACGAAGAGCCCAAACCCACTGAAGCAAAAACAAAATGTCAAACTACGGCCACAGAACTAATGGACGGTGGCCGTAGCGGCAACACTGGACGCTTCAATGCGAGTTTGAAGTGCGTATTTTCGCAACAGGACAGAATGATGGGAATATTGCACCCTTACTGCAGTTTGTCGTATGAATATAATGAAATATATCGAACACGGTGCTTTTTTAGTCGCAAAAAAACCTTAGTTTTTTTTTTTTGTTGTTGTTGTTGTTTTCCTTGCCATCCTAATCATATAACTTTATTACAAAATTCTCTGTTCATTCCGATGCCAGGTTCTTAAATGGGCTTCGCTGGGAATTTATTTTCACGGATTAAAATGGGTAATGTTTCTGTTAATTTTTTTTTGCGTAATCACCTCCAAAACAAAACCATGACATTGATTTAAATTAGGCCAGCATTATTAAAATTTTCATCGTTGATTAAGCGTGAAACTACGGTGCGCCCACCACAGCCGATTCCGCACGAATGAGGCCTGATTTGTGAAGCCTAATTCTTGAAGCCACCCATATTTTCCCGTTTATAACTAGTTAGCGAAAAGGCTGATGCGCAGCTGAGTGAAGGGTGACAAGAGAACTCGCCGGCCCAACTTTCAGCCAAACGTTTTTTTCTTCGAGGCCTTGCGTTATCCCCCTGTGTCTTGAAATTGCAACACGACTAATGATCCACTGGGATAGAAGATCCGACCAGACGTGAATATCCATTGAGACGTGCCTTCTACCGGAACAGCAGCTCCAGTCGGGGCTGAATATCCACCGGGACGGAAGATCCACCGATGCAGAAGATTTAATGACGCCTGAATGTTCAAGAAGGTAAAAGATTCACCGAAACGGGAAATCCACCGTTGGATCTTTCGCTTCCCTGGATTTTTAGCCTCTCTGGACATTCAGGGACGTAATAAACGTCGTCAACCGGCACGCGCGGATGAGAATGACGTTGAATTGGCAGGTCGTAAGGTTCAACTTTAAGAATACCTAACGTTTAGGCATTTTGCTTGTTAATGTTTTTACGCCGAAAATCTTGGTGCCGCATATAGTGCATGGCGAGATACCGCCGTAACACTCTTTAGGGGAGGAGCCCCTGAGGGGCTCGGGATGTCGGCATCCCACGTAGTTGTCGTCTGATGTACTATCATGTAGTCACGCTACTAGAACACCGGGACATTCGTTTTCCAACGCGTCACGCTAGAACGCTTCGTGCTTCAAAGACACCAAACTTACAGCAAAGTTCTGTATACCTCCCCCCACCCCAACGATTTTATCTCCGTGGGCAAAAACACCAAGGCATCAAGAATACACTCATAACTGCCTGCTTTGCTTGCCGCTCCCCAGGTTTCACTTTAGTAGAGATGGCCCGAGATTTTTTAAGTGCGAATGCACTTCTTAAGCGAGCCTGAAGCGTCCGCCGCCGTCCGCATAGCAACAGCTGCGGGTGCGCGCGCTCCTCGTCTTCCTTGGAAACGGGGGGAGATGGGCGCGCGCTGCCTGGCCGCTGACATGGCACATACCCACGCGGGGGATTGGCCAGGAATCTCCTCGTCTTCCTTGGCAACGGGGGGAGATGGGCGCGCGCTGCCTGGCCGCTGACATGGCACATACCCACGTGGGGGATTGGCCAGGAATCGGGCGTGAGAAGGGCTAATGCACCCGCTTAAAGGAGTACTGACACGAAATTTCAAAGCTGAGATCCGCTCTAGCAATCAAGTACAACGACAACACAAATAGGTGTCTGTGAATAAATGCATCTTTCTTTCTTTGTAGTTGTGTGTGTGATCTCTCTTTCGCGAACATTACCGAACCGCGCAAATTCAACTCGTGCATTCGCACTTTCACATTCTTCCCCTCGGGGAAATGCGGGGAATTTTTTTATTACTTGCTCGTTGATGAGTGATATCAGACAAACGTGCCTCTTCATTGTTCAAGTGTTTTTCACTGCGCTCCTAAATTGCCTTTACGTGAGCCATTTATCTGGCTATTCCATAAAGTTGGGCACGGGCTGTAACCAATGCAGCTTTCGCGTGCTTGCCATTAGAAATGGCTGTAAGGTTTAAAGCGTCCTAAGTCGTGGCATTCCGCCCTTTCTAGATGACGAAGTGGAAAAAAGATCGGTTCAAGCTGCAGGACATGAAAGCTTGCTCGTGGGTAAAGGTTCGGCCCTGTCGCGGAGCAAGAGTAAGAGGCAAAACGGCCATGTGCTGCTTTCCCTCTCGTGGCCGTCCTTTCAACAGTGATTACTCTGTAGTTATTTAGCGAAATGTAATATTCTTTTGCGCAGCTAATATTGGCGGTGAAAACTCGCCTTGTGCACAGTTGCAATTCTCGCACGTTGCGCGACTGGGTTTCTGAGCCATGAAAACTATCTTATAGAATTGTATGGGGAGTAAGGTTTGACCACGAATTACACGCAAGCTATTCAAAATCCTGGAAAGTTCCTTTAGAGTTGTAATCTTCACGTTGCCTTCTTGATTTATGCCAAATATCGCTTTCCTGAAGTGGTTTTGCTAGTTTCCCGAGAGGTCGGAAGTTCGAGAGAGACCGCTGGGTATGCCATTTCAAGGGGCGCGGGTGAGCTACCAGATAATGTCACAGTTAAAACGAACGCTGACTACAAAGTTCTGTAGCCGCGACGGCAAAGGAGGGGGTAGCGGCGCCCGCTGGACGAAGTGACAGGGACCAAATTCATTCCGGTGCGGCGCATTGAACTGTCGATCCCGGTATCCGCGTAGTTTCTTCTCCCGAGACAGATGTCGATAGCTTAACCTTGGCCATGCGCTGCTTGTGACGTCATCTGTTCCCCTCCTGTTTTGTTTGCACTCCGTGACCCCTATAAAAACACACCTACTAGGAGCATTGTTTCGACCGAGGAAATATAATCCTCTGTCGGATAGGTGGGGTGAGGCACCACTCCGAGGGGCCCAGATTAGAACGCAGTCTGATAAAACTACCCCGGATTTACAGGATTAACGAATCTTGGTAATGTTTTCGCAAGAACATTTCGGCACATGTCAGCCGAATTGAAGGTGGCTGGAAAGCAAAGCTTGAGATTTTATCTGACTCTTACGGGCATCCGCTTTTCACTAGGTTACCTTTTCAATGAATCACTCGCCGGACTGCTTAGAACAACATTGTTTGGACAGATAATATATCTGCTCTTATGCTTCGACTCGTGCCAGGTGATAAGCGAGGCATCAGGTCCTCGCCGGATTCGGTGTCTTGTTTCGCCGTATAACCTGGTTTTGAACGTTCACAAATAGATAATTTTGCAAGCGGTCACTCAAAGGCAACACCTCGCCCGTCTACATGACTGCCCTATAGCGTATGCTTTTATGTAGCAGACATCTTGTCCGGTTCCAGTGCACTTGACATAGTTGTAGGAGAGAGCGCCAGCCTTTCTCATGCGATAAGATTAACTCACCTCCCTTGTCGCTCGTACCTTTTCTCTGCCGAAATCTCCTAGACTGACGTTCAGTATCTGAAGACGCGCGCACCAGCGCTGTTACTAAACAAAAATTCGTATTTTCACCCAGCAAGCTCTTATGGTCTCCGCATACGTTCTAATGACACATATATGCGTCTTGTCTACTCAACTGTTATGCGCAAGCGTGTAAAGAACACGTAATACCTCGGCAATGTACAGTGTGAGTAACGTTGAGATTATTGCTTACAGTCCAACGCACCTACACTATGACACAGTGTGCAAACGCCCCTTCCGACTTTCGCTTACCGTAGCCGTACCCAAATATAAAAGCGCTTTATGCGTCCTAATTGTCTTCCCCCCCCCCCCTTTCCTCCTTCTGATAGAGACAGTATTGCTCTCTCTTTTGTGTCCTGAACAGGCCTCAGAAGTTAGTGGACCACCCGAAAGTGCTCTTTACCTGCCGCGGTGGCTCAGTGGCTAAGGCGTTGCGCTGCTGAGCACGACGTCTCGGGTTCGATTCCCGGCTGCGGCGGCCGATTTTCTGATTGAGGCGAAAAGCAAAAACGCCCGTGTGTGCGAGATTTCGGCGCATGTTAAAGATCCCCAGGTGGTCAAAATTAATCCGGAGCCCTCCACTACGGCGAGCCTTATCGCCTGCGTTGCGTCGGCGCGTTAAACCCTACAATCAAGCAATCAAACTGCTCTTGCAATCCAAATAGATACTGAACGGATCGTGAACAGTTCTGAGCATTCCAAATGGCAAATAAAGGAGACTTCATGTGTAAGGTCGTCTCGTAAAGAGTAGGGGTGGGCGACTGATTCCGAATTATCGATTAATGCTTTAGCCAGGATTATTTTTTTAATCTGTTAATCGGTTGTAGTAACGCGAGCGAAACGAAACAAGGGTGCCATGGTTAGATTGTTCGCAAGCATGTTGAGGATTATATTTGTGTTCAAACATCCCGCCCTCAGAGATGAGAGTGATAAAAACCGCAAGCTGATGTCCAAGACAGACGGGAAAACGTCTACTCTAAATACAGATATCCTCAGTACAAAAAGCGAGCGGGCACGCCTACCGTTTTATAGTTATATAAACATAATATGATGTACGTAAACCACGATTAATCGGCCCCCCTGAAATTATGGCGCGTGCCAATGTTCCTGATACTAGAATGAAGGAATAAAGGTACACGAAAGGCAGGAATGTCAACGAGGCTGCGGTCTAATTTGCGATCCGACACGTTGGGAACGGGACAAATTGGAAAAAATTTAACCATCTTCCCGTGGGGAACCCTGATGAGGATGCGAAGCATCGTGGCGGTTCCGTGTGGTTCCATTGTGTTGCCGTTATGTTGAGTGAGCTGGTTTTTACTAGCGCCAGAGGGAATTCCGCGTCCGGGTCCACACCGGTGGCAAAGGCACGCAAGTGCTGTTGTGTTACGGTGAGTAGGCGGTGGTTCTCGAGGCGCCGAAACTCGTCCATCATGTTTTTGTCGATGTTGTCTCTGTGGTAGAATCGGTAGTCTCCGTCAGCTTTGGTGAGGTAAAGGTTGTTGACATTGGTGCACCGGCTGAGAGCAATGTACACGCCCTCCTCTTCGCAGCTTTGTCTTCTCGTTCTTCTTCTTCAGCGGTTCGCCTACGGGAAGATCACGACGGTGGTTGAACGCGAACCTAGCTCGTGATGGATTCTTTGGTTGGCCAATCCCTAGGGGCATCCTG
This sequence comes from Haemaphysalis longicornis, assembly GCF_048455015.1. NCBI lineage: Eukaryota > Metazoa > Arthropoda > Arachnida > Ixodida > Ixodidae > Haemaphysalis > Haemaphysalis longicornis. The sequence goes on from NW_027526445.1 coordinate 3,751,047, forward strand.
CCACAATCAGCATCAGAGGCGCTGCGGACTGGGCTGGTTGAGCTGCAAGGCCCGTGGCCGCAGATTTCCCGCCACCGCTTTCCCACGGGAAATTCAGCATCCCCCTCTAAAGTTTTCAGTTCGTCGTTCCCGTTGACGTTCAGCTTCGCGTCCCTTCGTTGTATCAGTAGGTTCTTGACGTAGTTTGAATGAGTCAAGGACATAAGGCGCGTTCGTAGCACTTGCTCCTGTCCCGGATTTGTAGCGTAGTGGGAAGAGCACCGCGTACCTCCCGTTGCTGCCAGAGAGTCGTGGGATCGAAACCGGGCGCCGCTAACTATTTCTTTTTTTTTTATAGTGTAGTATCGCGGAGCTGTGGGTGTAAGGAGAGTTGCGCATGCGCAGTGAGCGTGTGGACGGCGCCGCCATCAACGACGCAGGACAAGGTGAGCCTATAAGAAATGCTCCGCATTTAAAAATGAAAACAGTAAAAGAAGGGGAAGGTAAGGAGAGAGCGCAAAGTGATGTACCCAGTGTTACGGCACTACAGACTGTACAGTTGGTTTACTTCATGGAAAGTAGTTGTTTCTGCTGCAGTCTCTGTGCAAGTTTGAAGATTTTCGGCAGCATAGGAGTGCTTTCATCGCCTTGGGCGTAGATGACCGAGAAGGCCAGTGGCCCAAGATTTTCGACTCAAAGAACGGCTGCCGAGAACCCAGCCTCCATAACATTGAGAAGAGTTGCCTTCCTGCCATGGTGCGAGTAACGAACGGAGGGATAAGGGACCCGCCTTTATCAGCGCCATGCTGATGATCTGCTTAGCTCGCCTGGGATGTCTGTGACGTTCTAGCCTGATTTAGCCCCATATTTTATTCGGTCTTCTGTCTCTATCTTTTTAACACTCTGTTCTATCTCTCAACTTCCCCGTACTACCACTCCCCTTAACTGGGTTCTAAGCGGGTGAGCTCCCTGCCGACTCATTATTATCGCCAGTGCACTTCCTTTCCTTCGCTTTCTTTGCAACCACGACCAAAACCTATGAACAAGCCGAGGGGCATTTTCATATGTTTTATTATTATATTCTCATGATTATTTCTTTAAGTATTAGCACAAAAGTGTTTTATTCCCAGACACACTAAGATTTCGCTGCCGCCATATCCGTCACGAAAGTGGAGCCAGTTCAACGAAGCAAGCGGCCTGTAATTGGTCCACCCCTGCACACAGGGTTTCCTTGCAGGAAGCAACCTTTAGTACTAAACAGTATCTTATACTTGGAGTTGTTCGTTTTCTGGTTTTATATTTTAACACGAAAGTGTTTTATGCCACGATACCCACCCCGAGATTTCACTAACGTCATATCCGTCACGACAGGGACGCCAGTACACCTTTGCCGAAGCGACCCGCCAGCAGGACGACGCTCGCCAAGTACGCCCACAAGACAACCGCCAACCCGCAAATCATGCTCAGCCGTGGATTTTGCTGCACATTTCACTTTCATGTTTTACTGATTGCTATGACACAGTAATTAATTTATAGTTTTTCTTCGTAAACTAACGCCCCCGATTAATGGCTCAATTGACCGATAAAAGCCTGTTGATTAGTCGGATTAAAATTTTTAACCGATGTTCAGCCATAGTAATAAGAACTAAAATGACCACGGTTCGTCGCGCGGCTACGTCTTCAGCTATACGTCACGGGAATCTCACGTATCGTACGCTGTCATTGCTCCTGCATTGGATATACGACGGAAATAAAATACTAAAAGCCACCCCACACATGACCACCGGGGTATTAATGGTCGGAAGCAGTGCAAGCGCATAAATTATACCGGCAGTTAGAATCTTTAAACCTGGAAACTGGAACTGCCACCCTTGTGTGCTGGGGCGCTATTCTCGTAATTGTCCGTTGTGAAAACGTCCATTTTGCGCCCCTTTATCGTGACGTACTTCCGGTTAAGCAGGGGGCCTTTGATAATACCGTAACTGTTTTTTGCAAACGTATTTCTTTTATGTGTTTATTTGAACGTGTTTGAAAATCTAATCGCAACGAGATTTTTTATGACATCGATCATCACTTCAATCATTCATTCATTTTATGTTTCTTAACAACAGAAAATCCAGAAAGGAGGGCAAAAAGCTGATCGCCGCCAGCTTGACGGGGACAAACTTTCTTTACAAAGCAGTGGAGCATATAGGGAACAATTCGGGCATTTTTTATTTGCAGGTTGAAAAGAACACCGATCAAGGCAAAGAAAATATGATTAATTTTTTCTGCTCGTACTTTTGACGTTCAGAGAAATTGCGAAATAGTTGAAAGTTTAAACTGCTAGGGGATGAACGTCAAAAGATGGCAGCTGCAGCCAGCTGTTTCATGTTACAGTAAAGTGTAAACAATGCTACGGCTGTTATGTTTTCTTTCTGGGTTTTTTTGCGTTATGCGACCATTTTCAGGCCGGTTACAATGACCGCGGATCAAAATAACCCTCCGGTTACGTATTTCGGCATCAACGCACTTTCGGCATGCTGACGCGTGCTTTTCCAAGAACCTCGAATGGTGCGTTACGACGTTGGCATTTTCGTTCTACTCTACAAGTGAAAAAAATGTTTAAGTGGTGAGAATTTTCGTTTCTTGCGTGATGCCTACGAACGTTAAGACGGTGTATGTAATCGTCAAGTACAAACAAACGGTTCTAAATTTCATGCCGACTGCTTGTGTAATTGTGGTCCTCTGCTCGACAGCTGTCGAGCTCGCAGACAATCGTTTATCTCTCTGCGTGATGGCGACGGCGTGGATACACCGGCTCACGGAGGGAGCTGAGACAGCAATATCGTTTCCTCACTAGCGACTGCTCAATGAAAGCCACCGGTAGCGAAGAAGCAAAGGGCGCATTTCACTTGGTACTCGGTCCTCGACACTGAGCCCGCACTGCAGCCGGTCAAGTTCGTCCCAGAGCTCGAAGCAAAGACACCACACAGTCCTCATCGAGATGCGGAAACGCTTGTGTAGGCATTTCGAATGCGTCTACATTACTTCTCGACCGCATGCTATGCCGGCGAGCCAACACAAGGCGATAACGAGAAAACTCATGATTGATCTTGGTCTTTTAGATGCGATGCATCTCTTTAACTCGCCTTGTCCCTCCATGCATGCGTCCGGCGCCCATCCGCACGCCTCTCCCCATTCTCCCCGCCACGCCAGCTGCGCGGTAATGCCGCTCCCCCCGCAGCGCCATCTTGCGTAAGCGCTCGCTCCCCTCGCCATGCCAGCTGTGCGTCAGCGCGCGTTAGCACTCGGTTAACACATGCGCATGCGCTACTCTCTCTCATTCTCCTAACCGTTAGCGCGCGGTATGTATAAACGCGATAACTGCGCCGCTCCGCTCAGTCGCTCCACCGCCGCCGCTCCGATGACATCCGATGACCATCGATGATTTGAATGGATACCGCGATGGTCGGCGCAACCGTAACAAGCACCGCCCAGGTGCGTCGCATCACCCCATGGTTTCCCCCCGCGGAAAGAGTTAAATTTTTTCAAATTCAAATCGTCTGCTCCAAGGAGCCTGGAACTAGCTCCGCCGCGCTTTACTTACATCTCATCCGGTTGTTCGCTTTTGGCCAGTCAGGACTCGCTCAAAACTGACACTTTTGAAACGGACACAAATGGAACAAAACACCAGAATGCCGCCCCTGGAGTTTCTTATTATCGCTCCCTCGCTATTTGTGACCACACACTGTCGTTGAAACCTTTTCTACGCGAAATTCACTACCTAAACCGGACATTTATTTTTAGTGTCCGGGCATAGGATGGATTAGTGTGGTTGAGGGGGTAACGTGTTCAAATAAGTTGCCCACAAGCTAATGTGCGTCATGGGACCGCGCTGGTTGCAGATATTTGAAGCTGCGGCGTGCCGAAAGAAGATACGCCCCTGCCCTTTCAGCATCCGTGCATTTCTCAAGCTTTCAATGTGTCCCCGCCAGCGTTTCTATCCCGGCCGTTGGTGCGGCCGTTGGTGCGAAGGACGATAAGATGGAACCGGCTTCCGTGGCGATCGCGCTGAATTGAGCGGCTCATTCCTGCGCTCTCGCGGGGGAGGGTTATAGTGAGAGAACGCCTTCAAGTTGGAGAGAAAAGCTTCAGCCGGGATCGTTATTCTGCGGCGACTCTACGGGGGTACGAGGACAAGTTTAGAAACCACCACCGGTATGTGGTGGCCAGAATAGGGCGGCGCGTTTGACCGATCTTTTGCGGAGATAAGGTAGCGGATGTCATCTCACGCAGCGTTTTTATCGAGGCAGCGTCGCGTGTCCTTGGTATGAAGACTGTATGGAAGAGTGCGTACTCGTTTTCGTTCCGACAGTCCCGAATTATTTATTTGTGCCGCAGCAGACATACGTGTAGAAGCAATAAAAAGCGCGATTAAGCCTCGATGAAATTTTCATAAATGAAGGGCGCTCGTTTAGGACTCAATACAATTCCTATCAATCACGTATTTATTTAGGGTACATTTTAGGAAGACATTTTTTTCTTTAACTTGTTTTTCCCTTCGGTAATGCTATTGGAACTTCTTCTGACGTCAGTCAAAGTAACTGCGATATGCGATCTCTGAAGAATGAATTAATAAAGTATGGTTCTTTTATTGCCTCTAGATCCTCATATAGACTAGATCCTCATTTGCTATACTATTATTTTACACCTGAGCTCTGAAACCTAAGTTATATCATCCGCCGCTTTAACGCTACTTTGTACTTTAATGCTGTCCTATACTTTAGCCGGAGTAACAAAGTAGGTAAGCAGTGTGCTCAATTCAGACTGCCTGTGTCCTTTTACGGCTATATATAGCACTGGTCCGGGAAAAGCTTTATATAAACGCTGTTACAATAAACGTGTCCCTGTCCTGCCGTATCCAATCTCACATTAGCTAAAATACCCCCCCCCCTTCCTCTACCTATCTACCCTGTGTTGTCTGTTTCTTCTTCGACGTCCGTACTATTCGACAAAATTCGCTGTGCTGGGATGACAACGCGCTTTTTTGTGTTGGAAAAGAAGGGCTATAGAAGCCAATGCTTCTATCCGGTGCAACACCGAGGAACCACTTTACATGAACGCAGCTGTAACACCTTAAAACCTAGAATTCAACAGTCTTTTCAAACGCGCTGGCACAATCGTATGCACTCTATTCGACCGTCCACATCAAAGAGCCATAGATACCCAAATTACCATAATTGATCTGCTGCCAATATTACCGACTGGAGAAAAATATTGATATGTTGGTTACTCTGGAAGGGACGACGATAGGGGTGCTCTTTCAAATCGGAAGATTTGGCGCAACGGAACGCTTCGCGGGCTCTGAAAAACCATGTAGTGGGCGGCTACAAATGATTTTACTCCACTTTGGCATCTTTGACGTGGGCTAGAATCCAGGCGCACAGGCGTTTTCGGTTTTCCCCTCAATAAAAAAAAAAAAAAAAGTCGCCAGGCAGAGACAGATGTCACGTACTCGGTCTGAGAACAACGCGTTATCCACATAGCCACCACGGCAGTCATTTAAAGCTCCGTTTCACCGGGTTTGAGTCTGGCGGGCAGAGCTGGGTCACCTCTGCCGCGCGCAGAACATTACGCATACATACTACTGCACTACATCCGAAACTAATAAAACGGAAACAAATCCTGCGGTTGAGAACCACAGGGGTGAAACTTCGCAGAAGAAATAAGCGGAAAGTTTGAGTGCTGATTAGAGTATGGCGAGGGCGACCGCATCGTCCAATCGACAAGATAAGCCCGTATTAACAGGAAGTCGAAACAAAACTACCCGCCAGCAGGTGAAACTGACGGAGCCGACTCACCGCCCACCGCCGCCCCTGTAATGCAAGTTGCGTTCGTCCATCCAGGAGTGCAAACGCACGAGGTTTCGCCGTTTCACTGCTCCGCGCACGTGCTAGCGGTCGTAGGAGACGTCACGTGACGAGCAGCCTCTCCAAGGACTTTTCAAGCATCGCACAACGAACGTCACGACAACAAACGAACGCCAGCTCGTCTGGCTCAGCAGACGGAGCGGCGTTGGGCGCGCTGCATGCGATGACCCGGCTTCGTGCCCTTTCCCTCCCCCGAATATCGCGACGGGGGACCCCGCAAAACAGCTGTATGCCTGCCTGGCCGTCTCCCGCTACTCTGCAGGCGTTAATTTGCCGCAGACGATTCGCACTACCCCAACAAAAGTTGGCCGCGGCTTTCACTTTACTGTTTGATGCTTTTTGTGGGGAATCTTTTACGGCGTACGAACGGGGCCAGGCTTCCCCTGACAACGATGCGAAACGCTTGATGCAATGAAAGATGCGGAAAGCTCTGGCGGAATCAGCTGTGCGACCGAGCTAACGGAGCTTGGAGTGGGTGGCGCCATCTCGTGACGTTGCAGTGAAACTTTGCGTTTACGATTTGGCGCTCTTTTTGAGTTCCGACGGAACGTCGCTCCAGCCGTCGAATGCAACCACTTTGGCTTTCGTAGAAACGCCAAAGGTTGCAAAGCGTATTCCGAACAGCCGTATTTGTACACTGAAAACCTCGTAAAACTTCGTCCCTGCTCCGGGCCTACGGAATCTGCGAATTTTTAATTTCAGAGCACTTGATTGGCTCGCCTAGTCGTCGTAGCTAGCTCAACAGTCCATGCAACTGCCGGAATCAGGCGGCGCAGCGAGATAACGGACACATGTAGAACCTCCTGTGTTGTCGTCAGGGCGTCATGCTAAGGCCTCGAAAACCACGCGGTTTAAATAGTCATAACAGTTCGAACATCGTGAACCTCTGGCGCTTCAGTTTTCAGCGCAAAGAAAACTGCAAGCACATTTCAGGCAAAAAAGCGTGTATATAAGCGGCAGTCCCCGCGTTCATTTAGTTAGGAATGCTAGTTGGGTTGGTTTTTACGGTAGTAAACGAAAAAAGCGCTGCGCAAAAAAAAAAAAAAAAAAATTAGGGCGCTTCCAAATGCCGCGGAAAGACTGAGCCGCTCAAGAAAAAAAAATGGCGCGTTGCAAAGGACGCAGAAAGGTTTCAGTCGCGCAAGAAACTGATTACACTTTAGAAGTTGAGGAAAAGAGTTTGACCACACGAAATTAAAGCAAGCAAAGAAACACAACTCCTGCTGGCCCACTATCAGGCAGGTAGCGCGCGAGCACTGCGAAGGCGGGAAATTTGAAATACATGAGGCGGCAGCAGTGAGCGGATAATGGCGCTGAAGCCCATTATGGCGAGTCATTGTTCTGCACTTGCGAATGCTTTCATATTGAATAAAACGGAATTATTTTTTTTTATTAACGTCTTGTGAAGTAAGCCATTCCGACGCGGTAGAGAATTTCAAGCTTAGATTTTATTAGGAGAGACCAAAGAAGTTGAGAAAAACTGTGTGCGAGCTTATCTGTGTAGTCATTTATTGGTGCGAGCAAAAAACTAAAAGCTGGAAGTGGTCGGGAGCAATTATGGGTGAAAACACAATTCCGCTTTATACCGTTAAAAGAGGTACCTGGTCTAATTCGCATACAGTCGAACCTCGCTATAACAAAGTAGTATAGGGGTAGTACATTAGTTCATTGTATCCGATATTCGTTATAACATTACACGTAATAATCTGCTCTAACAAATCGGCAATCTGGCGCACTCAAAAATCCTAGATAACAAACGCATTATTGTAGGCTTCGAAACTGCTATACGCGAGGTAATCCTTAGCTGTCTCCTTTCGGTATTTGAAACTGAATGTTCCACATTGCGAATTCGGAAGGATGTGTTGCAGGCTACTATGACCCGCTCCATGCCAAAGCGGACATTCATCTCCCTTGACGCGCTCTAGGTAAGATGCTCAAGGGCAGAATTGAGATGCAGAGGGCCATCAACGATCCCATTTTTAGGGGCGAAGCTCCTTAAGTCATGGGTCTGTCCATCCCTTGTGTCTCGTGGTACGTGACCGCCGCATGCTTTCGGAGATGTCGCAAAGTGGGCCGCGTTGCACGCGCAAAAACGGCTGCAACCGGCAGCACAAACTCGGCACCGGGAGCGCGAGCTTGTCTGTGTTCGCCAACGGAGGCGCGAGCGCACGTGCACTGCGAGGGGGAGATCACGCAAGAGATCACGCCACGAACGCAGGCAGTCGTTCTCGGAGATCCAACGAGACGCAAGGACCTTTGCTCGTTTCCTCTCGTCTTGTTCGGGCACAAGTTCGCCCTAAATAAAAGTTCTTTCTTTACCGTTGTGTCCCATCCTACGTGACAAATTGTGGTGGGGGTGCGGGGTAGTCCTCGATGGCGCGGGGTCTTTCACCAGGTCTGGGCCTGGGAGCATTGACTCCGAAAATAAAAGTTGATGTGTGCAATGTACGCACACAGTCTTACGTCTTTCTTAATGATGTAATGGGCGAACTTTCACGGGAGAGTTACGGTTACCGATGATCTCCCCCTCTCGAGCTTCGCCCCACTTATCATCATTCATTCCGTGGATATGGCGTGATTTTTTTTATCACGTGCGGGTGCTCATTTTGCTGTCCCGTTTCCAAGGGTGACCCGCCGCGTTGGATTATTGGAGGCGTTGTGCTGCTGAGCTTAAGGACGTGTGTTCGATCCTGGCGGCCATGGCTGATTTTCTGATGGAGGCGGAAAGCGAAAGCGCCCGTGTGCCAAGATTTTGAGGCCCGTTAAAGGGGCAGTGCAGACAGGATTCAAGTTTGTTTCATTCGAAAGCTTTCGTGTTTTATTGTGCCCCCAGCACTTGTCCCGCCGCAAACGATACCGTATTCACTACGAACTTAATTTACGTTAGCATTTTTATTCTCCAGCCAAATAGGGTGTTTGTGTGTTTTCGGGGCGTCAGCCATGAAGGTATAAGTGTAGATATTGAAACGAACTTTCAGTGAGCCATTAGGATCGGCAGCATTGCCTACCTCCATTCCCGTCAGATGGCGCTATCATACGCAGCCGCGGAGCCGCGGAGCCGTTGCTTTATTTTTGACCGTTTTTACACCTCGCTTGTTTTGGTTACGGTAGAAAGTAATCGTTTCGTGAAAAATGGGGTTTGCTCGACAAATAGAGTCACGTAGGACAATGTCTATCGGCTAGTATCGTGTAAGACAACTCCAAAGCGGCGGACTGCCGTGCAGCTTAAACAAGCGTAGTGCGCCTAGTACCAACAGCAGTGCGCTTCGGCACTTCTATGTTTACGTGCATTTTTGTAACTTCCATTGTCTATACCACGATTCTTACGACTGAAAGATGAATATGCATTACATTTAAGCGCACTAGATCGTTCGGCAAGCTTATAAGCCCTGCCTTATTTGCGTTTGCTTTTTCCTGCCTCAGGAAATCATACAGCTGGGCATATAGCATCATATGTTCTGTGGCGGGAAATGAGCTACTAGGTCGCATGTCCATTTCCTTTTTCCTAATTGTATAGCTTATTTCAGCGAAGTGAGCGTTAAAAGCAGTGTCAGTGTTATTTCAACGATGCAATCTTTTGAATGAAGTAAACTTGTGTTTTGTCGGCATGGCCACTTTACAGATCCCCTGCAAGTGGTCGACATCAATCCGAATCCCTCCATTACGGCGCGCCTTACACCCCAAGCGTAGCTTCAGGCATGTTTATCCCAACAATCATCATCATTTTAAGGGGTTCCGTTGAGAAGAAAAAGTCTCAGGTTGATACGTTCACATACAGTTTAAGATGCCGTGTGACGCATTGAATAATTAAGCCTCAATAGTTAAAAAAAAGAAAAACCAAATCAAAATAAGTCAGGTACGGCCATTGTTTTTCGTATGTGTCGTGGCCACCGTTCGCGGAACCATAAAAGCAAGGATGAGCGTTCGCACAAAGGAGCTCTCCGAAGACAGAATGACGTCTTGAAACGAGGATTCGGTTGCACTCTATACAGCGTGGCTATCTTTGAACTCCTAACCACGCAATAAGTAACGGGCTCGTTTTGCAAATGGAGGTTGTTACGGCGGATGAGCCAATATAAAATCACTAAGAACCGCACGCGCTGAATTAAATCTTTACTGAATGGAGGGATGAAGAGCATATTGGTACGTTTTAACATAAAAAAACCAGCGCAGACGACGGGACCAAGCAAGAAGCACATAACACAGGCGCTGACGAAACATTGAGCGCGTTTTAATGAGGCAGGAACACATATATGAAAAAGGGGAGAAAAAAACGACATAAAATTTGACCAAATAATATCGCAACGTTAGTTTTCACGGCAGGAACATTTTAATCCGCCACGTGACGATTTACCGAGAACTGGTCACGTCAGGTACGCAATTAAAGAGAAGTGCAACTGACTGTTCCCTGGGACGTTCGATGCGCAGTTTTTTTTTTTTTCATTTCTTGAAATGCACAACCAACTAGCCCAATAACGTGCTACACTTGCAATCTTTTCGGTTGAATCCAAAAGCTTCGAAAATATGCCTATCCCTTTAGACCAGGATATGCCGCGAGGCTGGCACATTCCCTGAAGCGGAGGGTGCAGCCGCGGGAGGCGCAGGTGCTGACAACGTGACATTGTTCGACGACCTCACATCGTGTGCGTGCTCCCTAAGGCGACCATTTAGACGGCGGCCTGTTTTTAGTCTGTACAACCGTTCACACGACAACGGAATCTGACAGGCGATGGCAGTCATATCCCGCTGCTGAGTTACCTGTAGTTGCCAGTCGTAACGAAAGATGACTTGTTATATGAGGGACACAATAAGCAATACGTAACTGCGGACGAAGAACTTGATAACAGGTAATATTTTCAGTCCACAATTGAAGGCCTCGTGAACGTTGAAATACAGTTTTTTTTTCGGTAAAGCAATACACACGTAATCTGGTAATAACAACGTGTTTGCCTGCAGGCAGCATCCTGACCGATGGACTTCATTCGGTTTATATGCCTGTCCTCCTCGCGTTACGAAACAGGCTCCAGGGCGCTAATCAGGTGACGTCACAGTGACCTCACAGTTACGTCATAAAAGGGCGCTATGAAAATGTGCGCAGGGATCACGAGAGCGGAACACCGCTTTCTACATTCCACCAGGCTTTAATTGAATCTCTGAAACGGCAGAATATTCTCAGGGGTCTTAATCGATTCTCCGATCACCTCTTCGGTAGTTTCGACCATTCTTGTGAACGATTGGCTGTTAATAGCCAGTTGTATTTTCACTAAAAGAGGCGCACATGGAGGGAAAGCTGAAAAACGGTCGACAAGTAGGGTGCAACGTTTTCACCGTCCCGTCCAACACCAACTAAATCAGCAGCATGGGTTATTCCCAGTTCTATGTTTAGACCTGCACATGCTGTTCAGCCAAGGGGAATGACAGTGGCATATGTAAGCAAAGGGAATAATGAAAATCGCAGTAAACTGGAAAATCGCCTGCTGGAAAATCGCTTGCCGTCACATGTTTCTGCTTACATAATTTCCCCCTGAATGCTCTATTAACGGGAGCGGGCTAAGGGCCCTACTGACTCCAAATGAACAACCAGAATGTGGTTTCACTGCACTCTCATGGACAGATTAATCTCAAATGACCGATAGCCCAATTAACGAGACCGGCACCACCGCTACAAGCCGCGAGTTCCCAAGCGCCACCCCAAAATGGAAGCCCTTATGTTCTGTCTTCGTGTTACGAAACACTTGAGCAACTGGAACGATGCCAACGGCTACGTAAGGAACTGCATTATAGTGGGTCAACAGCGCAGTAATGTTGAATAAGACAAGCCGATCCAGAACCCAAACATTACGTTTCAAATTTCACAAATGCTGCTTTGGCGCCTCGGCTAGATGACTCTCGCGACAGCGTTGGCCTGAATACCTAGGTTGCTGTTACGTCGTTGATACTTCCAGTTCTCTCAGATAAGCCCATCAGGAGGTATTTTTGTAAATCCAGACGTTGCAAGTCATTTTAAGCGAAGCGTCTTAGGACTGCCGTTTTTAAAGCCCGACTTCATTTAACACTCTGCAAATTGCGGTTATTGGGCTGCCCATAATAAGCCACAACCGGATATAACAGCTCTACTCGTGAGGAGTCTGCAGGGGCTTTTCAATATTGAACATTGCACAGGAATAGAAGCCAGTATTAGCAAATATATTTATTTCATCGCAATAAAGCTTCACGTTGGGCTTATTGTGTAGACATTATTGCATTGAAAACAGCGCCAAAACCTTGCACGAAGTAAAAGAGAACCAGAGCGCTTGTGATGTTCTCCTGGCTACTTCGTCCAAATTTTCCGCGCTGTTGTTAAACGATTATTTCACTGGTCTTCCACGATCACCTAATGGATGTAAACCAAGAATATAAAAGACACCGATATTCTCAATAGATACTTCGAAAATTCTTTGCCAGTTAAAGAAAATTTTCAGTAAAGGGCACTTCCGTTGAGCCTGGTCAGTAGCCGCCCAATCATGAATAGGGTCCGCTTTGGGTCAACTCCTCCAGCTCTCTGACAGCTCCTTCAAAAGCGAGAGTGACAAATAGGAACATTTCTTTACATGCTTACCCGGCATTTTTGTCGCACTACACCTTCTCGTTCAGTGTAAGCTAACCACGCCCCTTATACTCGCTACGATAAACCGAGTAATGCCTCTGCTAAACTGGCGTCCGAATGTCATTCAAACAGAATGTAATTTCTCTGAAATGCGGCATCATGCTGCCCCACTGGGTTTCGAAATGCCATTCGGCTCAAATGACATTCGAGCCAATTGAGCACCCCGAGAGACATTTCATTTCATTTCTAGCACACTTGCGTACAGCGTTCCAAGTTAGCATAAACAAATACATTATTGGCGTAGCTAACAAAAATTCGAGATTCCTCCTTGCGTGACTTCATTTGCTTCTCATTCACATAAATCATGATATTCCGATTAAATAATTCCACACTCTGAGCTCCAGGAAGAGCAAGCGGCAAACCAGTGTTGCCAGACAGCACAGAGCAGCACAAAAAAAAACCTTGATTGCAGTTCAGTATTAAGCAAAAACCGCGTCAAAGCTTGCGTGTTTTATAATTGATATACTTTTACTGCCAAGGACTGTGGCTAACTGTGCTAATTGCATTAGTCTGTAAAAACAGAAATCGACAGCAGCCGCGCCACGCAACATGGAGAAGGATTGTGAAAGCTTTCAAATGCCATCGAAATTGTAGCGGAGCACGGCGCATTCTGAACGCCATTCGAAGCCCCTCGTTTGAGTCAAATGACATTCGGTTCGAATGACACTTGGACACCAATCTAGCAGGGGTATTAAGTCTAACGCACCTAGAATAAGGCAACACGAAGCAAACGCAGGTGTGGACAACTTGCCTGATTAGAGCGACGACAGGGAGCTCCCGCGATCACGTGCGGACGGTACGTGCGAAGAACACAACAACGCCGTGCCTGGAAGAAAACGCGTGTGAACGTTGGAAGAAACTCGGACCGGCCGACGAGAAACACGGCAGCTGGGAACACGTGGCCGAAGGCAAAAAAAGGAATCCGGCGCCGCAGCCACTCGAAGAGGCGTGCGCGTGTGAAAGACGGGTTGCTAACGCTTGAAGGCGATGTTTTAGGCCAGGGTGAAGCGAGTCCCGGAATAGCAAGCGATCCGTTTCGAACGGTCCGGGGAGGCCGCCTCGAGGAGGGCGCGCTCCCCGAAGACAGATCGGGGGAGGAGGGTTCTGCTTACCCATACCTGCGGTATATACAAGCTGCGGAGAAGAACGCCTGCAGCCTTGAATCTCCCGCTCCGTTTGTTTTCACTTGCCCAGATTCTTGCACCTCTGGGGTGAAACACATACTTTACTGTATAGCGGGCCGCCGCGCTGGCTGTAGCTGCCTGAAACCGATCATTTCAAAACTGTTTGGGAAGCGGGATATTTCGCCTAAGCGGAAGTGGGATGGCGGTGAAGCCCCAACATCGGAGTTGAGATCCGCATAGCTGGAATTGTTTATAGGGCGCCCGTGCGCGTTTTGTTTTTTTTTTGCATCTTGGCCCTTTGATGCCCAATGTTGCTGCAGGAGCAGTAACCAATGTTTTTGTTCTGTAGCACTTTGTAGTTTTTTTTTTCGACATAAACACCAGGTTTTGACAGACAAAGGTTCCCGGGCCTTATAAATAACAAAGAGAGGGCAGAAGGAACTTCCGTGTTCTAAAGAAAAGTCTTGTTTATGCGTGTCAACTCGAATAGAGCCCGTGGTCTCAATGAGCTAGTGACAGGTAAGCGAAATTGCGCGATTTCGTTGGTAATACAAATGATAGCAAGAAAAACTTTACGTTATCGCTCACTTGAACCATAAATGATGCTGATCAATGGAGCTTTCTTGCTCAACTGATACATTGCCAGCCAGTGCCCAGTGTTTCTGAGCGCCCAGTGGGTCATTGTGTCCGTCCCAATGAACCATTTTTTGTTCTCAGTTCACATTTGTGATGTCGGAAGTTATTTTAAATTACAAAGATGCTTTAGGAATCCTAACAGAAAAAAATAAAAGTTTTGTGCACCAAAGGAAAACACTCTGCCGAGCATTTTTTTAAAAAAAGGAAGCGCGCCGACGAATAGTTCTAGTTCATCCAGTTCGGGAGTTTCGCGATCATCCACATGCACAAACGCAGTGAAAACATCGTTGCGAAGTATGTTATTGATTGTTGTGGCTCAGCGGCTAAGGAGTTGCGCTTCTGAGCCAAGGAGGCAGGTTCGATCTCTGCCGCGGAGGCTGCTTTTCCGATGGAGGAGTAAAACGAAAGGGCCCGTGTTTCGATATTTCGGCTCACGTTAAAGATCCCAAGGTGGTACAAATTGATCCGCAGCCCTCCGCTACTGCGCACATCCTAGGTCAGCCGAGCCTCCCAGTAGGCGTTGCGCTGCCGAGCACAAGGTCGCGGGTTCGATTACCGGCCGCGGCGGCCGCATTAATGATGGAGGCGAAACGCAAAAACACCCGTGTGTACGACATTTTGGCGCACGTTAAAGATCCCCAGGTGGTCAAGCTTAATCCGTAGCCCTCCACTACGGCGCGCCTCATCGCCTCCGTTCCGTGGCCTCGTTAAACCCTACAATCAATCACGTCAATCGAGCCTTCCAAGTGGAGATTCGGTGCGTAACTTGCATTTTCTCCCTGCACCACCGACTGTTCTTTTTTTTTCCATGATGGCGAAAAACGAAAACAACTGCGTATCAAGATTGTGCGCCATGCGAATCACTCCTACGTCACCTAGGTGCTTCAAAGTAATCTGGATCTCTCCAGTGGGTCATGGCCCGGGTGAAGCTTGGCCGTGTAAAGTACGACTAATTTTTCTTATTATTTTAGCAACGTAGACTTCCTACAGGCGCGAATTATTCTTTTAATAATTGTCACCCACTTTCAATTTCCTTCTTTAGGTGTGTCGTAAGGCTTTCGGAACTGGTCTCAAGGCGACATTACGTTTATTCAAGTCGGACGTATTGCCAAGGATGTGTTCTTAAAGACTACGTTTGGAGACTTACGTATGTGAACAATTTTTGACCAAAATTGCACAAAATGTTCGTCATCGTACCGCTGTTCCTTACAGAAACTCGCTGAGGGGTCATTTTTTTTGGCATTTGGGACACAAACTTCGAAGTTGAGTGCCCATCAAACTGCCTCATATGTCCGCATACGTGATTCTTATTGGCTGCCGTGTTATTTTCCTGCTGCGCAATGCTTTTACATCACTAGGTGCACTGCGTCTCAGCTGAGCGCTAGCTGTTAGTTTATAGCGGTTAGTATGTTGTTTCACTTCAAATTTGGTTCGAAATTATCGCCTCGTGAAGTGTGTAAGCTGGTGGTGTTCTATGGAGTTCACAAATTCTTGGTCAAAGAAGGTTATTGTATGAGATTATCTCTGTTCGACGGAAGAAAAACATCATATAAGGTTGTGAACGCTGTCATACGTGTAACATGCGCGATCATGCACTTATACCCACATTTATTAAAAGGGTAGAATGTCGATTATAGTATGAAAATCTTTCAATGAATGGGAACATGAATAATTCTCTAAATCACAGCCATCACCAGCCCGCCTTCATTCATTGGGGAAGCGGCCATGGTCCTCTCTCCTTATTATTCAATGCGGCTAGGAATTTCTCGTTGCTGCTCTCAAACAACCACTCATCTAATAACCCAATGGAGGGGACATTAGGAAAAATAAAAATAAATGAAATGGCGCAAAGGTCGACACTTTTCACCGAAAAAAAAAAACACCGGGAAGAGGGGGGGGGGGGGGCACGGCAGTCGCTGATGGGTAATTTCAGAGAACACTGAACAGTTCATGTCTGGTCGACATCTTCAATTAGCATGTATTTTTTTGGCTTCATACCCTGCTATTCTAATGTCCAAATTCACTAACATTTTCTTCATTAAACATTTTGCCTAACTAAAACATTTTGGAACGCGACAAGGCGATCCCCGCCACAACCTGCCTGTGTGTGTGCCTCGGCCAACTTTAGCGACGTCTGTCTACGAAAATATTTTTGAAGTGACCTTCACAAATCTCATGCTCCACTTAAACCTGGCGTACATTTATCTTAAAAACGATTGTAGCTAGCAGCAACATAAATCTTTCGCAATAAAATGTTAAATTCGGCTCAGAGCCCATTATTTTCGAAATTTGAGCCTAAATATTAAAAAATGTAGATAAGTTACAACTTCAAAATTTTAATTCAAAATTTTAACCGCATGTGCTGCTTACATTTTTGAAGAAACACAGCGAATATTATAATTCCATGAAGTACGCGAACGGTTCAATGGACACGCAAGTTTCAAGAAAATACTGAAAAATAGAAGTTTCGGACGGTAATAATAAAAAGGAACATCTGCGATTTTTTTTTAATTCTCCCCGAATGTAAGCATTTACATGTACTTGCATTATCATCAAAAACATGTTGCATCGTTTTGTTCCTGGAGCGCCTACAGCGCGTCGTGGAGAGAGCTCCCAACAACGTAGTGTTGTAATAGAGACTTCCCTCAAGAGTTGCATAAATATGTTTCCTACAAAAAGCGAATGAGCCGTCCAATGACACAATAAGTGAGAAGGGAACAGAAAAAAGGCATTTTAAATGTCCATTTCGGCACCATTGACCTGACGGGTACCAAAATGGTCCGTTAAAGTCGTTGTGCGAAGAGAGGTTCGTTATACTCATTGCGAGAAAATTTTAGCTTCGTTAAAACGAGGTTGTTGGAACGCTAAACAGGGGAATTACGATTGATTCCTTATAACCATGCGTCGTTATATGCCGTTTCATTATAACGAAGTTTTACTGTTAGGTTCAGCCCCATCTTAACAAAGGGCTGTTTTATTTTCCTGAAACTCTTTGAAGACGTCTCCGATTAATTTACTGCGGTTAGAAGTAGAAACACTTTAAAAAATTGAGAGTATGTAAAATACAGCGCTCCGGTCCTAAAAAAATAGCAGTGGCTTAGCCCGGCTATGCCACGATACACGTAGCGTGAGATTAGGTTCAGCGGGTTATTCTTAGGTTTCCTAGTTGTCCAGGATTAGCCGATTATCAAGCTTACTGCTACTGAAACGATTCCCAATCCAATCCAGTCCAATCCAATCCAGTAAAATCCAATCCAGTCCAGTCTGCTCCAGTCAAGTCCAGTCACTGCTCCTCGCGCATGCGCACCACGCCTCTCCAGACGCCACGCGAAACTGCTGTCAAGCGGCTCCGGCGCACTGTCAGACTTCGCTACTGCCCAACGGAGATGCATAGCTAGGCACGCGCCGGCGCCGGTGTGTCTGCCGCGGCTATGACGCTCCTCCTCTGGAATGCGCAGACCGGCGAATGTGCAGACCCAATTCTCTACACGCCAGTACTCCAATTGGATTGGATTTCCAACCCAATACAATTCAATTCAATTCAATTCAATTCAATTCAACCCTAATCTAACCCTAATCAAATCCTAATCCAATCCAATCCAATCCAATGCTTCTCCCGCTTACGTAGCACGGCCCTTCAAGGTCCACGCGAAACTGCTCACCCTCGGCCAGTGTAGCTTACGCCACAAAAGGCGGCATCGCTGGAATCTGCTCTGGAAATGTGCGCAGTTATAAAAAAGGAAAATAAGCTCTTCGGGTTTACTTTTTAAGGCTTCCTCTGGATTTCTTAAAGCACCGACCAGCTACCTTTTCATGTGCTATTTTGCATTAGCGACCTAATTCATATCGCCAACACACTGAATCAGTGCACGTCGCAATCCAAAGTATGATGTATCCGCTCAATAAAATCAAAAATTTCACAATACCAGTAGTTGCACACCTTAGCAATGGTCTAATTAGTGTCGCATCATGGCCGCCATAGGAACAGTCAGTTGGTTTCACCCAACGGACCAACCGCTTCCGCTCAGTGACTAGCCAGAGTCATTTTTGATTATTGAAAGTGACGCTCGCTAGTCAGTGAGTGGAAGCGGTGTGTCCGGTTGGATCTTATCAAGATAGACTGATCACTTGCCGTCGCGAAACGACACTATTGACCATTGCTCTACTAGATGGTAGCAGTCACTCTTGATTTTTACGCAACCAGCCAAACCGCTTCCTCTCACTGACTAGCTAGCGCCACTATCAATAAGTAACAGTAACTAGTCAATGAACGGAAGCGGTCCGACCGATTGCATGAAATCAACTTAACTGCTGCCATGGCAGACATCATGCGACACTATCTCGAGCGTTGCCGCGCACACTTTTGCGTTTCAGTTTACCGGGAATACTGTGTGCTTGACTCTACGTAGCGACCCCTGTTTTGCTTATTCGCACGCACGCTCATGAGCAGCTCACAGTGATTGGAAACTGCAAATCGGGCGGCGCGGGAATATGAGCTGGAGCTTTCAACCCCGAGTGAAACAAAACATCATCTTGGTTGTGCGTGTTCTATAGGGAGCTCTTGTGAAGGAACACTTCAGGACAAAGTTAATTCGGAAAGAATTTCGCATGAACAAGAGAAACTGTTTTTGCTACCCATCGAAGCCTTCAAGAAGCCCAGTACTGAAAACGGGCTCGTCCTGTGGTTCTCGTTTAAGCGGTCGTCCTTTGGTCCTTTCGTTTGGGTCCCGTTTTCAGTTTTGCGCTCTTTGAAGGGTTCGCCATGCAAATTCACCAACGTGCCCAACTCGCCATTCAGCTGCAGCATGTTTACTACACCACTGGGCTATCCAAGTTTAGCATCTTACTCTTTGCAACCGGGATGAGTGAAACGTAATGGACAGCAATAAATGTGCTCCTGGGCGTACTGCACCGACTACATAACACGATGTTAAATACAGTGGAAATACCAGTAACTCAAGTAAGATGTCAGTGAATTGAACTGTGCTAAGGCTCAGCGCACCATCAAAAAATGCTATGGGGGAGAATGACACAAGTGCATACCAGGCGTGTCTCACATTCTCGAAATACGGAATATCCCTGTAGAAGGCAGGGTTGAAGGGAAAGGGGGACGGATAATTTTTGTCGCTTGGGAGTGCAGGTTACTTTCTGTAGAAGGCCCTTCACCTTTTAGCATTCCTTTAGGTAACTCTGGATTGCACATGCAAAGAATGCGGGCGACGTAGTTGTAGGAATCTCTGAACACCAGCCTAAATTTTACAACTTGAGGGATACCTCAATAATTCGAATTCATATGGCCAGAAACACAGCAATTACCTGCTGTCTAATGCCCGTGTCATACGGCACTTTCAATCCAGACTGAAGCGAGGAGGAGGAAAAACATTTTATTGAGCCTTTAAAGGAGCCATGAAGACAAAATACAAGTTGGGTATATTTGAAAGACTGCTTAGTCCCGATAACAATGATACCAATATCACCGCAATCTTCGAAGAAATAACGTAGATATTAAAGAGAACGTGTGAAGCAGTCGCGACCCCCTAGCCAATTTCCCGCCACTTTTGTATGACGTCACGGAACCTTGTTTGTATGATTGGCGGTTACCTAACTGACCTGTCGTGACGACACATGACTGTACGTCTGTCATGGGGCCTCTAGTTCCATTTGACCGCATCACTTGAATGCTAACGTGCAGTTAACGCACAGAAAACTATGTTTTATTGTTGGCCCGTATGACGTCATTCTTGCTCATAACACGTCACTGTGGCGCAAAATTTCAAAGTTTTTAAATACGTTGCTTTTTTCGTTACAAAAACATATTTTGTGGCTGTATTGAAGCTGCGTGAGATACTAAATCCTAGTTCTTTAAAATTAAACAAAGTTGTATTTTCTCTTCATGGCTCCTTTAAAGGCCCCTTAGCGGGGCGTGGTGACCAGCGTACCGGTGACCGCAGCAGCCCTCGCCGTGACCACCCGGTGGGTAGACAGGTCGGATCTGCCCAGCGCCTCAGCCCAGTGCCCACCGTCTGGTAAAGCGGGATTCACACGACGGAGAAACCCTCTCTTTTTGGCCCGCGGGACCCGCTCACGTGACCGGATTTGGCTCCGCCCCTCGGGGGGGATAGCCCGCGGTGGCCTAGCGAAAGAAAATGCCTCCGCATGTTTTCGCTCGACGGCGGTGGCCCTCGGCGGGGAATGGAACCTGTTCCTGGGCGCTGTCATCTGCTAGTCAATCCGCGTAGCTCCGCACGTGTGGATGCGCCGCCAGGCCGGATAATCCGGTCACGTGCTGTTGACGTCACATATCCGTCCGCCTCCGTGAGAGGGTTTCTCCGTCGTGTGAATCCCGCTTAAGCGGGGAAAGGGGTTGTGGGGACAGTTCCAAAAGAGATGGTCCAGGGTTTCCACTGCTCCGCAGGCCGGGCAGTTGGGGGAGGGGTAGACCGAAGGATAAATACGGTGCAGGTTGTAGCGAAAGGGGAGGGTATGGGTTTGCACCAGTCGCCATAGCCGTTCTTCCCTGTTAGATAAATCCGGGTGTGTGGGAGGGGGTTGGCGGCGTGAGAGGCGGAAATGTGCCGTAATGTCTTGGAAGGTTAAGAGACTGTCCCGAGCTGATAGGGCTCCGTGAAAGGGTTCGAGGCTAGGGCCTGCTCGGACGGTGAGTTCTCGAGCGGCCCTATGTGCTGCCTCATTTCCCCCCACGCTCGTGTGGGCCGGAGTCCAGATCAGCTCTACGGGTACGGTAGGGGGATTTTTGAGGAGAATTCTGAGCGCCAGGGGCGAGATCATGCCTCTGGCGTAATTGCGAATGGCCGTTTTCGAACCCGAGATTATAGTGGTAGGGGGTGGCCTATGTGTAAGGGCTAGGGCTATTGCCGCCTCTTCCGCCTCAGAGGGTCGGATGGTGCGGACTGTTAGGGAGTTAAGAGTGGGAGTGTTGGGATGGCTGCTTAGTGCGACAGCGTATGCGTCCTGCCGTCGATAGCAAGCTGCGTCCACGTAAACCGTAGTGGGGTGGACGTGGTATGAAGCGCGATTGACTTTTCAAGCGCGCTAAACGCACCCCCGCGGCAATACGGCATGTTTCAATCTCGATTGAGAAGGTGTACCGGTTGCACTCACGTACGCCAGATAACGCCAAAAAATGTACTTCGCGACACGGCTTCCGCGATCGGCTGCCGCAGGCGCGCCGCCGGCCGTCGATCGCGGAAGCCATGTTGACGGCATGGAGTTTCTTACAATATACAGTAGGGAGGATTCCGGCGCTAGCGTCTATAGGCGGCTCATATCAATTAAGCATGACTGCGTCATCATGGGCCTCCATTATACCATACGCCCGCTTTAGTTTCATCGTTGGCTTGGATAGAAACGTTTTAGTGACCATGTATTCGAACACTATCACAAAAATGCAAAGAATGGTTTGGTTAAATAAAAGTGGAAAATAGAACAGGTTGTTTTAAAGCTAAAAAAGGGATGCATAAAGCGTATTTCTGCGGAATGTTTGTGCATACTAGTGCACACCAAGCTGATGATTAGCAACAATGTTAATATTTTGGGGGAAACTCAGGCTCTTATTTTATTGGTTTACCATTACTTCAAATAATAAGTCGTTTGAAAAGCTTGTAAATGTCGTTCAGCTACAGTTCAAGAAGACGTTTTGCTGGGGGAGTTACTTCATACTTGATGAAAAAAGAAAAGGTGGCGTAAAATAGTCGTGGATGAAGACAAGATAGGACGGGTACAGGCGCACGGCCGTATCTGTCGTATCTTTTATTCGTCTAACTACGTTTGGTTTCTTCCCTTTTTTTCGCCAGCTGCAACTTTTGCGGCGGCATATTACCCGCTCAGTCGTGCATTCCTTCGGCTCCGGCATGACAAATGTTAGGTACGATCACGCACTGCCTGCTCTTTCACCGAACACGCTGTTGCCACAGCACACCGCTACTACACAACACAAAGGATTTCGGCTATTTCGTAGCTCGTAGACAAGCTAATGCATAGTGAACAAAACAAACCCAAAAAAGCCCTTAAGAAACCAATTCTTATGCCAAGCCCAAGCCAGGAGCAGAGATCCTCCCATAACCCCTTCCCCCCTCCCCACGGTGACTTGGATTCTGAGGTGCAGTTGCCTCTCTAGTATACCTACAAAGAAAATGTGCTTTGCGGCGACGTTGCTTTGTGGCCGGCCTCTAGGTAACTTAGCGCGGTCGTAGCTATACGTAACTATATAAATGTTACCGCACGTAAATTCGGGTGACGTTTTTTTATACAATTTGTGACGTTAGTTGTAGTTGTCACCTTCTGCGCCATCACTCAGTGGGGACGATAGCATCGCTGATTTCGTCCGATCGCGCTTGGAAACCTTGTGGGGGGCTTGGCGCAATCATAGAGTTTATGGGCACAATACCTTCTAAAATAGAGAGTGTTTCCCGGATCCCCCGTCTCGAGCTCTCCTGCCCTACCCTCCTCGGCCGCCGAACGCCACCGGCCGCCCATGGCCCCTGCGATCGGCTGCCGGCGGTGCGCAACGGCCGATGGCGGAGGCCGTGGGCCGCGTGACTTGGTGACGTCGGCGTCCGAGGGATGGCGCTCGTGGACGCGCGTGGACGTATGCAGGGCAGGGCAAACGGATAAGCATGCAGGGCTTGATGCATATATGTGGTGAAGAAGCTACTAACCTATGGCCATCCTTTAGCAGTGAAAAATCAGGGATCATATTGTTTAACAACGGCGCGGGGCACAAAACAGTGTCAGTGCAACATGTAAAAATACCACGGTTGAAACAGTAAATACTTAATGAACGACAGCGACGATTACACCCACGTGCATGAGGCTCACCTTAAGACGAAAGGAAGACGGAACGCGGCTATAATGAAGCATAGAGCCCTCTGCTGGGGGATACAGCAAATACGAGTTCGTAAGGGGAGTCTGGAAAGGGTTCATGGTAACAGGATTAACTTTCGGAAATTCTGTTCTGTGCATGAAACGAGAGACCCAAGCAGGCTCGGAGGTAAATCAGAGGGCTGTAGGCAGATTGGCCCCAGGGGCCGACAGGAAAACTACAAATGAAGTGGTACAGCGTGAGGCGCAGAGCAAGACAAAGTTTGAGGAGCGACTTCGTGACATGGATGACGAAAAACAGGCCGCGAGGGTGTTTAAGAACCTGTATATGAGAAGCATGGACACGCGCTGCAGACGGAGGACCAGACAGCTGACGAAGCGGTAAGTCAGGTAGGCGAAGGAGGGGTTGAGACAACAGTTAAAAAGCAGGTAAAGGCAGCAGAGAAGGCGAAGTGGGGACAGATAATGGAAGCAAAAAAAAAACCCTGGAGACTTGTAGGACAGAGAAACAGGAAATTAAGAAGCGAGGATTCTATTGCAATAAGAGAAGCACTGCATTGCTCTTCAAAGCACGGGCGGGTTGTCAGAAAACACAGGCATACACCGGTATCTGCAGGCAGCACGATGAAACATGGGCATACTGCGGCAGTGATCGGGAAAATATAGATCGTATTGTGAGGGGCTGCACAGAGACACACCACCGCGGGGTGAGGGGGAAACGACGCTTGCGGAGGCTTTGGGATTTGGGGCGATGTGAAACCTCAACATCAAGGCCACAGAGGGGAAGAAGAGGCGACTGTAGTGGTGGTGGAGGCTAAGTACGGAAGGGATGGGTACGCAGGCGGAGTAATTATACAGATGAGAATTTATAACAGCGGTGAGAGAAAAAAGGGTGGGTGGGAGCGATGAGCGATAAAACAGCGGGAGCGATAAAACACACTGAGGGGGAGATAAGGGGAGGAAGCAAATCTGGTAGGTTAGCTGGATTATGGCAAGTAAGCGCGATAAAACAGGCAAGTCGGTTGCTGACAACCGACACCCCGATTTAAAGGGAGAGCCACTAATCATCGCAATCATCAGTGGTGGTGTGAAAGACGCGGGCGCGAGTGGGGATAATGGTATTTAGGACTCCTGAGGGACTGGTGGCTTATGGTCGGACGGTGTCGCTGAATTTTGGACATGATGTGAGCAAAGAGTTCTTTCACACAACCGCAGTGTGCCCCATTCCTTGGCATGCTTTACAGAGCTTGCGCACAACTGGCGCCCGAACATGAGGCTAATTTAAAGCCCTTGCCAAGGACATTTGCTCCCTGTGGCTGCCGGAAAGGGGCTCACTGCGATTTGGGCCGGCATTTTAGGAGTTGGCTACCCAGCACATTGACCCACAAAGATGCGTGCTGTGTAAATTAGTTTTAATGCTGTGTTTTAGTTTTCTTAGTGTTTAAGGTGGTTGCAGAGGCCTGAAGTTTTACATTTTTCTTGAAGCGTTGTATATGTAACGACCTAAGTAGTAACATTGCGAGTGTATCTAGCGTTTGAAGGGACATTACTAACTCGTTATTTTGATGTGTCGCTACTACAGCTTCTCTTTATTTTGATGTGTCAGCAGTTCAGCCCTTTTAGCCGTACATATTGTCTAGATTCATCTTTATTATCGTTGTAGATTTATGTGTAAGATTTCTTTGCCGTGTTCTGTATGTAGTTAGTGTACCTTGCTTGGTGTCTGCGCGTGCACGGTTTCACGTAAGCAAGCCACCTTTTTTCTGAAGTGTGCTCCCGATGGTCCCTATCACAAGGAGTGAGACGGCGGGTGCCAGTTTGCAAGATGCTGCTGAGCAGTTGCAGCCCGCTGATCTTGCCGCAATGATGCGGCAGATGTCTTTGATGTTCGCGGAGATCCTCCCGAACGCTCGTTTTGGCGCCAGACTCAAAGCCGAGATTGAATGTCGAGGTTGCCTCATATTCCGGCTACGGATACGCGAAATCCGTTTTCGAATACATGCAGCAACGAGATTCGCACCTAATTGCGGTCGGCGCATTGGATGATTACGTGATGAGGCAAGCCCTGCACGTGGCACTAGGAGGAAGGCGCTGTGCGTTGAAGGCGCTCCCAACCGGTTTTCGAGTCAATGATAGGTTTTAAGGATCGCTTCCGCGCTGAATATCTGCCCGCCGATTATGAACACAGTATGAGGGACGAGCTGCGCTTCGCACACAGAACCCGGAGGAGAGCCTCCTGGAGTACGTGCGGGCGATGCAAGAGCGGTAAGAACGGGCTTACCCGGAGGCAGCCGACGCGGACAAGGTAGCGCACGTGTGCCGACAATGCCAATCCTGTTTCAGCCCGTACACGCGGGGCCGGAGTTTTTCTCAACGTCGAGGCCCCGGAATGTGAAGCGCGGGTAGTACAGGCGCATTTACTCGCCGAGCTGCGCGACAGGCTGCCGCCAAGGCACGGAGAATCGCTCGAACCGGGTTTCGCCTTGTAAGGAGCTTCAGTGCCGAGCGCCCACCAGGCCCAATGGCCGCGAGGCAAGAGAAAACAGCGGACAACTCTGTCGGGGCACTAGACCCGTACTCTTACGAGCAGATGCGCCGTTCAGGGCTGGGCGACCACCGATCAACCCCTCGGCAAACGCCGGATTTCGAGGACAAGGAGGAGCAGATCGCGGCCACCCAAATTCCTCGGGCGGAAGCAACGCAGGCGTCATCATGTTTAATTCCAATGGCAGATCCGGAGCGGTCACCGTGCTCCTCCGCAATGCGCGCCGACTCAGCGAAGAACATGTGCTCCAAAGCTGCTTTTGGAACTCAGCTGCTCCCGCCGGAGAAAAATGTGAAACCGTTACGGGAAAAGGAAATCGCCAGCATCCTTTGCGTCGCATCTTCCCTAAATCGTCTGGTTCCCGCGGGCGCGACCATTTCGCGTCGCTCTTTCCCGATCGCCATGGATCTTCTGCCGGCTTCCGATATGGACCTCACGTGGCGCTCACACGCCACGTCCACCAGTCATTGCCGGAGCTGGAGTTCCTCGCTACTTGAGTCCCAGCTTGAACTGCTTGACTAGGACTCGCTCTCCTAAAGCAGCAATAGCGCGAGCGCAACACGGCGAGCAGCATCTGTGTTTCGTTCGGCCTCGGAGCGCATCCGCGACGAAGCGGGCGCCATGGCTGGAGGAGGTAGAGAATGCGAACACTGGCCGGAAGCAGAGGGCGGCGGCGTTGGCGACGTCCCGCGGCAAAAGTAAGCGCCCTAGTGACTTCCGGTTGATTTCCCCGAATTCCGGGGAGCAACTTGTCTTCCCCACGCACCGATCTCGGCTGTGACGGTGCTACCGATCTGACAATGAAACAGGATTTGGTTGCTCCCGATTTGCCATTGGAATGCGTCTGCTCCAGACAGAGCAGAAAAGTTGCCCCAAAAGTACTCCGGGTGTCCCACTGGAATTCAACATGAATGGGCGGCAGCACGACACGTTCCTTTTCGTCCTACCTAACGCGCAACGCGCAGGTAGACTCGGATCGCCGGCCACGATGAAAGGCGTTAAGGCCTATAAACGGCACCTCCGGCGAGGTCGTTCCATTCCGCCCAAAATCATTCCGGCGGGCGGAACGCACGGCGGATAGCGGAAGGGGTTTATATGGTTTCTCCGGCACATCGCGCACTCCGGCGCCGCTAGAGCCATCTTATTGGCCGGCGAATCCAATGACGTGCGTGGAATGCTTTTACTTTTTTTGTTAATGCGTGCTCGATTTGAAGACGTTTGTTGTGTGCTTTCGGGGTTGAGAGGCCGCGATATTCATTGACGCGGACTTCAGTAGTGTGAGAGCAGTCTGGAAGAACTGACCTGACCTGGGCAATGGTCGTGCTTGCGCGAGAAACGCGCAGCCCCCCGCGTCGTATGTTGCACGTATGCATCAATATTTATGGAAAGCACAAAGCTACATAACATGCTGCCATCCGGCGCCCGCACGACTGCACCAAGGCAATCGTAGGTGAAAACTGTCGGCAGCTCATTTTAAGCAAAGCACGTACATACCGTGGTTCGCTTGTGCAAGTTTATGCCCTTTGTTTAGATACCCCTATTTATCATCGCTAGGTAGCTACACCAGGTACTGATTATTAAAACCAAACAAGCCGCGGATCTCGTTAGGGGCGAACGGATCGGATTCTACAGTGAAGCTAGACGCGTCTAGTTCATATCGCAGCATCGCCCCCGCTCCTCCGCCACCCTCCCACCTGTCATATTCGACCTGCAGCAGTAGGACACCGCGGGACGCTACCGGCCCGTAAAGGTAACAGCGTACAAAGCACATGTCAGACCAAAATTACAATATGCGGATCGGATCGGGAACCCGCACAAAAGATATTTAATCAAAAAAGAGAAAAATTGCAAAATTTAGCCTTGTGGTTTTGTATACTCCACGTATTCGCGTTTTTCAAGCGTATTATTTCTTCATGACAGGGCAAAATTGAAAAAATACTACCTCATCGTAAAACTGTATCTCGCATTAAGTTTTCATATCAGCTGTAAAACGGTGACTCCAAAATAGGTCGTGGCAAAATAGCCCATGCGGTCTGGTCGTACCAACCACAACAAAACAATTAGGCAACCATATAGTAATATTGTTACGAGATGGATTTATTTACAATGAGGTTGGACGGTGTAGGACGAGCGTAGATGGTAGAGCGGTCCGTGAATGATGGGGACAAGCCGGAGTGCAACCTCGTTCTCTTCTTTCTCCAACTCCGGTGATGATGCTTGCATGGTTGCAACCCCTGGCGTGTAATATTGGCGTAACAATATAACATAACCCAATATTCTGTTTCCCCATGGTATTTCATTGTGAAATAAACTACCTGAAGAAGTAGTTAATGTAATACAACAAATTTGTTCATTAATATTGCCAACAACCTTTGGTTTGACAACCAAAATTGTTTTGTTTTACTGTGCCGCAATGAAGGCAGCGGCTTCCTGCGTTAGGTTTTCATTCTATCTAAAGTGCCTAATTTTGTTTATGTATTCCATCGTTGTAAGTACATATTTATTCCATAATATTCCTCTTGTGTACTGCTTGCTTCGATGTGCGTACATATTTCATTACGGCTTCGTTCCGAATTGCAAAGCACATTTTTGTGTTGATTTTAATCAAATATGTTTTAGGTATAGCGGTAATTAGTGTTTCTTTACTTTGTATGTACCCACTCCTGTTTTGGCCCGAATAGAGCCTTAATTATTTTGTAAATAATAATATAAATAATTATTATAAATAAATAAACTTTGATATTTCGGTTGAATCACGCATGCTGAGGGGTTCACAAACAATTTTCGAAAAACAGGCTTGTGTTGCGGGAGAAGCGCACTGTCAGAAGGGGATCGTGCGCCAGGAAGCAGTAGCAGGACCAGGACGAATTTTTCTTCAACTACGACGTTTCCGAGAAAGCTGTATAGCTTTCCTTTGTAGCCGTATAGCTGCATTTAAGTGGATGTCGAACTTTCCTTTACAGTAGCAGGAGAACAAGAGGAATGTAGAAGGAAGTCACTGAAAAATGGCGGCAAAGTTGCCTTCAAACGGCGACTGCTAGCGAGCGGAACGAGCTCCAGTGGGCGCTGCCTAAGGGACTTTTCGTGTTGAAAGGGCGCGAGAGCTGAAATTATAGAAAATTTCAACAACACATCAACAGCCCACTCATGTGAATTGCAGAACATTAAAATTTTTGCAGGGTGCTGACAGTGCTGCTGGTCGTTCTGCTCTCCATAGCGACCACTCTCTGCGAGGGGCATTGGATTGGGTTCGATTGGATTGGTTTGGCTTGGCTTGGCTTACTTGGATTGGATTGGGTTAAAGTGGATTGTAATGAATTGTGTTGCGTCATAGCTGCGGCAGACGCACAGGCGCCGGCGCGTCCCCTCACCGTTATGCGCGCTGTAAAACGCGGTGCCTGCGCCGCTCCGCTACATCGTTCCAGCGCCCTTCCTCCGCTGTCGAACGCTGCAACGTGAAACCCCTATGCGTCGCATCTACACAGGGGTTTCCGCGAGGGGAGGTGGTAGTTTTTTTAGATGCAGAGCATCTGATTCACTTGCCTTGTCCCTCCGTCGTCGTCGTCGTCGTCGTCGGCGGCGGCGTGCACTATTCCCCCATTCTCCTCGCCGCTCACCCCCTCTCCTCTCCGATAGCGAACACTCTCTCGCGAGGGGCATTGGATTGGATTGGCTTGGCTTGGCTTGGATTTGGATTGGATTGGATTAAAGTGGATTGTTTTGGAATGTGTTGCGTCATAGCCGCGGCAGACGCGCTGGGGCCGGCGCATGTGCAGTACTCTCTCTTCCGCGGTTTCCTCTCCTTCGGGCGCGCTGCGCATATAACCGGTGTGCCGTTCTCCGGCGAACATCCACGCTTGGCTCAAACACCTAGAGTCCACGCAGCTTTACAAGTACGCCAACGTCGTCATCGACTGGGACCGGCTTACGCAGTCCCCTCAACGTTATGCGCGCTAAAACGCGGTCCCTTCGCCGCTCCGCCTATGCGTCGCATCTACACAGGGGTTCCCGCGAGGGGAGGTGGGAGTTTTTCACTCCAAACCTCAACAGCGGATAAAAGGGTATGATTTTAAGGCTTGGCCTTAAGTTGTAAGGATCTGCAGATTTTAATTCCCTTCAATTTTTTTCTTTCTAAACTTTTCTTGGCAGCAAAAGTACAATACATGGAAAGCATAAGACATGACCGTTTTTGGTAAGATATTTTGTGCACATTGTAAGGCCGAAAATAGTTCTGAATTTTAAAAAATGCGAAGTGCATTGCGAAAATTCATGCTTGTCAAATTTTATACCGCTAGAATTTTCTACCTAAAGTTTGTTGATGTTTTTCACAGTGTTGTAATTCCTAATTTATATTGTAATAAGTTCTTGTTATAAATGTTTGATGCACTGTTACCCTTTGTTAACCGTTGGCAACCGAATCTGACATGTGTGATATATTACCTCACTTTGTCTCGACTGATGATGATCCGGTGCTATTCTAGGTGCCGGGGGTTTCCGGCGTCTTGTCACCGTAGTACCGTCGAAGAGTTGGTTGAAGCCCAGCAGTTGGCCAACTCCTCCGTCTCGCCTGTACTCCGACGGGTCGCTCCATCTTAACAAAACTGGGCATCTCGTTTGATACGCAGTACGGAGATCAGGTAAGTACGGAGATCAGGCCACCATTGCATGGAACATGAACCCTGCCGTCCATCAAGAACGCCACCTTGCTGGGGCCAAGGCCTTACACAACTCCCAAGCTTGGCTTCCCAATACCCTGTACGTCGACGCAGCGGAATGTCCCGACAATGTAGCCTACGTCCCCGCTTGGTGACACCGCTTGTAGTCGGTCGCTGATTCCGATTATTTTTGTTCAGATGGCCAGGCAGGCGCATTTCGGCGTGGGTTCAACTTACAAACGTTGGAAAGGGCTTCTGGTGAGCATGCACCGGCTGACCTGGTCATCAAGCCACCGGCAAGGCTGTTTCAAGAAACTACGCCCCACGTCCATCACGCAAATCAGCGTATCAACTCGGAGACGTCATCGGATAGGGACCAAATTAGGTGTAAATACTGGACGCCCTTGCAAGATTTAATCAGTGGGCTTGGTGACAACGCTTGCAGAAGGATGCTGATCCTGATTCTTTTTGTCCAGGTTGGCGACAAGTATTCAACTTCTTCTATTAGAGATTGTTCAGTCACATGGTCACATTGTCTGCATTGGATCAGGTTATCGTTACTGACATCCGGAGACACAGAGCTGAATCCTGGTGCCTCTACTGATTCAGTCTGAGACACAGTCAAACAGTCAATTACTTAAGAAATTTTTGAAAGACAAAATAAAGACAAACAAGACTCTGGCTTCCCTGACAAATAATATGAAAGAGGTAGAATCGGCAGTTCAAGATATTCATACCAGGCGCACTAACTCTGAGCAAGAACTGAGTCGAATTGAGAAATGGGAGCAAAGGTTGGACAAAGTGGACAGAGCCTGCAATAAGACGAACAAACTAGTTCTCGAATTACCCGCGAAGTTAGATGACCTCGAAAATAGGAGTCGTCGCAACCACATTGTATTATTGGGGTAAAGGAAGATCGCGAGGAAAGCTCAGAAGAACGAGAGCGAAAAGTTAACGGAGAAATATTTAACAAGATTCTAGGTGTTGAAGTAAACTTTACAGAGCGTATTCATTGAATCGGCCTAAAACAAGCGCAGCAACATCGTTCCATCATTCTGAGATTTTGTAACTACGTAGACAAACTACAGTTATGTCATCTTGCTTTAAATTAAAAGGCTCAAAAATAGCACTATCGGAGGACTTTTCAAAAAAAACATTCGGGAGATTCCTGCAAAATACTGGCGTTCCCCTTCTAAGAAAAGAGCAGCGGTTCGAAGGTTTCTCTTTGTTATGATAAACTCAAAGTTGATGACAGGCTATACGTATGGGACGCAAAGAGCAATTGCAGAGTGTAGTTGCAGAAATCCACTGCGCCAGCGCAACCCGAACTGTCGTCTCCTTGGCCCACACATGCGAACACGCGTAAGCGCGAAAACAAATGACGAGAATACGTGAAGACTCTCTGGCTTGTTTGGTTACACGCACGCAGTGTACTGAATAAGATAAAGAGACTTGAAGATATAATTCTGACTTATCAACCACATGTCCTAGTGATCACTGAAACCTGCGTGCCTTGCGACGTTGAAAATACAAAAATAATTCCCCCTTCGTATACGCTCATCGGTAGGGACAGAGGTTCAAAGGATGGTGGAGTTTTAATCAGCAATAAAAACCAGCATCAAGTTCACACGCTTTAATACCATCGATCATCACGAGAACATAAGGTGAAAATTAAAGTTTTTGTGTAAAACTATAATATTAGGAGATGTTTATCGGTCTCTGAATGCTCCTCGGGAATACCTAGATTCATTATATGATTATCTGCTGCAAAATACAAATTCACGTTCAAACATCCTTTTAACTGGCGATTTTAACCTTCCCGAAATCAACTGGGGCAGCATTTCTCATGGCGGCAAGGATTTGAGAATTGCTGAATCATTACTAGTAACTGTTTAACGTTTTCCATAACCCATTTGGTTTCCCAAGCTACAAGAATTTCCAGCTCTGTTCTACTTGACCTTGTGTTTGCAAATATCTCCCTTCCTGATTGCTCCGTCAGTGTTAAGGATGGAACATCTGATCATCAGTAACGTCTTCTTGAGTGTCGCATGTCGGACTTGCAACTGTATGTTAAACCTTCTGACACATTTGTAGGAGACTACACGCATGCGGATGATGATTGAGTTAATATTTGTATAGAATCTTTACTTTCTTTCTTTACTGAGACAAATGACGTTAATGAGCTGTGGTCGAACTATCAGGACATGGTCATTGATTGTAAAAGCACCTACGTTCCTTAAAAAACGCCCATCAACAGGGATTACTCATGGATGAATCGTGATCTGATACACCTGAAACGCAAGATAAAACGCTTTTCAAAACGTGGCAACAGGAAACAATTTGAAAGTCATTTACGCAATTTAAAAGATATAATCCGTGTTTCAGAGATCCGTTATGTTTTGTCGTTGACTTTTTCATGTCGCAACAACCAAAGAAATTCTGGGAATATTTATCTAAAGATAAAAGTGGCACCTGAGAGGTCAGAACATCTGGCATAGGCACTGACGATCCTTCTACAATTGCCAATGATTTAAACGTGTTGTTTTAGTCACTTTTTACTATGAACGCCTCGGACGCGCCCTTGGAACTTTACACGCTTCGTAACCCGACGCCCAAAATAAATTTAAGCATAGACGGCATTCTTAGTCTTTTGCGTTATCTAGACATAAAAAAGTCATTAGGCCCGGACAAACTATCTATTGGTTTTCAAAATACATACGAAATCTGGGAAGCAGATTACTTATACGTCATATATAAAACATCGTTAGAAACCTGTGTGATACCCGATCACTAGCGCGCTGCGAGCATTGTTCCTTTTCACAAGTCTGGATCCACTTTAGATTTAAATAATTACAGGCCATGCAATTCGCTTAACATTTACAATTTGTAAACTGTTGGAGCATATTTTATTTAAGGCAAGTATAAAACATCGGGGGAATAATCATTTACTTCATGCAAATCAGCATGGCTTTAGTCTGGTTCATCATTCCACAACACAGCTGAGATATCGGATGATTGTGTAAATGCGCGGAATATGTAAGGTCAAATTAACGCAGCGTTTTAGGACTTTTCAAGCGCTTTTGATGTAGCTCCGCATGCTGACTTACTAACGAAACTACTCTCTATGAGCATTGAACGCAATATTGTCTGTTGGATAAAATGTTACTTGTCCTCACGAAAACAATACGTGGCTGTTTCACTGTGTTTCTGATACATTGGATGTACACTCAGGAGCACCGCAAGGTTCAGTGCTCGGTCAGTCAATGTTCTTATTCTATATAAATGATATCTATTTATCTGTTCAATTTCTTGGAAATATCGGGGTGTTTGTGGACGAATGTGTTCTTTATGCCAATGTAACTCAACACTCCGATCATGTGAGACTCAATGATGCGCTGCACTCAATTAGTGTATCGTGCGAAACGTGGACCTTGAAGCTTAATGCTTTGAAGAAGGGTGCTATTAGATTTACCAACAAAAAAGAAACCTTGGAATTTGCTTATACTATTCAGGATGCTTATATAAATAAAACCAAACAAGTGAAGTATTTAGCTGTGACACTCGCAAGCAAGTTATGTTGGGAACCCCATTAAGAAAACGTTTGAAGCAACGCGCTAATAAAGCTGGCATTCTCGAAACGGAAATTGCGTCGCACCTCATCGACCGTAAAGTTAACAGCGTACAAAGCTGTTGTCAGGCCAAAATTAGAATATTCGGATCTGATCGGCAGCACGCACCAAAGATATTTAATCAAAAAAAGAGCAAAATTCCAAAATTTAGCTTTGCGGTTTTGTATACTCCACGTACTCGCGTTTTTAAAGCGGATTAGTTATCGTGAAGGGCAACATTTAAAAAAAAAACTACCTCATCGTAGAACTGTATCTCGCATTATGTTTTCATATCAGCTGTACCATGGTGACTACATGACCCGTGACAGTTACTTAAATCAGCCCCCCATGCGGTATCGTCTTACAAACCACGTTAGCAGAGTAGTTCAATTGTTATCTATCCAATGCCCTTATGGATTAAATTACGTGAAGAAGTAGTTAAGGCTAATACAACGGAATAGTTGGATAATATTGCAAACCACCTTTTGTTTCACCTATAAAATTGTGCTTTTACTGTTCCGCAATAAACACAGAGGATTCTTTCGTTTGCTTTTAATTTTATGTTTAGTGGATACCTTTTTTTATGTACTGCATCATTGTATGTACTTGTATATTCTCTTATATTCCTATCGTGTTGCTTTCATGTACGTACATATTTTATTACTGCTGGGTTCCGAATTTCGAAGCACATTTTTCTGTTGATTCTAATCAAATCTGTGTTAGCGGTAGTTGTAATTCTTGTTTTTTTACTATGTACCCATTTCTGCTTCGGCATGAATAGTGCCTGCAGATTTGTAAATAAATAAATAAATAAATAAATAAATAAATAAATAAATAAATAAATAAATAAATAAATAAATAAAAGTTGTATTTTGACTTATGTGTCCCTTTAAGCCTCGGGAGCGGAACAGTATGTGGAGGTAAGGAGAACAGCTTGCGTGCGCCGCACAATTTGTAGTAACCAAAAAAATGTCTTCCACTTTACTCTGACCTATAAGTAACCCCAAATGTTATAAATGTAACCCCAAATAACCCCGAACAGCCCATCAGATGGGCTAATCATAATTATTATTATAGGTAAAAGTTTGCTGCGATTAATGTGTTGCACTAAGTGACGGATGCCCACAACAGCTGAGTACTCAGGATTTCAGCTCGGGGGGAGGGGGCACCTTATGGACCACAAAAGTAAATAAAGCGAAACAAGCGAAGGAAAAATTGATTGCTGCATTGACGTGGATGTAAAATTTTCCTTCCCAGAAACTTATTCCGCCTTAGGGATTCCCTCTAAATGTGGCCATTAAAATAAAACGAGAGCACAGGAAAAACCAAAGGTTATAATATATAGGCATGATTCCGTGCCCTGTCTTATTTTCCAATTATTTCAATAATTTGTATAGAGAAATTGCATACATACATCGAAGCCGCGTATGGCTGGTGCGTACCGTGCGACAAAAAAAATATTTATCGGAAGTCATTACTCGTTGATGAGCATGAAGTTGCTGTCCTCGCCGGTTGCTTCCTACCCCGCCCCCTTCCCCCTCTTTTGCGTAGGCTCGTAGGCAGGATTGTAGCGAAAAAGAAAACAGCAGCAGCCGCGCATAGCCTGCCCGCGGAGTGGGAGACGCGCGCATCAACAGAGTGGGCTCGCAGCGCCGGCTCCTCGCAGCGGCCGCAGGCAGGAACTAGGCCCGGGCCCTTGAGAAGGCCGTACAACGCGCGCACGCCGCCGCTCTAGCCTGGCCGTGGTTTGTCTGAGGAGAAGCGGCAGCGCGGAATTATGGCGGAATTTAGAGAAGATGACTCGGCGCACTGTCGGCAGCACTCGTATTCCAAAATGTGTTTATTTGTCCGTCTTATTTTAGCTGATCAGCTGGTGCTTGCAGCCGATGGCAGCCTACGTGCGTGAAGTGGGTGATACGTTAGGTCCCGGTGGGCAGAACTTGTGTACGATTATGTGTTTGTGTGCGTGTCGGTGTTGTTTCAGCTGATCAGCTGGTGCAGCATGTGCGTGGAGTGCACGTGAATGATGAATTTGAAAGTTGTGCAGTGTTGTGCTGCAGCTATCAAGTGTGCTTGTGCGACTGCATTGTTTCAACTGATCAAATTGATGCTTAGCAATCAATAGCTTATGCGCGTGAACAGGGTTTTTAACTATTTTTAACTGGCAGAATATCCTGGTCGTGAGTACCCCTGATCTTTCTCGGGCACGCAAGTATGCCAGGATTCAGGAGATAAAAATCGGAGAACAGGTGCACGAGGTGGGAGCGTACATGACGGTTCCCGACAGTGTGGTGAAGGGAGTAATACGAGGGGTGCCAACAGAGCACACGCCAACAGAAATTGACAAAAGCATTGTAACCAAGAGAAACCCGACGGCGGTAGGAGCGAAACGAATTTGGACCTCGACCACGGTTATCTTGGCGTTCGAGGGGGAAAAAGTGCCTGATTATATTTTCTATGGGCCAGCAGTGATGAAGTGTAGCCTCTACCGAAAACACTTCGATGTGTGTAAAACTTGCGGGAAAGTTGGACACAGAAAGGATGTATGTCCCACGCCGAAAGTAAGGGTGCGCTTCGACTGCGGGGCAAACAACCCGGGCGAAGGCCACGCCGAGGTTTGCAAACCAAAATGCAGACTTTGCGATGGCCAGCACCCCACGGGCGGCAGGGGCTGTAAAAATAAATTTAAGACGCCGTACGTCGTCACAAAGAGGCGATGGGAGAGGAAAATGGCCGAACAGAAAAAGATGATGCAAGAACAAGAGAACCTTGCACCGCGCAGCTTCCCGGCGCTGGGGAATGGCGATAAGGCAAAAAGTCAAGAGCGGGCGTCACGGTCGCAAAGCCGCACAGCCGGAAAGGTTATCAGTGGGAGCAACATCCGAGCGGCGAGCAAAGGACGTTCTAAATCACGGGAAAGAGTGAGCTGGGTTCAGATTGCCGGGGGTAACGGTGGCGGGAAAGGAAAGGTCGAGATGCAGTCGCGCGCATCGTGTAGTTGGAGCGCCGAGAGCGAGGCAATCAAGACGATGCGGGAGGTGATCGAAGTGCTCCGCAAGGAGAATGCGCAGCTGCGCGCGGCAACCGAAAGGAACAACAGACAGATGGAGGAACTCAAGGAACTCATGAAGGCTAACGTCCGCCAGCAGCAAGCGCAGCAGCCACCGGCGCAGCAAGAGCCGCAAGAAAAGCCAGAAGAAGAGGAGGTCAAGGTGACCGCGAGGCAATCAACAACGTCCTCGGAGCCGGCGATAAAAAAAAGGGCGGTCGAAAACCTCCGCGAACGTAAGCTCGCTGAGCGAATAGACACGCTAGAAGGCAACGTGACGCAGCTGACGGCTCGTGTAACGAGCCTAGAACCGACGTGCCAAAGCATCTCGGAAGTAGTACACCAGACCGCCACGGCAGTTCGTCAACTAACGGAACAAATGAAAAACATCCAAGCATGGATCGGAACTCAAATAAGACAGTGAGGACAACGGCGAAGAGCCTCACGGCGTGGCACTGGAATTGTGACGGGTTCGCAAGCAAGAAGGCGGTGTTGCAGCAGCACATACAACAGTTGGCGAGGAAACCAGACATTATAATGATCCAAGAAACCCTCGTAGAAGAGACCCGACTTCCCGGGTACAGGACGCATGCCAGCCCGCCCAGCCGAGCCGCAAGCGGCAAGCGACGAGGCGTCTGCACCCTGGTGAGGAAGGGACTCAACTGCGTGGAGAGGGAAGGCATCAAGAACTCACTGATCGAACACACGATGATCGAAGTAATAACTGGAAGGAAGAGGAAGGAGAGTACATTTTTCGTTAACATTTACAGCAGCCCAGCGCACAGCAAACAAAAATTCAAGTCAATCCTACACAAGGCTTGCAAGACCGCTGGAAGCAAAGACAACCTAGTAATCTGCGGCGACTTCAACGCTCCTTGCCAGGCCTGGGGCTACGCCAAGACGTCGGCCAAGGGACGCGATCTCCTGACCGACGCCACAGACGCGGGCCTCACCCTCGTAACGGACCCGGCGCACCCGA
Organism: Haemaphysalis longicornis; assembly: GCF_048455015.1. Taxonomy (NCBI): domain Eukaryota; kingdom Metazoa; phylum Arthropoda; class Arachnida; order Ixodida; family Ixodidae; genus Haemaphysalis; species Haemaphysalis longicornis. Next base: position 3,789,021 of record NW_027526445.1, read on the forward strand.
CGCGGATCGGCAACTCGGTCAGCAGAGATACCACGCCGGACCTCACCTTCGTCAGGACGCCGAATGGGGGCCGACAGCCCGAATGGACCAACACCGGCCAAGACCTGGGCAGCGATCACTTTATTATTGAGGTGACGGTGCCGCTCAGGGCGACATCGGAAGAAAAACGGGTCCACAAAATCACGGACTGGGACCTCTACCGAAGCCTGTTACCGGCCGAGGAAGAGGAGATTCGGGACGTGGACGAGTGGACAAATAAGATTTTAGAGAAAGTTTCGGAGGCAACCAAGGAAATTGAGACCGGGGAGGAGATAGACAGAATTGACAGCCGCCTTGCCCATTTGCTGGAGGCGAAAAGATCAATTCAGGAACGGTGGCGAAAACAACGCACCAACCGCAGACTGAGAAAAAGAGTGGCCGAGCTGAATCGCACAATCGGAAAGCACTGCCACACGCTTTGCCGGCAGCAGTGGTACGAGACGTGCAACGCAGCCGACGGCCAAATGCACAGCGAAAGAACATGGACCATGCTCCGGCACTTGCTTGACGAAACGAAAACGAAATCACACCAGAGGGACAGCCTAGCTAAGATCCTAAACAAGGCGCTGCGCGAGCTAGGAGAAGAAGAAGTGCGCAACCGAATTAACAACAAGTACCTGCCAGCAAGCCCCGAGGAGTCGCACCCAGACTACCGGGGAGCGGCAAATGAACAATTAGACAGGGACATCGAGGTCTGGGAGGTGCGGGCAGCTTTGCATGAGCTCAACTGCCGATCTGCTGCGGGCCCGGACAAGATCCCCAACAAAGCACTCAAGAACCTCAGCGAGGCGGCGATTGCGAGCCTGACAGCCCTCTTCAACAAATGCTGGAGGGAGGGTAGGTTACCCAAAATGTGGAGGACGGCGAAAACCATCCTCATCCCAAAACCGGGGAAGACGCCCAGCATCGAGAACCTCCGCCCCATCTCCCTGGCCTCGTGCGTCGGGAAGGCGCTGGAGCACGTCTTGATGACCCGCTGGCAAAAGTATTTAGAAGATAACGACTTGTTCCCGGAGTCGATGATCGGCTTCAGGAGCAAGTTGAGCACACAGGACGCAATGATACAGCTCAAGACTGAAATCATCGATGACAAGACCAAGACGCGTGACAACAAGGCCATCCTGGGGCTAGACCTGCTGAGTGCATTCGACAAAGTCAAGCACGCGGCGGTTTTGGCCCAAATCAGCGAACTGAACATGGGAGTCCGGACGTACAACTACGTGCGCGAGTTCCTGTCAGAACGCACGGCAGAAATCCACGTCGGTGACATCACGCTCGAAGAGAAGAAGCTCGGCAGCATTGGGACCCCACAGGGCTCGGTGATCTCGCCGCTGCTCTTCAACCTGGTGATGATCGGGGTCGGCCGGCGCCTGAAGTCACTGGCGGATGTGCGCCACACCATCTATGCCGATGACATCACGTTGTGGGTCCCGGGTGGCAGCAACGGGCACATAGAGTCGACACTACAGCAAGCAGTGGAAGCCATCGAGAGCCAACTTGACGGATCAGGACTGGTATGCTCCCCGAGCAAGTCAGAACTCTTGGTGTTGCCACCGAAGGGTGCAAGAAGGAAGACGGCGGAAGAGGAAGCCGCGGCAAAAGACAAGATCATAATCCGAACCAGCAACGGACAGGTGATCCCGGAGGTCGGGAATATCCGAGTGCTGGGCATGTTAATCGAGAAACGTCGCACGAACGGCGAAACCATCAATCGCCTTTCGGCTAAGGTCACCGCGGCCACACGCCTCATAAAGAGAGTCGCCAACAGAAAGGCTGGCATGCGAGAGGACAGCCTGCTACGGCTAGTTCAATCGTTTGCCATAAGCCACGTGGCGTACGTCGCCGCCTTCCATAACTGGCGGTTAGACAAACGAAACAAGATCAACGCGATGATACGGAAAGCCCACAAGGCCGCACTCGGACTTCTCGACTGCACGAGCACTGAGAAGTTGCTGGCCCTCGGCGTGCACAACACGCTCGAGGAGATCGGAGAAGCACAGCGAGCCGCCCAAATCGAGAGGCTCAAGGAAACCAAGACGGGCAGGGCCATCCTCGCTAGACTGGGTCTAGACCCCGGTACGAGCGAGGAAGAGCTATGCGAACAAGAAGACGTACCCGAAAACATCAGGAGAGGAATGTGGGTCTACCCCGTTTCAAAGAACATGGACCCCGAACACTGCGGGGAACGGCGGAAGGCTCGAGCCAAGGCCATGGTCGAGATGCACGCTGAGATGCCGGGCACGAGGTACGTGGACGCGGCAGAGTATCGAGGCAAGAAGACGTACGCGGCGGTGGTCATCGACGCCAAGACCGGCTCAACAGTCACCGCGGCAAGTGTCCGGGCACGTGAGGCGAGATGTGCCGAAGAGGTAGCTATAGCCTTAGCCATCGCGGACCCACACACCAGGACCATTCTGTGCGACTCTAAAGGGGGGCCGTGCGGAACTTCGCCAGAGGGAGAGTGTGTAGCAGAGCAGTGAGGTTGCTCGCCTCTCTGGACTTCGCGAACAGGCACGTGACAGTGAAGTGGTTCCCCGCACACGCGGGGAACGAAGTGTCAGAACAATATGTGAACCACAATGAGACGGCGAACTCTACCGCGCGAGTGTTAACTGGCCGCGCGGCTGGAGCGAACCCGTCTGCAGAACTGTGGGGGGAAACCAAAGACAGGATGGGGACATATAACGAAATCACGATATACTGTAGGATGAGAAGAAGAGAAATGGCGCCGCCGCACCCCGCCCTGGCCAGGGAGCAAGCGGTGGTACTAAGACAATTGCAGACGGGTTCCTTACTGACCCCGGTCATCATGAAGCATGTGTGCCCCGAGCAATACGAGGACGATACGTGCAAAGTGTGCCGCAGCGCGCGGGCTACGATGGCTCACATCCTGTGGGACTGCTCGGCAAGACCTACAGAAGCGTCAATGGAGACAAAGATCCCGCCGTGGTACCTGACCGCGGCGCGGAGCAGTGACAAGGACGTACGACTACAGGCCGTCCAGCAGATCCTGGCGGCACTTGAACAGCATCGCCCGAGCGAAAGCGGAGAGTGCCCGGCCGCCCAGCGCGGGCAGGCCGGAGGACCTCGACGCTAGTAGCGAGGGAGCTGCCTAGTAAAGAGCCCAGCCGGAAAGACGTAGGGCCGCGTCACGGCACTTCGGTAACGGAGGCCGCCTGCAGGCGATTTTAATTAATTCTACACTCACTCACTCACTTTTAACTCCGATGCGAAAGCATGCGAAGCCACCTCCAGCAGTACGCCGTTATGATTACTATCCATATTCCCGTGAAGGACTAAGTAGGTACGCTTTTGCTTTGTTAAAAACGTAAAAACAATACTTGGTGGTTCTATCTTTTCCTGTTGGCGAGCTCACCCTAGTTCCAGCCTCACTGTGCGCCATGAACATTGTTTTGTGTGTTTTGTATTTCATCTATGTTCACATTGTTTGTCTTTTATGGTGCTGTCGGACATTTTGCTTGTTTGTTCATTTCTTCCTTCTATACCTGTCATTATTCTTTATTGCGTTGTCACGCTTCGCCCGCCTCCTATCCGCCCCCCTATGGCCGGGCTAGCTGGCGCACTAGCGTTAAATTCCTAGTGCAAATAAAACTATGACTATTACTATACAATATCGCCAGCGCACTGTTGAAGAAATAGCCAAATCGCTACGGCAGAGTTTTCCTTTGCGAGGTGAATTTCGTAATACCCCGTCCTAACAACCGGCGAGATCGCGACTAGGTTGAAACAATATACTAAATGAGAACAGTCGGTTATACCTTAGCACTACTTTGACCTATAATTATCGATTCATATGGTGTAGTTAAGGACAGCCTTTAGAAGTGCATACGCGAGGGAAAAGGTGCGCTAACACCAGCTACTTTTGGGTTACATTCGGAGCTGAGCTCAGCTGTTGTCCGCTGGTATAGTGTTCGCTTGAAACAGCATCCAACCTAGCCATAAACGAGCTCGTAGCAGCTCATATTTACTGTTGGGTGCAGATTACACTTCAAATGCGTTATGAGTCACTTCATGGATGTGTGGTACGTCTAATTGCAACAAGTACAACTTCATAGCAGCAAATTAATCCCTTAAATATTACTGTTTGTACGCTGGTCATTTTTTTTTCTGAAGCAATCAGTAAGCTAAATGTTGACGTAAGCGATGTGCAATGTAGCGCATGTTCAGTTACAATCTCCAGAATTAAAACAATCAGCGATTCTCTTTTATTAGAAATTAGCCTAGTGGTCCTTAACATAGATATTGCAATGCACACAGAAAAACATTAAAGGGACCCTAAACAGGGTTCCAAAAGTTGCGATTCTATGTGCGCAGTCGCTGGAGTACTATAAAAAAGAATGTTCTTCCTCAAAAATGGTTTAAAAACGTGCATTATTAACCGAGTTCTCGTTCCTTAAAAAGGGCCCACAACAAGGCCTGGCACATTTCCTCTTTCACCGCGCCTCCAACGCATTGTGGAAGCGGTGACGTCACCGACCAGGCGCAAGACCACCTAGAAAAAGTGTTGGTTCGAGATGAGCGCAGCCATTGGCTCCGCTCTCGGTGCGTCACGCTTCTTTTGTTTTTTAGCAGACGACGGCCAAGCTCCGCCTACTACATCCATCTACCGCTCAGGCGGATCGGTCGGTGGCCGGCCCGTATAGAGCGGCTCCTCGCGCCGGCCGTGCCCGCGTCGGCACGTCAGTTTTACAATAGCGGAAACGAGCTTTTGAAGGCCAGATCCAAACACAACCTCCAAACACAACATGCTCGCTAACAACAGTAATTGAAGATTGCCACCGACGAATATAGCGGCTCGCTAGCGTTTCGGCATGCAGCGCTCTCGCGGTGAAGTGGTCGCACCGAGGTCTGGGAAAAGGCTTAGCATCGCCGCAGTTATCCAGACACTGCTTTGCTAGGCCGCGACGAGGAAAATCCCCAGCGCAATCTTTCACTGCCATTGCAGATTTCAAATTGATTTCCAGCAATAGTCTCGCTCCGGTCGGCGGTGACAAGTTTTAGCTGCTGCAGTGTATTCCGCAGTGCATACCGCAGTAGCCACTGTGCATACACCGCACAGTGGGCTACTTGTCGACCGTGCAGGAAGATGCTTGCTGCGGTCGCGCGCGTTGCGGGGTTTTTTCAGCGTTATTCATAATGTAAACGACACGCTATATCTACAAACTCAGATAAGCTCGCGTAACGGATGGCGACGCTCTACATTCGCCCATGCCACCAGAGAAGGACGATTACGCCGTGCCGCCGGTGCAGGAGCGCCGCGCGCAACCGCGTTTCCACCAGAGCGGGGAACACTGGTTGGCTACAGCATTAAAGGGGTCCACCAACAGCGAAGCCCTACTGTTCAGAGCTTCGTGCGTCACAGGGTGCGTCACAAGCAGGCTGCCGCACGTAAGACGGCAGCAGTGTGGCTGCAAGGAAGCGGCAGGTGAGCAAGGAACGAAAGAATTTTCGTTGCTTGTTTATGCGGCGCCTGCTTTACGAAGAGGTGTAATATTTGGTATACATTGTCGTGAAGGGGTACTCTATAGATTGCGCAATATAAATGGCGACCTTCAGAAGCCTATTTAGGGCCCCTTTAAGGGAAAACAGCAACGTATACTCAGTATTCATTGGGATATGCTTAGCAGTTAAATACTGACAAATTACACTCATTAACTGAAACAAATTCTATGCATTTAAGGGACACATTCAGCAATGTCTCAGATGTGTACCATACCTGATTCCATCGAGATGGTTTAGATACCTTTAAAACTCGTGACACATTTCAAACAAGGGTTCATTTAACACCGCCTTAAATAGCGCTGTGTGTCAATACGATGAGACAAAAGTAGGCGGGACGAGGCATTTATTTAATTATTGCATTGCCATGTTATGGGGAATACGTTAGAAAAGGAGAGCTGACAAATAAATTTGTAATACCTAAAGTGCTATAGGTCTCTTGATATTCAAAGATAATACAGGCAGTACTGAAACCTTTCAGACGAAATGTTGGGGAGGGGGCCTACGCACAGGCAATGTGGGAGTTAATATGCATGCTTTGAACAAAGCAACCCATTTGGGAAATAAACACAGTATTTGATGCGAAGTACAATGAAAAGAAAAACCTATTTTCTTAGATCACCTCTTGTCTTACCCGTTATTCACTTGTTATGCCCACGCTTACATATTTCAAGAGCTTTGTTTAAAGTTTCAGCAATTTCATTCACCATGTGGCTTGACATAGGGGGGTTAACCTTTGCGCATGTTCCGTGAAAGAATTCCGGCATGCCTTCTAGTACACCACTGCTCTTACATAAAGGAAGCTGAGCTAACTGCGTGTGTTGCATCTTGAAATACACTAACAAGCACCTACACTGGCCCTTTTCATGTGCCTCGTCTTCTTAGCACCGTTCAAAATTCAGTGCTTTTTTCACTCTCAGAAGCCTGGTGTTTCCTTGTGACATGATGGCTTTTTTGGCGAAGGCCAGGGCCTTTGCTTTGAGCAGCTTTTGTTACAGAACTTCTGGATGGCAGTTCACTCCACAAAGGAATCGGCTCATTTAAAATGACACAATCCTCCTCAAGCCCCTTGTCAGCATAGTCCAGAGCTAATGAACAGGTGCAGTAGTAGACAAAACAAATTTTCCAGTCAGGCTATGGTTCAAGCTCATCAGCTTTGATGTAAGCGTAGGTTAGTTGTGAGTTCGTGATGTTGTGCTTGTGGTTTAGTGCGGCCCAGTCTCATTTATCCTGCATCAGTGTCAGTTGCACATATGACAAATACAAATGTCCCATAATGGTAACTTAGAGAACGCTGTAGGAACGAAGTTTCAGCATGCCTAAATACAGTGCAGAAATGTTTACAGGAAATTTATATTACATTTAAGTCCATGCAGCTGTATTCTGGCTGCAATGTCTCCACTGGGTGCCAACCAGATGATTGTAGGCACAATTCGTAAAGTCTAGCTGTACATGCGACATCCACATCACCCTCCTCGCACTCCAGTGGAGCATTCGATCTCTGCATCTTAAGCTGACCTGTCATACAAGTAGACTCAGGTATTGCTACTATATGCCCTCTAAGGGGAAGCTGGTCGCATCACACGCCTGCTGTAATCTTCTGGCCTGCCTTGTAAAAATATCTTAAAATGAGTAGAGATCAAAGTGGTCAACCATTCCGGTCTCCCACGGTTGGTGTTTTGGTATTTATTCTTCAAAATTTTGTTTTGCGCCTCTCTACCGTTATTTGTGTTAATTACTAAATTGAAGTCTAGCCTGTATGCCCTTACTTACATCTCTTTGACGTCGAGCCATTGGCATTGTATGTGCAACCTCAGCTTGCCGTACATGCGATGGTGGTATGATTGAAGGTCACATATGCAATTCCATTTCTTCTTCGAAAGATAAATTTGCGATATTTCTGAGACAAATAAGAACAGCATTCTTTGACTGCACACATCAATCTGTTTTTTAAGTGATGGTGCAAAGCTTGCTCCCTGAAGAAGCCGCATAGCACAACTTTGCGTTCCGGAAAGTAGTCATTCAAAACTTTTTTTTCAGCTTGAATGTAGTCGACCATCGAATTTTCACGACAGAAATCAGTATTTCATTCCCTGAAGGCTTTAGGGGCTTTAGGCATGCAGGTTCTTGTCTGAAACTGTGTAACAAAAGCACCAATGGTCAAGTATCCTAGTGCTGTCTTCACAACAAACAAAACAAGCAGAAATGCGTAACTTGCTTATTAGGGGCATTGAGTATGAAACCGGCCGTTCTTAGTATGCCTAATGAAAAATATTCTTGATTTTTTCCAAGATGACAACCACAACGTTAGCAGAATGTTTTTCACGTGACCCCTTTTGCCAACTTCTCCAAAAATATTTAATTCCTTTTGGCCAGTTATTTAATTCGTTCGAAGGAAAAAATACAGGCAAGCGTGCCTCACAGGTAATCATTGCATCTATTTGGCAAGAACTTGGGAAAATATGGGTGCAGAATATTGGTGTGTTCTCAAGTCGTCCGCTTCAAAATTCTTCAATGATTATGCACTGTGCCTGATAAGTGGCTGTGGTCACAATGAAATTTAGTGTGATTTCGCATCACTTCTATACATAAATAAACATTCTAAGGCGTTTAGTAACGTTCTCCAGACTTGTGATATTTTGACAGCACGGTATAAATTCATGTGTGCCAGAATATCCAGTTTTCTCTTAAGCGACTACTGAAGGGCTTGTCGAAAGATAGAAAGCCTGTCCAGGATTCGGGATCTCTCATTAACTATTGTAATGTCCTTTCATGGTGGGCTCCTGGTGATTGTCATTCACACCCCGTTCAATGAGTTTGAAGTAGAGTACGTGCGTGAGTGAGAAAAACATGTATTTGAGCCGAAAAAATAACGAAATAAAAAAGAAACGTGGTTGGTATTTTCTCATTCCATAAAGCCGCTAACAGTCGCTACTGGGCTCGTGCGGTCAATTTTTTTTAAATTGCAGCCTGCTACCTGGCCAGCCTGTACTCGGACCACTTCGCGAATGGGTTAGGGAGGGTGGGTGGTATGGAAATTTCCAGTAACGTTGGGCATTCCAGCACGACGTCGTATGGGGTGCATGGAGCTTCACTACATATGTTCCATAAAATTGGGGTGTCGGGAAAACAGCCGTGAGAACGTTTAGAGGCGGGCTAATTAGAAGATATATTGTAGGTGGCTGCGAATCTCCACATAGCAAGAGAGAATGGGTTGGACGAAAAAGAGCGTGACTGAGTCGTCCACGCTCGACGGTAACTCCAAGAAATAATCGCGCGGGCAGCGGCGTGAACCGCATATTTTCCTCAGGCAGGTGAGCGCAGGAGTCCGCTATATTTGGTAATTGATGTTCCAAGGACATTTATGCTGCAGTATGCGTTTTTCGGTGCAAACTGGTTAACCAAAGCACCAAGCGGTTTAGTTTTCTCTTTTTTTTGTTCACGTCACACCAATCCCCCTGCGGAAAACACCCTGGAGAATCTTTATTTTGTCTTGACGTCACGGGCGTTCGTGACGTCGATGCTCCGCCCATAAGCTAAAGACATAGAAACAGAGCCTCCGCCTCTGCTGCCTCTTCCTCCTCACGCTCCTTTGGCCCCTCACTGCACGAATGATAAATTCGCGCGCGTGTTTTTCTTCCTACCTTATTTTTTGTTTGGCTTGGAAGCGCTCCGGCCGACATATTTCGTTTGCTTTGATCCCGCGTCTCTATGACGTCGTTTTTAACGCATTGATTCTTGATTAACAGCGGCGCTGTTGTTCGGAGTTCGTGCGCGCTGAAAACTCCCCACGAGCGACGTTATCGCGTAGGCGTCGCGCAGGTGTCACATTACCCACTCTACAACGGGAAGACACGTGATAGCGGCCGCTGCAACAATCGAGATGAGCGAGCGCATGCGCTGAGTATTGTAGGAGAGCCCTTCGCGCGGGAGCTTCCATCGTCGTGCGCATGCGCTTAATATCGTACAAGGGACATCGCGCGTGACGTCTTCGCAGTTTTCCGCATGGCCCGGTGGGGGATAGTACTGATGGCCGAGGAAGAGGCCCCGAACCGAAAGGCAGCCCGTGCTACTGAAACTGTGTGTTCGCCAATGCTCGCCTACAACAGCTTCGCAGTTCAAGTCTTGTGCATGAGTGCAAGGTTTCCTACCATGGCCTATGTCCATCCATCCTTTATCCGACCCCGGCGTGCCCCTTATGTGGCGCCCATGCCAACCTGGCCCATATGATGTGGTCATGCCCCCAGAGACCCTTTCACTGTAATCCCCTCTCAGGAAACGTGGGGGGCCTTGCTTCGCAGCCCCGACCCGGACCTACAGGTCCGCCTGATCGAGAGGGCGGTAGAGGTCACCGGAAGGCATCAGGCGACGGCCACCGCGGGACCACCAACCTAAGTCAAGCAGAAGAAGTCTAGGAGGTTGCGGGCCTGCAGCCCGTTACCTGCCACCACCATTCGCACTACGATTCTCCTCGAGATCCTTCCTCAAAATAAAGTCTCTCTCTCTCTCTCTCTCTCTCTCTCTCTCTCTCTCTGTGTCTCTCTCCCCATAGATTTTTATTGCTGTCACAAGACCAAAAAGGGTGTGCATTCCTAATTAGGGGAACGCTGATACTGCCTCTTATGCATTTATATTTTGCTGTAAATACGCCGCAGATATGTTCTGTGTTCTTTCGCATTCAGGGTAAGATTCATATATATTTTGCTGTAAATACGCCTCAGATATGTTCTGTGTTTTTCCGCATTCAGGGTAAGCAAATAAAGAGTATGAATACGCGACCCTTTGAAACAACTGGCACGGTGTTCTTTTTTTTTCGTCGCCGAACTCGTTTATGGGTCCAATAGCATTTAACCGTATGATTTGACAATAGTATTATTCTCATGCATAGGGTAAATTCACTCTAATATTCCGTGACTAAATTGGTATCTGGCGCTTCCTACAGAGAGGTACAACTCAAACAACTCGTTCTTGTTTATTTCATGAAATACACTTTGCCGTTGAGGTTTGACATTTCTACACAACACGTCATTCCTCCTGCACTTATTGATACGAAATTGTATGACTTGCGCTGTTACAATGCCATGTGAACTCAACCTCTACCAATTCGTATATTAGTTTTATGATTACCGCCAAGCCATCTGTGTCGATGACTCTTTAAGCTCATTTACAAGGGAGTGTCTTCTGTTTTATACCTGTAGATCTGTTTTGCTGTGTGTGCTACTGGAAGCAGGCCTTTAAAAATATTTTCGTCTGCCTCCTAACCTCACACGGATGTTGCATTCCATGCTGCGCTGATTGAACTTCCAAGCGTTGCTTTGCACGGCATTCAGCATTAGGCTTACAACGCAAGACACCGGAAGTCGCATTCGCGGCTCGTTAGCGATCCCAACTAAAATAAAGACGAGCGCAGTTTTGCTTATAATCATTCCTTAGTACCGTTCTTTCTCGCGGCTTTCAATGCACGGGATACATGCAATCACTTAGGGAGCAGAAGTAACCACGTGAAAAATCAGAGAGATAATGCAGCACCGCTTCCAGCGCATGATGAGGGCTAGGACTTTGAAATGCGCGTTAATAAATGTGTTAAACGATCATTTTTCTTGCTGTCATATAATAACAATTATGCAGTGTACACAAAAATAGTTGTAGGTAACGCGCAAATTATCAGTCAGCGTTTATTTGTTTTATTATTTTAGAGGCGCAAACAGGTTTGTACATTTTTTAATAAATTTCAATGGCAATTTTAACGGTACTTTTAATCATTAAAAAACTAAAATTGCAAAATAAACTGGCTTTTGTTATTAAGTTTTTGCTAGGATTTTTTAAGGGCTAGTTTCCCTTATGGCGAAAAATTTTTTTGCCATCATTGGTTGTTTTACAGCCATTCTGCGATGTTAAAGCTCAGTCAATTTACGCATGCGGCGTTTGGCTCCCTCTAGTTTGATGCCTTGCGGCGTTAGTGCATTCAATGATTGTAAGTCTCTCCCTTGCCAGATGGCTGGCGCTGATTTTGCGCCGCAGAAGAGTCGGTGGGGGGAGCAATCGTTCGCTTTCTGAGGCGATGGAGCACTCTCTTGCATTGAACGGGATTGAAGCAATTTGCATGCCCTACTTGACCCAGTTTGGGGTCGTGGCAGGAATAACCGCGAGCGTTTAATGTGAACTAGTGAAATCAGCCCTGCTGGCGGCGGGGTGTGCTACCACAAATGGGGAGGACTAGAGTGATGAGGGTGCACGTGAGGCATGCATCTTGCCTGGCTCCGTAGAGCTGCTTGCGGAAGGTTGCAAAGAATGGGCCACGGGTGGATTGCTGTGCCATCAGCCTCTGTATTCTCTGATTCATGCCCTTGAGGATATGTTGATCCCTGCTTTCAGCCCGACGCGGCTGCGTAATTTGGATGTTGCGTTAACATGAGCGATGCTCCAGAAATTGGTTCCACCGAGCCCAGCTTGTCTTTATCAAAATATACCTCTCTAATTTTTACTATTACCAGAACTCTCTGTCAAAGGGTTTGTATAAATAGAAACTAGTCAATAAAATGGCTGTAGCCTGGGTCGTCATAAACAAACAGATTATTTTGCGGACGTTTTGTACACATCTGTAAAGTATAGTTGTTACAATCACCGTGCTTTTATCATATTTCTTATAGAAATACGCATATTTGTAGGTTGAATTTCAAGCGTCCCTTACTTTTAGAGGGGGAATGCTGTAATTCGCTGCTCAAACAACCGAAGGGAAAAGAAACAGACCTTGAACCCCCAAATTTCACCCTATGGTTTTGCATGAAATAATTCGTTGATTATGTTTAACGCGCCGACGCTACACAGGCGATGAGAATCGCTGTATGTGAAGGACGCAAGATTACTTTCGACCACAGGAGTTCTTTAACGTGCCGCAAAGTGTCGAACACACGGGCGCTTTCGCTTTGCACCTCTACAAGAAAAGCAGCCGCAGCGGCCGGAATTTCTCGTGTAAAAAATGTGCCTTTCCATGCGTCCAACTCTTCTTATTCTCAGTTTAAAGTGAAGATATCCGCCAACTAGAAGACTTATACTCCGGACGTCTTGGTTTAGTTCGGGAAAATGTAAAAATAAGCAATTTCTGTTAGCGAATTGCAGCAAAAAAATTAGCTCAAGAGAATGGCCGCTGACCATTAAGATGAACCAACGAATACATATCATATTATGCAGCCAGAGCTTCGGCGAAAACGTTTCCTGAGCAGTAGCAGTACGGAAACAGCGCGGTCAGGATCGCATGCGTGCCCCGACGCTGTAGACGCCGCGAAAATGTGACCCTGCGTTCCAGGGAACAGTGATATTATCTGTGCATAGGAAGAAGTTCACACGCGAGATTATCGAGGCATAAAATATAATGAGAAAGGGAGTGTGGTGCTTTAGTGTGCCTTCGATTCATTTACATGAAAGTGAGTTTGAATTTTTTAATCGCTCTCTAGCGTAAAAATAAAACACGCGCCTTCATCCACACAGTTTTTTGGTGCCAGTCACGTTTTGTAAATAACACGATGGATTGTGACGTATGTATGATGTGTGGTCACATGGGTTTTAAGGTGTAGTATTTAAATCTGTGTCTGTTGTGATAAAATATCAGTTGTGAGGTATCGCTGTGGTTTGTCGTCTCTTTTCTTGGTGTCCGTGTGCAAGTGGGCTACCATCACGACATTCCAAACGCAATACCAACCAGTTGTCACTTGTTCTATGATTCAACTTTGCATTGTTGAATTTTCAGTGATATGTCTGACTGACGACGTAATTAGGCAATAGATGATTACTTTCCTTTCCAGTTGCGGCGCTGCCTTTCGAGGCCAACAACAGCAATGCAACAAGTCACAGAACCAATTATTGAAGCAATGGCTACTAGTTTGTGGGCGAACGTCACGAGCGCTCAATTATCGATTTCTTGGGAACTCTGCAATGCAAAGAACGCCCTGAAAATCTTAACGGTACATTGAAGGCCATGAACAAGTTGGTTTCAAACGAAAGTATCAGGTTCCCATTTCCGTTTGAGCGTTGATTCGAGGCGGAATGATGCTTAAGGTGCACAGAAATCGCGAAGAAACCACATACAGCGTCGCTGTTTGCGTCGCGGTATACCTGAAGCATACGAGTCAGCTGTGATATATTTGCCGGTATAACAAAACAATACAACACTTTCAAGGTACGAGCAGTTTGGTCAGCTTCGCTTAAATTATTCCTGCTTTCCCAAAAACCCACGTAATGTGCTGCTACGGACTACCCAACGAAATGTTCCTTTATGGGACCGGTGATCAGTATTGACGCTTTGTTGAAGAAAACATAATATATGTTTGAGGCCCCGTGAATGTTGGCGTCGAACTAACCGCTCCTGCGTAGCTGTTACGCTTCCTAGAAAAGCGTTACTGCCTACCCAAAATTAGGGGAGTATCAGCGTCCAGCGGGAGCGAGGAAAAACGTTAAGCACTTTCTATGCACATTGCGAGGTGTAGACAGTATCGGCCGCACCGGCCTGAACGATATAGCTCTTTTCTGCCTCATTTCAAAGGAGCCGCACATAACAGTGGTATATTCGTACTCGGTGTGAGATAATCTATCGATAGATAGCAAATTGCGCGTCTGTTTAACTCTGGGGAGCAGGGCAATATGTGGAGGTTAGGACAGCACATGTGCGCGGCCCAATTTGCAGTAAACACAAAAATGTCTTCCAGTTTACTCTAACATTTAAGTTACCCCAATCGTAAAAAATAACCTCAAATAAACCCAAGTAACCCCAAACAGCCCATCAGAGTGGCTAATCTCAATTATTATTATTAGGCTCTTTCTGTTTCAGGAACCACCAGAGAAAAATTCCAGAGAACTGAATGCTTTCTTATTCTAAATAGCCTACCTGCCTACTGCTCCCGTGTCGAAAAGTTCACTATGTTTTGACGTTGCGTAGCAGCAAGCGATTTATGAAAGCTTTGTGTGCTCGACAATCACTTCTCCCTCAACTCCCTCTGGAAATGGCATGGCTTTATAGCGGCTTGTATGGTACGAAATTTCATTCTAACTCTCAAACCGAATGCATTAAATCTTTTCTGTTCAACCACACATGCTCTGACGTTCGCAAACTATTTCCAAAAATGGGTTTGAGTTGCGCGACCCACGCAGTGTCAGAAGGGCATCGCGCGCCAGGAAACAGTAGCAGGAGAATGGGAGGAAAGTAGAAGGAGGCTTCCGAAAAATGGCACCAAAGTGACTGCGGAACGGCGACTGCTAGCGAGCGAAACGAGCGTGCTGTCTGAGGGGTTTCACGTGTTGTAAGGGCGCGAGAGAACAAATTATAGAAAATTTCCACAACACATCAAAAGTCCACTTTTGTTGACTGCAGAACATCAAGTTTTCAAGGTGCTGACTATGTGGCTGGTCATCTGGTAAACGGGCTGCGGCACTGTTCACTCAAAACCTCAACGGTGAATGAAAGCACGTGAAGTTAAGCTTTGGCTTTAAGTTGTAAAGACGTGCAAATTTTTATTCCTTTAGTACGTTGCCTTTTCAACTACCCGTGAGTGTAAAAATTACAATACATGACAATTGTGAGACGCGACCAAATTTTGGAAGATTTTCTGTAGAAATTATTAGGCTAAAGGCAGCTCTAAATTTAAAACAAAATGCGAAGTTAACGGCAAAAAATGATGCTTGTCAAATTTTTTACCACTATGGCTTGGTACGCAACCTTTTTTAATGTTTTTCATATTGTATTTTATACTTTCTATTGATGTCACCTCTTGCAGTTACATCTTGAACCTGAATTAATGTTGTATAACTGTAGGCGCTACATTTTACTGTGGTTGTATTTTATCGTACTTTGTCGGGACTGATGATCCAGTGCTATTCTAGGTGTTGGGAGGTTACGGTGTCCAGGCACCGTAGTAACGTCGAAGAGCTGGTTGAATCTTTTTTTTTTTTTAGCGTGTTGGCCAACTACTCCGTCTCGCCTGTACTCCGACGAATCGCTCCATCTTAACAAAATTGGGAATTGTTTTATACGCAGCACGGAGACAAGGTCAGTTTAGTAACTCCCCGATCCAGCTACAGTGTGGCCCCCATTGCATAGAAGGTGAACCCTGCCGTCCATCAAGAACGCCACCTTGCTGGGGCCAAGGCCTTACACAACTCCCTCGCTTGGCTTCCCGATACCGTGTACGTCGACGCTGCGGAATATCCCGACCATGCAGCCTACGTGCCCGCTTGGTGACACCGCTTGCAGACGGATGCTGATCCCAATTCTTTTCGTCCAGATCGCCTGGCAGGCGCATTTCGCCGTGGGATCAACTGACCAAACGTTCGAAAGGGCGTTCTGGTGAGCCTGCGCTAGCTGACCTGGTCATCAAGCCACGCCAAGACTGTTTCAAGAAACTACGCCCCACGTCCATCAAGCGTATCAGCGTATCAGCGCTGTGATATCATCGGATAGGGACAAATTTAGGCATACATTCTGGACACCCTTGAAGGATTCTATCAGTGGGCCTGGTGACACCACTTGCAGACGGATGCTCATCCCTATTCTTTTTGTCCATGTTTCTGACAAGTATTCCATTTCTATAAGAGATGATTCGGGCACATTGACGGTGTTGCCAAACCCAGTGTTTGCTCGGTATATTGTGTGACTGAGTGCATGTGATCAGGTTATTGCTACTGACATCCGGAGACATAGAGCTGAATCCTTGTGCCTCTTTCAATTCAGAGTGTGAGACACAGTTAATCAGTCAATTAATTAGGGAAATTTTGAAAGAGCAAACAAAGACAAACCAAACGTTGGCTTCTCTGACAAATAATTTGAAACAGGTAAAATCGGCAGTTGAAGATAACAAAACAAGGAATATTAACATTGAGCAAGAACTGTGTCGAATTGAGAAATTTGAGCGAAGGTTGGAGAAAGTTGACGAAGCTTTCAATAACACGAACAAGACAGTTCTTGAGTTAGCCGCAAAGTTAGGTGAGCTGGAAAAGAGAAGTCGTCGCGAGAGCATTGTAGTATATGGCATGAAGATCGCGAGGAATGCTCGGAAGAACTAGAGCAGCATGTTAAGGAAGAAACTTTTAAAAAGATTCGAGGTGTTGAACTAAACTCCATAGCGCATCTTAACTGAATCGCAATAGAATACGCGCAGCGACGTCATCCCACCATTTTGGGGCTTTTTACTACACATACAAAACTGAGATTATGTCATCCTGCTTTTATATATAGGGCACAGAAAAAGCACTATCGGAGGACTTTTCAAAACAAAAACATTAGGAATATTCGTGCAACATTATGGCGTTCCGCGGCTGAAAAAAAGAGCTGTGGCTCGAAGGTTTCCTTCGTTATGATAAGCTGAATGTTGATAACAGGCTGTATGTATGGGACGAAACGCGCGATTGCTGAGTGGAGTTGTCGAAATCCACTGCGCCTGTGCAGCACCAACTGTCGTCTCATTGGCCCACACGTGGGAACAGGCGCAAGCGCGATAACAAATGACGAGAATCCGTCAAGACGCTCCGACATGTTTCGTTAAACGCACGAAGTGTACTGAATATCTTAAGATATAGAGCCTTGAAGACATAATTATGACTTATCAACCACATGTTGTAATGATCCCTGAAACCGGGCAGCATTCCGACCTGCAACCTTCAGAAATAATTCCCCCGTGGTATACGCTCATCTGTAGGGACAGAGGGTCAAGGGGTGGCGGAGTGCAATCGCTATAAAAAATAACATTAAGTTCTCACGCTTATATGGCATCGATAATCCCGAAAGGATATGTTGCAAAATAGAGTTTTTTGATAAAACTATATTATTAGTAAGTGTCTATCAGCGCCCGAATGCTCCCCTGGAATACTTAGGATCATTATATAATTATCTGAGGCAAAATAAAATTCGCGTTCAAACATCCTTATAACAATCGATTTTAACCTTCCCGGAAAGAACAGGTGCAGAATTTCTCATGACTACAAGGATTTGAAAATTGCTGAATCATTACATCTAACTGCATTTACGTTTTCCTTAACCCATGTGGTTTCCCATGCTGCAAGAACTTCCAGCTCTGCTGTACTTGACCTTGTGTTTTCAAGTAGCTCGCTTCCAGATTGCTCCATCAGTGCTCAGGATGGTATATCTCATCATGCGTTACTTCTTCTTGAGTGTCGCACTTGGGACTTGCGATCATATGTTAAACCTTCTGATATATTTGTAAGAGCCTATACGCATGCGGATGAGGATGGAGTTTTTATTTGTATGGAATCTTGATTCCCTTCCTTTCATTTTACAAGTGACGTTACTGAGCTGTAGTCAAAGTTTAAGGACATGGTCATTCATTGTGAAAGCACCTACGTGCGTTAAAAAAAGAAGCCCATCAACGGGGCGTACCTGTGGATGAATCGTAATCTAATACACCTGAAACCCAAGATAAATCTCTCTCAAAAACGCGGCAATAGGAAACAACTTGAAAATCTTCTACGCAGTTTTAAAGATGAAGTATGTGCTGCAAGAGACCGGTTCTTTTCTTGCACATTGACTTCTTTCATGTCAGAACAACCAAAAAAATTCTGGTAACATCTATCTAAAGATAAAAGTGGCATCATTAAAGATCACAACATATGGCATAAGCAGTGACTGTTCTTCTACCATTTCCAAGTATTTCAACGCGTTCTTCCAGTCAGTTTTTACCATGAACGCATCGCATGCGCACTTGCAAACTTACGCACTTCGTATTCCGATTTAAATTTAAGTAAAGAAGACATTGTTAATCTTTTGTGTAATCTAGAGTTAAAAAATCTTCAAGTCCGGCCAAAATATTTAATGTTTTTCTCAACAGATACGCAATCTGGGAAGCAGAGTACTTATATGTCATATAAAACATCGTTATAAACCTGTTTGATACCCGATGACTGTCGCACTGCAATGATAGTTCCGATTCGCAAGTCTGGATCCCCTTTAGAATTAAATAATTACAGGCCAGTTTCCTTAACATCCACAATTTGTAAACTGCTACAGCATATTTAATTTTTCGCAATTATGACACATCTAGAGAATAATCATTTACGTCATGCAAATCAGCGTGGCTTTAGGTCTGGTTTATCCAGCACGACACAGTTTGCTGAGACAACGAATGATTTTGTACACGCACTGTATTGAAAGGTTAAATTTATGCGGTGTTTTTGGACTTTTCGAAAGCGTTTGATGTAGTTCCGCATGCTGAATTAGTAACCAAAGTGCTCTCTGTAAGCATGGAACGCAATATTGTCCGCTGGATAGCATGTTACTTGTCCTCCCGAGAACAATACTTTCTGTTCGTGACAATGTTGCCTATACTTTGGATGTACACTCAGGAGTGCCACAAGGGTCAGTGCTTGGTCCTTTAATGTTCTTATTCCTTATAATTGATACCTGTTTATCGGTTCCATTGCCAGGGAAGATCTGGGTGTTTGCGGATGATTGTGTTGTTTATGCCAATGTAACTCAACGCTCCGATCAAGTAAGACACCATTATGCGTTTCACACAATTAGTTCATGGTGTGAAACGTGGGGCTTGAAACTTAATGCTTCGAAGATGGCGGCTATTAAATTTACCAACAAAAAAGAACCCTTGGAATTTGTGTAAACTATTCAGGATACTTATATAAAAAAAAACCCAGCGAGTGAAGTATTCAGGTGTTACACTCTCAAGCAATTTAAGTTGGGAACCCAATCTAGAAAACGATGGCAGCAACGCGCTAATAAAGCTGGCATTTTTGAAATGGAAATTGCGCCGTATCTGACCGAGCGTAAAGTTAACAGCGGACAAAGCTCTTGGCGGACCAAAATTAGATTATGCGGATCTGATCTGTAGCCCGCACCAAGAAACGTAATCAAGTAAATAGAAAGAGTGCCAAATTTAGCCTTGCGCTTTATACACTCCAGGTACTCGCGTTTTTCCAGCGTGTTCGTTCTTCGCGAAAGGGCAAAATTGAAAAAACTAGCTCATCGTAGAACTGTATCTCGCATTAAGTTTTTATATCAGCTGTACGACGGTGACTACTTTATACCTCCTGAAAGTTACTTAACTCAGCCCCCCATGCTGGACCGTGTACAAACCCCAACAAAACAATTATTCTCTAGTTCTCTATGCCATGCCCTTATGGAATACACTACCTGAAGAAGTAGTTAGTTGTACTATATCCCAATCGTTTATTCATATTGCAACCAGCCTTTCGTTGCCCATCAAGAAATTCTTTTTTTTTTTACTGTGCCACAATCATGGCAGCGGATTCTTGAATTTGCTTTTCATTTTATGCATAGGGATTTAATTTTTTATGTATTGCATCGTTGTATGTACATGTTTATTCTCTTATATTCCTTTTGTATATTGTGTTGCTTTGATGTACGTACATATTTTATTACTGCTGCGTTCCGAATTCCAAAGCACATTTTTCTGTTGATTCTAATGAAATATGTGTAAGCGGAAGTTGTAACTAGTGTTTATTTACTATGTATGTACCCACTCCTGCTTGGGCCCGATAGGGCCAGCAGTATTTGTAAGTAAATAAATAAATAAAATTTTGCATTTTGACTTCTGTGTTCCTTTAAGTCTGGGGAGCGGTGCAGTACGTAGAAGTTAGGAGAACAGCATGCGTGCGTCGCCCAATTTGCCGTAAACAAAAAAAATGTCTTGCAGTTCACTCTGATGTATAAATAACCCCAAACTTTACAAAAATAACCCCAAATAACCCCAAATAGAACATCAGATTGGCTAATCTCACATATTATAAAAAGTAAAATTCTCGTTGCACTCAGTGGCGGATGCCCACAACAGCTGAGTACTCAGGATTTCAGTTCGGGTGGAGGGGGACCTAATGGACCATAAAAGTAAATAAAACAAAACAATCGAAGGAAAAATTGATTGCTGCATTGAAGTGGATGTAAAATTTTCCTTCCCAGAAACTTATTCCGCCTTAGGGATTCCCTCTAAATGTGGCAATTAAAATAAAACGAGAGCACAGGAAAACCAAAGGTTGTTATATATAGGGATGATTCCGTGCCCTGTCTTATTTTCCAAATATTTCAATAATTTGTATAGAGAAATTGCATACATACATCGAAGCCGCGTATGGCTGGTGAGTACCGTGCGACAAAAAATAATTATCGGAAGTCATTACTCGTTGATGAGCATGACGTTCCTGTCCTCGCCGGTTGCTTCCTACCCCGCCCCCTTCCCCCTCTTTTGCGTAGGCCCGTAGGCAGGATTGTAGCGAGAAATAAAACAGCCGCAGCCGCGCATAGCCTTCCCGCGGAGTGGGAGACGCGCGCATCAACAGAGTGGGCTCGCAGCGCCGGATCCTTGCAGCGGCCACAGGCAGGAACTAGGCCCGGGCCCTTGCGAAGGCCGTAGCAACGCGTGCACGCCGCCGCTCTAGCCCGGCCGTGGTTTGTTTGAGGAGAAGCGGCGGCGCGGAATCATGGCGGAATTTAAAGAAGATGACTGAACGCACTGTCGGCAGCACTCGTATAAAAGATATGTTTATTTGTCCGTCTTGTTTTAGCTGATCAGTTGGTGCTTGCAGCCGATAGCAGCCTACGTGCGTGAAGTGGGTGGTACGTTAGGTCCCGCTGGGCAGAACTTGTGTACGATTATGGGTTTGTGTGCGTGTCGCTGTTGTTTCAGCTGATCAGCTGGGGCATCATGTGCCTGGAGTGCACGTGAATGATGTTCTAGGGCACTGCTTTACGTTTTTTTTTTCTGTTAACGTTGTGCAGTGTTGTGCTGCAGCTATGAAGTGTGCTTGTGCGACTGCATTGTTCGAACTGATCAAATTGCTGCTTCCCAATCAGTAGCTTATGTGCGTTAACAGGGTGATGCCTGTACGCTCCGTTTTAAGTATTGTTAACTCCAGTGCGAAGTCATGCGAAGCCACCTCCAGCAGTACGCAGTTATGATTACTATCCATATTCCCGTGCAGGACTAAGTAGGTGCGCTTAAAAATGTAAAAAAAATACTTTGTGGTTCTATCTTTTTCTCTTGGCGAGCTCACCCTAGTTCCAGCCTCACTGTGTGCCATGAACATTGTTTTGTGTGTTTTGTATTTCGTCTATGTTCACATTGTTTGTCTTTTATCGTGCTGTCGGACATTTTGCTTGTTTGTTAATTTCTTCCTTCCATACCTGTGATTATTCATTTATTGCGTTGTCACGCTTCGCCGGCTCCCATCCCCGCCCCCATATGGCCGGGCTAGCAGGTGCACTAGCGTTAAATTCCTAGTGCAAATAAAACTATGACTATTACTATACAATATCGCCAGCACACTGTTGAAGAAATAGCCAAATCGCTACACCAGAGTTTCCTTTGCGAGGTGATTTTCGTAATACCCCCTGGTAACAGCCGGCGAGATCGCGACTAGGTTGAAACAATATACTAAATGAGAACAGTCGCTTATACCTTAGCTCTACTTTGACCTATAATTATCGATTCATATGGTGTAGTTATGGACAGCCTTTAGAAGTGCATACGCGAGGGAAAATGTGCGCTGGCACCAGCTACTTTTGGGGTAAATTCGGAGCTGAGCTCAGGTGTTTCTAAGTCTGTAAAAAGCCTGCTGTAGGCTTTCTCTGTATGCAAGGACCCTCAAAACGAAGTGCTGGGTACTGCAAGCGCTTATTAAATATTTAAATTCGCCTATAAAAAGTACCCAAATGCTCTACTGGACATCGGGACCCATCGCTAGCGCCACTAACCATGACATCAGTGAATTTCCAGCATAACAAAGTTTGTGACGTGATACCACGTTAGCGACTTGAGCAACTTCAACGTGAACTCCAGTTTCCACAGTTTGTTTCGTCGCTTGGTCGTATTAGACACACTAGCCCGACGAGGACGGCGACGCCGACGGGTCGCCAAACCATCGGCTAACTGCCGAATTGCCAGACTGCGTTGTCCCACTACGCCGACGGCAATACAAACACGTCGGCCGGTGGAAAGTCGCCGTAGTGTGACTAACTCGCCGACCGAAGACGCCAACAAAACCGGTCGCCCGACCAGTCGCCCGACCGGTCGCTTGACGCGTCGTCGGGAAGCGACCGAGAAGTGAAAACTGCGCCTGACAGCATTCGTGCCGCAATGAATGCGGCTCTGTTTAGTTAGTTTCTGGAGTGTAATAAACTTAGTAAGGTGCATGAAGCCGATACAACTCAACACTAGCGCTAATGCGATCAATAGTTTGGTATTCGACGCTTCGGCCGTGCTCTTCCGTGACGCTGCTACACCGGAGCTGCAAACTGCATATGCGTGTGTGATCGGCTCGCCTGCAGAAATTATAAGGTCCATTTCATGCAGAAGAAGAGTTACGTAGGGTAATTTGGGTAATAAGAGATCAATATCGGCCATAGTTTTTAACGTAAAACGTAAACCAAAGTACGGCAAGCACTATCCCTACAGTGCAAAATGGTAGTCGCAGCAGGGCACACTTATTTTTGCGAGCGCTTTCGAGAAAGAGCAGAGTTGATGGCGACAAGCTATTGGGGGGGCTTGCTGCGCAAGCACTATTTAATAAATTTTAGTTTACCAGCCAGGAATTCTGTAAACTAGCTAGTAAACACCGACGTACGAATCGAAGGATGCGCCTCCATCTAGTCCAGCGGGTACAGCGGTGGGACATCATCTGTGTAGTGGCGCAGTGGTCTCGCGCGTCGCGCCCGCTCCGTCAACGTTGCAGGTTCAATTCGCAGCAGGGACAGCTTTTTGTGAGCGGTTTTTAAGGGGCATGGTTTGCATATCAAAATGCATTTCTATGGGAGACGAAGAGACCGTGTCGGAGCTGTAGCGGCTTGACATGACGAGTCGGCGTGTTTACTTCCGTTTTGAAACACGTGTGTGTGGGAGCAGACGCCGCAGTACGGTCGCAGCGTACCGCACCGCCGCATGGTAGACACACGTGGCAGAGCGTCCTCGCCACACTGTGACGTCACTGTTTGAATCGGCGCCCTAAAACCGAAACCGAATCCTGTTCACATGAATAGTGCGATAATAAATTTTTGACTCAGAATATGTGCATGTGAGAACATGTATCATGCTTTCTAAAGAAATGTAAAACGTTTGCAACACAGAATGCACAAGCAACAAACTTGGTGGCACTACACCTTTAAGAAAATTTTTAGACCAAGCAACGACAAACAAGACTCTGGCTTCGCTGACAAATAATTTGAAACAAGTAGAATCGGAAGTTCAAGATGTTAATACCAGGATTACCAACACTGAGCAATAACTATGCCGAATTGAGAAATGGGAGCAAAGGTTGTAGAAAGTGGACGGAGCTTGCAATAACACGAACAAACTAATTCTGGAGTTGCCCGCAAAGTTAGACGACTTCAAAAATAGGAGTCCTCGGAAAGATATTGTAGTATTGGGGTAAAGGAAGATCGCGAGGAAAGCTCAGAAGAACTAGAGCGAAAAGTTAAAGAAGAAATTTTAAATATATCATAAGTGTTAAAATGAACCACATAGCGCGTATTCACCGAAGCGGCCTAAAACACGTGCCGCGACATCGCCCCATCTGTTCGAAATATTTCTAACTTTGTAGGCAAAACTAAGGTTATGTCATCTTTCTTAAAAAGGGCACAGAAAGAGCACTATCACAGGACTTTTCAAAAAATATTCAGGATATTCGTGCAAAATTATGGCGTTCCGCAGCTGAAGAAAAGAGCAGTGGTTCCAAGATTTCCCTACGTTATGATAAGCTCAAAGTTGATGACAGGCTGTACGTATGGGACGCAACGAGCACTGACAGAGTGGAGTTGCCAAATCCACTGCGCCAGCTCAACCCGAACCGGGGTCTCATTGGCCCACACATGCAAACACGGGTAAGCGCGATAACAAATGACAAGAATACGTCAAGACGCTCAGGCTTGTTTCGTTACACACACGCAGTGTACTGAATAAGATGCAGAGCCTTGAAGATACATTTCTGATTGATCAACCACATGTCCTAGTGATCACGGAAACCTGGCTGCATTGCCAAGTTCAAGATACAAAAATAATTCCCCCTTTGTATACGCTCATCTGTAGGGGCAGATGGTCAAAGGATGGCGGACTTGCAATCGCAATAACAACTAACATTAAGTTCACACGCTTAAATGGCATCAATCATCACGAAAGCATAGGGTGCAAATGAAAGTTTTTGTGTAAAAATATAATATTAGGAGGTGTTTATCGGTCTCTGGAGGCTCCTCGGGAATACTTAGATCCATTATATGATTACCTGCTGCAAAATACAAATTCAAGTTCAAACAATGTTTTAACAGGCGATTTTAACCTTCCCGGAATAAACTGATACAGCATTTTTTATGACGGCAGGGATTTTACAATTGCTGAATCATTAATAGTAACTGTTTTCGTTTTCGGTAACCCATTTGGTTTCCCATGCTACAAGAATTTCCAGCTCTGTTCTACTTGATGTTGTGTTTGCAAGTAGCTCGCTTCAGGATTACTCCGTCAGGGTTAAGGATGGGACATCTGATCATCAGAAACTTCTTCTTGGGTGTTGGATTTCGGGCTTGCAATTGTATGTAAAACCTCCAGACACATTTGTATGAGACTATACCATGGGGATGATGATTGAGTCATTATTTGTATGGAATCCTTACGTTCTTCTTTTAATCACACAAATGACGCTAATGAGCCGTGGTAAAATTTTAAGCACATGATCATTGATTGTAAAAGCACCCAGGTGCCTTAAAAGACTCCCATCAACAGGGAGTACCTATGGATGAATGGTGATCTGATACAGCTGAAACGCAATATAGAACGCTCTCGAAAACGTGGCTACAGGAAACAACTTGGAAGTCTTTTACGACAATTTAAAGATAAAATACGTGCTGCAAAAGACCTGTTATGTCTTGTACATTGACTTATTCCATGTCGGAACAACCAAAGAAATTCTGGAAATATTTATCTAAAGATAAAACTGGCACCAGAGAGATCAGAATATCTGGCATAGGCATTGACGATCTTTCTACAATTGCCAAGGAATTAAACGCGTTCTTTCAGTCAGTTTTTACTATGAACGCCTCCCACACAATATTGGAACCTTACCCGCTTTGTACCCCGATACCCGAAATAAATTTAAGCAAAGACGGCATATTCTAGACGGCGTAATCTAGACATGAAAAAGTCATCAGTTCTGGACAAAATATCTAATGGTTTTCAAAATAGATACGTAATCTGGGAAGCAGAGTACTTATATGTCATATATTAAACATCGTTAGAAACATGCAAAGGAAGGAACAGCGCACATTATAACAAAGGACGACAGAGTAACACACCACAAGCGCTGACCGATTCCTAGCTTCAGGTTTGACCTTCAACGACACATAGCCCCGGCAGTCGAAGCACGACAGAATGGCATCAGAGGCTTTCTACCTAAACACGTCGTGAAGTAGCACTGCAAATCCACCCTCCTTATCTGCCGATAGAA
This sequence comes from Haemaphysalis longicornis, assembly GCF_048455015.1. Lineage (NCBI taxonomy): Eukaryota > Metazoa > Arthropoda > Arachnida > Ixodida > Ixodidae > Haemaphysalis > Haemaphysalis longicornis. The sequence continues at coordinate 3,815,037 of NW_027526445.1, forward strand.
CGCATAACTTTTTCTTTGCCAGAAAATTGACAATGCGCTTGATAGGCACCGCTTTCCTGGATGCTTTCGAATGCTTGAGTATGTCCACTCCATGGGACACGCAACTGGCACACTCATCTTTAGGGGCTAATCTCTCCACCTTACAAACGAGTCCCAGCAGCTCAGGCGCCTTCCTGGCAGGCTCCATTGCACACTTGGGCCCGAGCTCCAGAACACGTTGCACGTCCACCGGAAGGAAGAAGTCTCCAATGGTATGCACCCGGTTGGTGGCTCTTACTTGCTTGGGAGGTAGACTGGCCCGAAGGTTGGACAGGGTCAGCTGCCAGATGCCCTCCGTCGTCCCGTCGACATACTCGTGTACATACTCGAGCATTCGACAGCGTCCGGGAAAGCGGTGCCTATCGAGCGCATTGTCAATTTTCAGGCAGAGAAAAAGTTTGCATTCTTTGGCGACTTTAATGCCCCCGGTTCTTGGTGGGACCCTGCAGAAATTGTCGGTGGGAATTCGAAAGCAGTCCATTTGTTTAATTTCTTTTCTTTCAATGACATCCAGCCAGTTTTTTTGCATCAAAACCCTGCTGGAAATGTTCTAGACACTGTATTTAAGAACTTCACCTCAGTCGTTGTTGAAAATTTCCCCGATCCTGTTGTTGCCATTGATGCGTGGCATCCTCCTTTTGCAGTTACAGCTCAGGTATCCGTGGCACGCGACAGGAGTGGGACCATTCCAAGGCACGACTTTGCTCGAGGCGATTACACGTCTCTTTACCAATCTCTTGACAATGCTGATTGGTCCTCTGTGTACAACGCGCCTTGCGTTGATGCAGCCGTCCGTGAGCTAACCAAAATTGTGCAAAACGCTATGGACCAACACATCCCAAAGCAGCGAAATCGCTCCAGTAAGTTTCCCTTCTGGTTCAGTCACGAGCTGCGTGACGTGCTTCGAAAAAAACGTCATTTCCACCGCTTGTTTAAGGCTGACAATGACCCGTCTTCTCTGGCAAACTTCCAGGAATGGCGGTCCTTAGCGAAGACGTTACTTACCCAGGACAAAAAGAACTTTAGTGACTACACCGAAACTTCTCTAACCCATTCCCCTCGTGAGTTCTTGCGGTATATTAATTTCCGTACACGTCATGCACGCGATAGCATAACCATTCAGGATGGCGACAAGTTTGTGTCTGACCCGGAAGGCGTATGCGAACTCCTTGCACGTCCTTTTCCTTCTACCTACTCGACGTCGTCTGACAGCGGCAACGAACTGCGCTTCCAGTCTCATGGGCCACTACTGCAAATCCCAAACGTTACTGAGACTGATGTCGTGCGTGCTATCCGCAAACTCCCCTCAAAAAAGTCGGCGGGCTGCGACAGCATTCCGTGCTTCATTGTGAAAGGCTGTTGCGTCGTCTTTGCACCTCTGCTCTGCCACATCATACGCATGTCACTTCTAGAGCAACATTTTCCGTCAGACTGGAAATTAGGCGCAATCTTCCCTTTGCACAAGTCTGGCAGAGCCACCGTCCCCAGAAACTACAAGCCTATCTCTCTATTGCCTTCTTTTTCTAAAGTCTTCGAAAATGTCATGCATGGTTACCTTCTAGCAGCAATGCGTAAAATAATTCATCCCAACCAACACGGTTTTATACCCGGGAGGTCAGTAGAATCAAATCTCGCATGTTTCCTAAACGACATCGGCCCCCGAGTGCTCTCTCGTCAACAGATAGATAAGGTATATTTCGACTGCAGCAAGGCCTTGGATGCTGTTAATCACGAGCTACTGCTTCGCAAATTGTCCGCATACAGCTTATCCAGTGAGTTCCGTCAGTGGTTCGGCAGTTACTTAAAAGGCAGGTCCAATTGCGTCTGTTATGAAGGCGTCACCTCCCGGCCTTTCGCCATGATATCAGGGGTACCTCAACGGTCTACACTGGGCCCTCTCCTCTTCAACATTTTTGTTAATGACATCCACTCTGTCATTAGACACTGTTCGCTCTCTCATTATGCCGATGATATGAAGGTGTATCGCGCGGTTTCCTCACCGGATGATCGCGTCCTGCTGCAACAGGACATCAATGCAGTTTCGGCATGGTGCGACAGCAACTACTTAAAGCTTAATCTCTCCAAAACTATTGTGATATCTTACACTCGTAAAACTGCCCCGCTCACTCTCCCGTACTCTTTGCTCGGTTTTGCCATAAAACGCGCCACTGTAGCGCGCGATTTGGGTGTATTGATGGACGCAAAACTACTCTTCAACTCGCACGTGAACCATCTGACGAACTCCTATCTCCGAACACATGGCATGATTTCCCGAGCCACCAGTGAATTCACGAACCCATCATGCTTCGCATCCCTTTACCGTGCCCTAATTTTGCCGAAGCTAGACTTTGCAAGCGCAATCTGGAATTGTTTAAGTCCTTCGTCGTCTCTTCGACTAGAAAGGATTCAGAAGCGCTTCACCAGAACCGTATTTTATCGATACTCACCAGTGAGCAACTATCTGCACGTTGAGCTTCTCAAGCTTCTGAACCTTGATGAGCTATGTATCAGGCGTTCCAGGCGTGACCTGATTTTTCTTTTCAAGTGCATTCATTCCAAGTTTGACTGCCCTTGCCTTGTGAGCTTGTTCTCCTGCGAGCGCCAAGCAGGCCACTGCGGCCGCATGGCCACTTTCAAGTTAACACAATTCTGAACTTGGTACCAGCCAACCGATGCCAAAATGCCTTTAACTGTCTTTTTTTATCTGCCATTGACATTTTTTGCAAAGACATGGTTCTTTTTAAACACTCTTTGAAAAATTTTCCATCTTGAATGCACATGTTCTATAGCGCGGTCGCACATGCACTTCTCCCTCTGTTCTTGTGTGTCGGAGCGAAGAGAATCATCACGATTGTGCTTGTATTTTTCGTTTAGTGTACACACAATCTCCTTGCTCTTGTTGCTCAGAAAATGTCTCTGTCTCTTTGATAACTCTCCTTCTTTGTGTATATTGTTACGAGGAAGGCGCAAGGAATACAGGTGTATTAGCAGGTATTTACAGGAAAACCAGTCCGAGTGGAAAGAGTCACCAGTCCAGCAAGGTGGCCGCAATACGAGCGAGAGACCAATCCTCGTCTTCCTCTTCGTTCCCTCTCAGCGCTAGGCGCATAGCTGGTATGGCGCAGGCACATAGTCCCACGGTCTCTCAGGCGGCAACCATGAGGTTTCACCACATCATCCTCGCAACACAACCCCCTGGACGAGAAGCACCGTCCCGGTGCTAGGTAGCAGGAAGAGGTGTGGGGGCGTGGTAGGGCTTGAGTCGTGTCACATGGACGATGTCTGATTGACGGCCACTTGGTGAACCCGTTGGAAGTACTGGCGAAATCTCGTAGGTCACATCTGTTACCTGGCGCAAAACACGGTACGGACCGTTGTAGCACCACAGAAGTTTCTGAGACAGGCCCAAACGACGATTGGGTGACCACAACAAAACGAGTGCTCCAGGGGAATAGCTAATACTCCTGTGGCTGCGATCATACCGGATCTTTTGCGACGTTTGGGACGCTGAGAGTTTTGCACGAGCCACTTCGCGTGCGAGATGTGCCCGTGTGATTGCTTCATTAGCGTATTCCGTAGCAACCGGGCAAGAAGGAAGCAATGTGTCCATCGGTAATGTCGGCTCACGTCCGTAAAGAAGATAAAACGGTGAGAATCCAGTCGTGTCATGCCGGGAAGAGTTGTAGGCAAATGTTACATAAGGTAAGGCATTGTCCCAGTCTCGATGGTCAGCTGACACGCACATCGAAAGCATGTCCGTGAGTGTTCGGTTAAGACGTTCCGTAAGACCATTTGTTTGAGGATGGTAGGCGGTCGAAATCTTGTGGGCGGTAGAGCAGGAACGAAGAATGTCGCTGACAACTCGAGACAGAAAGTACCGACCTCGGTCGGTAAGAAGCTGTCGAGGGGCGCCATGCTGGAGAATGACGTCACGGAGTAGAAAATCTGCAACGTCAGTCGCACAGCTTGTCGGAAGGGCACGGGTAATGGCGAAACGCGTGGTGTAATCCGTTGCAACCGCGACCCATTTGTTGCCCGAGGTAGATTCCGGAAAAGGACCTAGTAAGTCGACGCCGACCCGATGGAACGGTTCATTGGGGACGTCTATCGGTTGTAGCAGCCCGGCTGGCGGCACAGGCGGGGTCTTGCGCCGTTGACAGGAGTCACATGCTTGGATGTAGCGGCGCACTGACTTGTACAAACCAGGCCAGTAGAAGCGCCGGCGTGTGCGGTCATAGGTGCGGGTTAAACCAAGGTGACCAGCTGTGGGAACGTCATGGAGCTGCTGTAGTACCGACAACTGCATGTGCTCGGGAACAGCAAGGAGCAAGGCGGGACCATCAGAGCGAAAGTTCCGGCGGTACAGCACGCCATCCTGGAGTAAGAAGGCGTGAAGCGACGGGTCAGAATTTGCAGACTCAATCTGTTCAATTATGCGTCGCAATGAAGGGTCGCGGCGTTGCTCCTGCCCTATGTGCAGGAAATCAGATAAGGCCATGACACACGCGTCGGAATCAAACGTGCACGTATCAGGTGGGTCGACGGGGAGGCGGGAGAGACAGTCGGCATCTTGGTGTAGACGGCCAGACTTGTACTCGACGGAGAAGGTGTATTCTTGAAGGCTTAAAGCCCAGCGGCCCAGACGTCCTGTCGGATCCTTCAACGAGGAAAGCCAGCACAGTGCATGGTGGTCCGTTACAACAGAGAAAGGTCGGCCGTAGAGGTAGGCGCGAAATTTGGCAACTGCCCACACCAAGGCGAGACACTCGCGCTCGGTGATCGAATAATTTTGCTCGGATGTGGACAGGAGACGACTCGCATAGGCAATAACGCGCTCGCGACCATGTTGTTTTTGTGCTAGAACGGCACCTATGCCGTGGCCACTGGCGTCTGTCCGGACCTCCGTTTGTGCGGATGGGTCGAAATGCCCCAATATAGGGGATGCTGTAAGCCGAGAAACCAAGGTTGAGAATGCTTCTGCTTGATCGGGGCCCCAAGAAAAAGTCACGTTTTTTCGGAGAAGCTCGGTGAGGGGACGGGCGATAGTGGCGAAGTCCGCTATAAAGCGGCGAAAGTATGAGCACAGGCCGACAAAGCTGCGAACATCTTTAGTCGACTGCGGCTTGGGAAAGTGCTGGACGGCGCGAACTTTCTCAGGATCAGGTCTGACTCCATTGGCGTCAACAAGGTGGCCAAGAATGGTTATTTCGCGGTGCGCAAGCGACATTTCTTCGAGTTTAACTGAAGACCCGCCCGTCGGAACACGTCAAGTACGTCGGCAAGTCGGTGAAGGTGAGTGTCGAAATCGGGGGAAAATACGACATCATCTAGGTAACAGAGGCATGTGGACCACTTTAAGCCATGTAATAGGGAGTCCATCATGCGTTCGAATGTGGCGGGCGCATTGCAGAGGCCGAACGGCATGACTTTGAATTGATAGAGGCCATCTGGTGTTACAAAGGCTGTCTTCTCTCGGTCAAGGTCGTCAATCGCAATCTGCCAGTATCCGGATCGGAGGTCGATGGAGGAGAAGTATTTTGCACCATGGAGGCAATCAAGGGCATCATCTATACGGGGCAGAGGGTACACGTCTTTCTTGGTAATCTTGTTTAAGTGGCGGTAGTCGACACAAAAACGCCAGCTGCCATCTTTCTTCTTTACTAAGACGACGGGAGAAGCCCAAGGACTCGAAGAAGGCTCTACTATATCTCTGCGGAGCATGGTGTCCACTTCCTCCTGGATGATTTTACGTTCAGTGTGGGACACGCGGTAAGGCCTTCGGTGAATGGGGCTGGCATCGCCGGTGTTGATGCGATGTTTCACAGCGGTTGCCTTACCGAGTGGACGGTTGTCAAGGTCAAAAATGTCTCGGTAAGAGTATAGGAGATTGAGGAGCTCACCGGCGTGTGCGGGTGGTAAGTCGGTGGAAATCATCGCAGCGTAATGGTGGTCGGGTTTTGGAGTTCGTGATTCGTTGTTCGAATGATGAAGGTTATCATCGATGGTCAGGGCGGCAACGTGGTAGTCTTCGAGAAGGGAAATCGTTGCGAGAGACATGCCCTCCGGTAGGAGCTGCGCAGAGGAGCCGAAGTTGATGAACGGTAGCTCAACGTGGTTGTCAATTATAGTGACCAGGGTGTGAGGCAGCGGCACATTCCGCGTGAGGAACACCTCAACAATGGGCGAAACCTCGTATACGCCGTCTGCAACCGGAGGGCTCGGTGTCAATGGGACGTAAGCGGCAGAATGCGGTGGTAACCGGGTGTGGTCCGCGGATACGCACCGTGGCTTCTGCTGAATTTCGTCAATCGCGGCGTCGGAACAGGGTAGCTCAAGATGGAGTAGGCCTTCGGTACAGTCAATTAGGGCAGAGTGGGCGGAAAGTAAATCAAGACCGAGAATGAGGTCATATGGGCATTGGTCCAACACTGTGAATAGAACAACAGTTTGTTGGTCAGCGATGTTGACACGGGCAGCACATACTCCGGCAACCGAAGGCGTACCTCCGTCAGCAACACGCACAGCACAAGAAGGGGCAGGGGTCAGTACTTTACGAAGACGACGACGAAGGGCAGCACTCATAATACAAATTTGCGCACCAGTGTCAATGAGGGCCTTGACGGGCACACCATCTACCTATACTTCAAGTAAGCTATGTTGAGCCGGTATCGTAAGAAGAGGATTTCGGTCAGGGGTCGAAAATGCAGCGTCACCTCCGGGAGCTGCATTTCTCAGTTTTCCGAGGAGGTGCGTCCGCCCGGAACCGGTGACTGGAAACGGCGAGGCTGCGGCGAGCGGGACTGGTGGCGCTGCGGAGACGGAGAACGGCTGAATCGGGAAGCGTGGACGGAAGTTTCGGCATACGGCGACGATTCGGGATTCATGAAGCGGCGAGGTCTGGCGTCGACGGGAGAAGAATCAACAGGGGGCTGTAGGCGCGACGAAAACCAGCGGGACCGGCAGTAACGGGCCACATGACCGACCCGACGGCAGTTAAAGCAAATGGGCCTATCGTCCGCTGTGCGCCATTCAGCGATGTTTCTTGTCCGAGAGCGAGGAAATCCGAAATCAGCCCGCGGTTCGGCGAAGGCGGAGTTGGGGCGGACATTGCGGCAATTCGCGGCGCAGGTGGTAGGAATGCCCATGGTCGCAATTTCTTGGCGCACGACGGCCTGAATAAGGGGCAGCATATGCATGCCGCTATCAGGCGCTTGGGTGGAAAGTGCCGGGGCCATTGCCTCCAGCTCCCGACGCACGACCTGAGTAATACTTGGAGTTCGGGTAGGGCTAACCTCAGCCGCCGAAGCAGGGCGTGGGGAAAGGTCCTCACACGACGAAGTCGCGGCAGTGTTGGGGAGGCGGGCGTACTGCGGCGCGATGCGGCGACTTTTTGCCTGCTCGAAGCGACGGCACTCTTTAATTATTGCGTCGACACTCGTGCAGTCCTTGCAGACAAGCAGATGGAAAGCGTCGTCGGCGATGCCCTTCAACACATTCGCTACTTTGTCGTCTTCAGACATCTGGTTGTCGGCCTTTTGACACAGGGCGAGAACGTCCTGAATGTACGCAACATACGATTCAGTAGACGTTTGCGCACGGGAGGCCAACTTGTTTTTGGCAGCAAGGCGGTTAGCTTCGGGCTGGCCAAAAATGGCGCGGAGCTTCTGCTTGAAGTCGTCCCAGCTTGTTACCGTGGCCTCATTGGTATCGAACCAAGTCTCTGCTGCGCCCCTCAAAGAATAGGAGACGTTCGCCAGCATCAAAGTGTCGTCCCAGCGATTGTGAGAACTAACTCGCTCATACCGGCGGAGCCAGTCTTCAACGTCGAGGCTATCTGTTCCATTGAACGTACCGGGTTCTCTTGGAGGGGACACGATGACGACCGGTGCCGTGCCAGCCGGTGCTTGAGTCGATGACATGGTCTGTAGACCGATGTGGCGACCGCTACGCAGCTCCGTGTCGGGTGAATTCGACTGATAGGGATCGGACCGCAACCTCCACCACAAGATGTTACGAGGAAGGCGCAAGGAATACTGGTGTATTAGCAGGTATTTACAGGAAAACCAGTCCGAGTGGAAAGAGTCACCAGTCCAGCAAGGTGGCCGCAATACGAGCGAGAGACCAATCCTCGTCTTCCTCTTCGTTCCCTCTCAGCGCTAGGCGCATAGCTGGTATGGCGCAGGCACATAGTCCCACGGTCTCTCAGGCGGCAACCATGAGGTTTCACCACATCATCCTCGCAACAATATATTGTGAGCATTCGCAACCACACTCCCGGCGGTGGAGAACTCCAGAGGACAATTCCCGCACCTCGTCTTCATCTGTACATACTCATCAGCACCAGCCATGCGGCACTGTTCCATCATCTTCTACGGACATGACCATCATCATCGTGTGTTCTGCGGTGCTTGCGGCTCGAACGCCTCAGTAACTTCAAACTTACTGTCAGTATCAGTTGAAGGCATTTTGGTTAACGCGTTGGTAGACACTGGGGCAAGTGTCACGATTATCCATTCTGATTTGTGTGAAAGACTAGGAAAAGTTAAAACTCCATACGAGGGCCCTCTATTGCATGGAGCTAACAAGGCGTCCATACGACCGTCAAGACAGTGGACAGTTCGCGTTTCTATTGAAGGAGTTTGTCACCACATCCAGTGGGCCGTGCTTTCCCCGTGCCCTTACTTGCTTATTCTTGACGGGGACTTCCTGTCCTCGACGTCTGCGATGATTTCTTGCCGCTCGCCCAGTATCAGCCTCACGGACACAGAACATTCTGCCCTCCCTGAAACTTGTTCCCTTCGTCTCGTGTTGACTGACGACTATGTTGTGCCTCCGCGCCACGAGCGCGTCATTTCGGTTTCTGCTGGAACAGCTATTAACGGTGACATGCTAGCCATCCCTTCTGGCCGTCTCCTTTCTCGAGGCATCGCCGTTGCTACCTGCCTCATCCGGTTTTCCCGCGGCCGCGCACTAATTCCTGCAAGGAACACTACACCAGACCCAGTTCTACTGCCGGAAGGCTGCACAATCGCTTCTGTGTCCGACAACGAAATCACCATTCTTCCCAGCAGTTCCACCGCAGCTCGTCCCTGCCCTTTGCCGAAACCAACCTCTCCTCAGCCTTCTCTCGCCCACACTATCAGCTCCGACCTTACACAAGCTGAGACTCTCACAGTATTGGAAATTTTAAACAACCATAGGGGCTCCTTTGATTCCCATTCCAAGCCTTTCACCCAAACAACAACAGCCACGCATCGAATTCAAACGGATGGGGACACCATTGTTCGCCGGCGTCCGTATCGTGTCTCTTCCTCGGAAAGGAAGATAATTGAGGAAAATGTGGCTGACATGCTCAAACGCAACGTTATTCGGCCATCATCCAGTCCATGGTCCTCTCCAGTTGTATTGGTAGAAAAAAAAGACGGCTCCGTGAGATTTTGCGTGGACTATCGGGGCTTAAACAAAATTACCCGCAAAGATGTGTATCCCATGCCGCGAATAGATGACGCACTAGACTGCTTACAAGGAGCCGAATACTTTTCAAGCCTGGACCTCCGTTCAGGCTATTGGCAAATTCCCATGCATGAGTCCGACAAGGAGAAGACAGCGTTTGCCACTCCCGACGGTCTATATGAATTTAATGTCATGCCGTTCGGGCTCTGCAATGCTCCCGCCACTTTTGAGCGGATGATGGATAGGGTTCTTCGAGGACTCAAATGGAAAATTTGCTTTTGTTATCTTGACGACATCGTTGTCTTTTCGTCGACGTTTCATGACCATCTACGGCGTCTGGATGCAGTCCTCACGTGCCTCTCCAAAGCCGGACTTCAGCTGAACTCGAAAAAATGCCGCTTTGCTAGTAAAACGATCAAAGTGCTTGGTCACGTTGTCAGCAAAGAAGGCATACGACCCGACCCTGACAAAGTATCGGCAGTGCTACACTTTCCCCGACCGCTTCAAGTTAAGGAGCTTCGGAGTTTTCTAGGGTTAGCGTCGTATTTCCGTCGGTTCATCCGGAACTTTGCTACTATTGCATCCCCTCTGAACCAACTCCTACAGGCGGGCACACCTTACGTCTGGTCGAGTGAGTGCCAACATGCTTTTGAAACGCGTAAATCCGCTCCCACTTCTGACCAGTGCTCAGTGATTTCGACGATAGCCAATCATACTTCACACCGACGCAAGTGGGCATGGAATAGGTGCTGTCGTGCTTCAGAGCGATGGCCATCTTAAAGAGCGGCCGGTTGCTTACGCAAGCCGCTCACTCACACCGGCTGAGAGAAATTACACCATAACTGAGCAGGAGTGTCTTGCCGTCGTGTGGGCTATACAAAAGTTTCGGCCATACCTGCATGGTCCCCACTTCACAGTGGTGACCGACCATCATGCACTTTGCTGGCTGTCCTCACTCAAAAACTTGTCTGGACGCCTGGGCCGCTGGATACTACGGCTCAAGCAGTATAACTTTACTGTCACCTACAAGTCAGGCAAGAAACACATTGACGCCGACGCCCTGTCTCAGTGTCCATTGGCCTCCCCTTCGTCTTCAGTTGTTCCGGAGCTCCCAACTGCAAAGTGTTCTCTCGCACCCATTACCTCTGTAAGCGTCGTCGGACTTTCTGATTTGCGATCTTTGCAACGTGCGGACCCCTATTGTGGCCCCATCATTGATCGGTTGACCGGCCACGTCCCACCCCCAAACAGCCGTGCTCGCCGACAATTGCAAAATTTCCAGCTACACCAAAGCATGCTTTACCGGCGCAATTACCACCCTAATGGACTCAAGTGGGTCCCAGTCGTCCCTCGTTCTCTCCGCCAATCAATTTTGGAAGCGTATCACGACGCAGCAACCGCTGGGCATCTTGGCTTCGAAAAGACGTACGACCGCATTCGTGGTCGCTACTTTTGGCCTGGCCTCTCGGCGAGTGGGGCTAAATACGTTGGAACCTGCTCTTCTTGTCAGCACCGTAAGCGAGTGACAACCACACCTGCCGGCTTGTTGCAGCCTCTGCCCTGTCCGGCTGCACCCTTCGACACTATTGGGATTGACTTGTACGGGCCTTTGCCTTGGACACAGTCGGGATACCGGTGGATTGTTACGGCGGTGGACCACTTGACTCGGTACGCCGAAACAGCACCAATACGCTCCGGTACAGCTATAGAAGTGGCCGACTTTGTCTTGCGTCACATAATTTTGCGCCATGGAGCACCACGCGTCCTCCTCAGCGATCGCGGCAGGCCTTTCCTCTCCAGCGTACTCCAAGAGCTTCTACGTGCTTCCGACACCATTCACAAAACAACCTCTGGCTATCATCCCCAGACTAACGGATTAACCGAAAGATTTCATAGAACCCTCTCGGACATGATTTCTATGTACATCAGCCCTGACCATCGAAATTGGGACCTAATCCTCCCATTCGTCACCTTTGCCTACAATACTGCAGTACAACGAACAACTGGATTCTCTCCGTTCTTTCTCGTATTTGGTCGCTCACCTTCCGCAATATTCTACCCAACTTTCTTCTCTGCACCGGTTTCCCCTGATACACCACTTCACGAACAGTATATTTCAAGGCTCGCCCATTGCCGCCAGCTGGCTCGGTCCCGCACAGAAGCTCATCAGGAACTCCGCAAAGTTCGGTACGACTCCTCCCATCGCCCTGTTCGCTTTAGACCGGGAGAAGAGGTGCTTCTTTGGACTCCTGTTCGAATTCCTGGCCTTTGCAAAAAATTTCTGCACCGCTTTACGGGCCCCTACGTAATCGTCGAAGAAACCTCCCCGGTGAATTACCGCGTCACTCCAGTGGACCCTTGCCCAGATCGCCGCCGTCGTGGCACGGAAATTGTTCACGTCTCGCGACTGAAACCGTTCCAGCGCCGTTCCCCACAATGACTTGCGGCCCGGAGGCTGCTTCCGCCGGAGGTGGGGAAATTAGTGTAAGCATTCGCAACCACACTCCCGGCGGTGGTGAACTCCAGAGGACAATTCCCGCACCTCGTCTTCATCTGTACATACTCATCAGCACCAGCCATGCGACACTGTCCCATCATCTTCTACGGACATGATCATCATCATCGTGTGTTCTGCGGTGCTTGCGGCTCGAACGCCTCAGTAAACGCCGTTCCTAGCTCTTGTCTCTCAATATACCCATTTAATTGTACTGTTACTTCCCTTTTCATATTCTGTATTTTGTATGCCTTATATGTCTGTATTCTATGCATCACCCGAGAAGGCCATTGCGCTGTTGGTGAGCATTTCAAATAAATAAATAAATAAATAAATAAATAAATAAGGAGGGTGGATTTGCAGTGCTACCTCACGACGTGTTTAGGGAGAAAGCCTCTGATGGGGCTTTGAAAGCCTCTGAAAGCCTCTGATGGGGCTGACTCCTCGACCGGACGACGGAGGGCATCTGACAGATGACCCTGGCCAACCTTTGAGCTAGTCTACCTCCCAAGCAAATAAGAGCCACCAACCGGGTGCATACCATTGGAGACTTCGTCCTTGCGGTAGACGTGCAGCGTGTTCTGGAGCTCGGGCTCAAGTGTGCAGTGGAGCCTGCAGGAAAGGCGCCTGAGCTGCTGGGACTCGTTTGAAAGGTGGCGAGATTAGCCCTTAAAGATGAGTGTCCCAGTTGCGTGTCCCATGGAATGGACATGCTCGAGCGTTCGACAGCGCCCGGGAAAGCGGTGCCTATCAAGCGCATTCTCCATTTTGTGGCAGAGAAAACGTTATGCGTTCTATCGGCAAATACGGAGGGTGGATTTGCAGTGCTACCTCACGACGTGTTTAGGGAGAAAGCCTCTGATGCCATTCCTTCGTGCTTCGACTGCCCGGACTGTGTGTCGCTGAAGAAGGTCAAAGCTGAAGCTAGGAATTGGTCAGCGCTTGTGGTGTGTTACTGAATCGTCCTTTGTTAGAATGTGCGCTGTTCCTTCCTTTGCATGTTTCTAACGATGTTTAATATATGACATATAAGTACTCTGCTTGCAAGTAGCCCAACATGCCACCGTTTTGGGTTAGAAACATGTGTGATACCCGATGACTAGCGCGCTGCGAGCATAGTTCCTTTTTACAAGTCTGGATCCCCTTTAGAATTAAATTACATGCCAGTTTCCTTAACATCCACAATTTGTAAACTGGTTGAGAATATTTTATTTAGGGGAACTATGAAACATCTGGAGAACAATCATTTACTTCACGCAAATCAGCATGGCTTCAGGTCTGGTTTATCATACCGCAACACAGCTGAGATATCGGATGATTGTGTAAATGCACTGAATATGTAAGGTCAAATTAACGCAGCGTTTTGTACTTTTCAAACTCTTTTGATGTAATTCCGCAGGCTGACTGACTAACAAAACTCCTCTCTATGAGCATTGAACGCAATATTGTCCGTTGGATAAAATGTTACTTGTCCTCACGAAAACAACACGTCGCTGTTAATCACTGCGTTACCGATACATTGGATGAACACTCAGTAGTACCGCAAGGTTCAGTGCTCGGTCCGTCAAAGTTGTTATTCTATATAAATGATATCTATTTATCCTGGTAAGATCGGGGTGTTTGCGGATGAATGTGTTCTTTATGCCAAAGTAACTCAAATCTCCGATCAAGACACCATCATGCGTTTCACTAAATTAGTTCATGGTGCGAATCATGAGGCTTGAACCTAATGCTTCGAAGATGGCGGCTATTAGATTTACCAACAAAAAAGCACCCTTGGAGTTTGCTTATCCTATAAAGGATGCTTAAATAACTTAAAGAAAGCAAGTGAAGTATTTAGGTGTTACACTCGCAAGCGAGTTATATTGGGAACCCCATATAGAAAACCCAGCCGTGCTCATAGCTTTTAACTGATTTTATTTCTTGTTCTCTCCTCATCAAATCACATTGTGTTTGGCGCTCTTTGCCCATGTCGGCCTTGCGCCAATAAAATTAAACCATCATCATCATCATCCATATAGAAAACGCTTGCAGCAACGCGCCAATAAAGCTGGCATTTTCGAAACGGAAATTGCGTCGTACCTCATCGACCGTAAAGTTAACAGCGTACGAAGCTCGTGTCAGGCCAAAATTAGAATATGCGGATCTGATCGGGAGCACGCCCCAAAGATATTTAATAAAAAAAAAACAAAAAAAGTTGCAAAATTTATCCTTGCGGTTTTGTATACTCCACGTACTCGCGTTTTTCAAGCGTATTAGTTCTTCGTGCAGGGCAAAATTGAAAAATCAACCTCATCGTAGAACTGTATATCGCATTAAGTTTTGATATCAGCTGTACCACGGCGACTGAAAAATAGCTCGTGACAGTTAGTTAACTCAGTCCCCAATGCGGTCTGCTTGTACAAACCACAACATAACAATTAAGCAACCGTTTAGTTATATTAAGATAAGCCAATATGTTCTGTTCCCTATGCTATTTTATTATGGAATAAATTACCTGAAGAATTAGTTAATGCAAATACAACAGAATCGTTCATTCGTGGTGTAAACATCCTTTGGGTTGACCACTAAACTTGCTGTGTTTTACTGAGCCGCAATGAAGGCAGCGGCTTCTTGCGTTAGGTTTTTATTTTGTGTACAGTGCATAATATTCTTTATGTATTGCACCGTTGTATGTACATGTTTGTTCCCTAATATTCCTCTTGTGTATTCGTAGTTCGATGTACGTACATATTTTATTACGCCTTCGTTCCCAACTGCGACGCACATTTTTCTGTTGATTTTAATCAAATATGTGTTAGCCGTAGTTGTAATTAGTGTTTCTTTACTGGGTATGTACCCAGTCTTGATTTGGTGCGAATAGTGCCTGAATTTATTTCTAAATAATGAATAAATAAATAATTAATATAAATAAACAATTTTTGCAAATTTATGTTGGATCACGCATGCTTAGGGGTTCACAAACTATTTTCGAAAAACAGGCTTGTTTTGCGGGACACGCGCACTGTCAGAAGGGGATCGTGCGGCGGAAAAACAGTAGCTGGGGAACGGGAGGAATTTAGAAGGAACCCTCTGAAAAATGGCGCGAAAGTGGCCGTAAAACGGCGACTGCTAGAGAGCGGAACGAACTCCAGTGGGCGCTGCCTAAGGGTCTTTTCATGTTGTAAGGGCGCGAGAGCTGAAATTATAGAAAATTTCAACAACACATCAACCGTCCACTATGTAAATTGCAGAACATCAAAATTTTTGAAGGGTGCTGACAGTGCGGCAAGTCTTGTGGTAACGGGCGACTGCACTGTTCACTCAAAATCTCCACAGCGGGTAAACAGAAAGAATTTAAGGCTTGGCATAAAGTTTTAAGTATCTGCAAATTCTTATTCCATTGAATACGTTACTTTTTAAACTGTCCTTGGCAGAAAAATAACAGTAGACGGAAAATCAAAGGCATGAAAGTTTTCGGATCAAATTTTTGTAAAGTAATAACGATAAACATAGCTCTGAATTAAAAAGAATGCGAAGTTTGTTAGGAAAATTTATGCTTGTCAAATTTTATACCCCTAGATTACTGTACTTTACGTTTGTTGACGTTTTTCAATTGTTTTGTTTCCTAATTTATAATATCATAAGTTCTTGACATAATCTTTTGATGATCAAGTATCCCTTATTACCAATAGTAGATCAAAACTGATATATGCTTCATCGCACTTTAATCGGACCGATGTGCAGGTGCTAATGTAGGTGTGTTTGTGGGGGCGGGGGTTACTCTTGTCACCGTAGTAACGTCGAGGAGTTGGTTCAAGGCAGGCGCGTTGGCAAACTCCTCCGTCTCGCCTCTACTCAACAAAACTGGGCATCACGTTTGATACGCAGTACGGAGATAAGGTCAGTTTGAGTAACTCCCTGATCAAGCTACAGTGTGGCCCGCATCGCATGGAACATGAACCCTGCCGTCCATCAAGAACGCCACCTTGGCCTGGCCAAGGCCTTACACAACTCCCACGCTTGGCTTCCCGGTACCCTGTACGTCGACGCTGCGGTATATCCCGACCATGCAGCCTACGTACCCGCTTTGTGACACCGCTTGCAGTCGGATCTGATCCCCATTATTTTTGTTCAGATCTCCTGGCAGGCCCATTTCGCCGTGGTATCAACTGTCCAAACGTTGAAAAGGGCTTCTGGGGATCATGCGCTGGCTGACCTGATAATCAAGCCACCTCCAAGGCTGTTTCAAGAAACTACGCCCCACGTCCATCACGCAAATGAGCGTATCAACTCGTAGACGTCACCGGATAGGGACCAAATTAGCTGTAAATACTGGACGACCGTACAAGATGCCATCAGTGGGCTTGGTGACAACGCTTGCAGAAGGATGCTGATCCTGATTCTTTTTGTCCAGGTTGGCGACAAGTATTCAACTTCTTCTATTAGAGATTGTTCAGTCACATGGTCACATTGTCTGCATTGGATCAGGTTATCGTTACTGACATCCGGAGACACAGAGCTGAATCCTGGTGCCTCACCTGATTCAGAGTCTGAGACGAAAACAGTCAATTAATTAGGAAAATTCTGAAATACAAAACGAAGACAAACAAGACTCTGGCTTCGCTGACAAATAATTTGAAACAGGTTGAATCGGCAGTTCAAGATATTCATACAAGGCGAACTTACACTGAGCAAGAACTGAGTCGAATTGAGAAATGGGAGCAAAGGTTGGAGAAAGTGGACAGAGCCTGCAATAAGACGAACAAACTAGTTCTTGAATTACCCGCGAAGTTAGATGACCTCGAAAATAGCAGTCCTGGGAAAGACATTGTATTATTGGGGTAAAGGAAGATCGCGAGGAAAGCTCAGAAGAACTAGAGCGAAAAGTTAAGGAAGAAATATTTAAAAAGATTCTAGGTGTTGAAGTAAACTTTTTTTTTAGCGTATTCACTGAATCGACCTAAAACAAGCGCAGCGACATTGTTCCATCATTTTGAGATTTGTTAACTACGTATACAAACTACGGTTATGTCATCTTGCTTTAAATTCAAAGGCACAGAAATAGCACTATCGGAGGACTTTTCAAAAAACATTCGGGAGATTCGCGCAAAATAATGGCGTTCACCGGCTAAGAAAAGAGAAGCGGTTCGAAGGTTTCCTTTCGTTTTGATAAACTCAAAGTTGATGACAGGCTCTACGAATGGGACGCAAAGCGCAATTGAGAGTTGAGTTGCCGACATCCACTGCGCCAGCGCAACCCGAACTGTCGTCTCCTTGGCCCACACATGCGAACACGCGTAACTGCGATAACAAATGACGAGAATATGGGAAGACGCTCTGGCTTGTTTCGTTACACGCACGCAGTGTACTGAATAAGATACAGAGACTTGAAGATATAATTCTCACTTATACACCGCATGTACTAGTGAGCACTGAAACCGGGCTGCATTGCGACGTTCAAAATACAAAAATAATTGCCCCTTCGTATACGCTCATTGCTAGGGACAGAGGGTCTAAGGATGGCGGAGTTGCAATCAGCAGTAAAAACTAACATTAAGTTCACACGCTTAAATACCATGGATCATCAAGAAAGCATAGGGTGCAAATTAAAGTTTTTTGGGTAAAGGTATAATATTAGGAGGTGTTTATCGGTCTCTGAATGCTCCTCGGGAATATTTAGATTCATTATATGATTATCGGCTGCAAAAAACAAATTCGCGTTCAAAGATCCTTTTAACAGGCGATTTTAACCTTCCCGGAATGAACTGGTGCAGCAGGTCTCATGACGGAAAGAATTTGAGAATTGCTGTATCATTACTACTAACTGTTTTACGTTTTCGGTAACCCATTTCGTTTCCCATGCTACAACAACTTCCAGCTCTGCTCTACTTGAACTTGTGTTTTCAATTAGCTCGCTTCAATATTGCTCCGTCAGTATTAAGGATGGGACATCTGATCATCAGTAACGTCTCCTTGAGTGTCGTATTTCGGACTTGTGATTGTATGTTAAACCTTCTGACACATTTGTAAGAGACTATACGCATGCGAATGATGATTGAGTTATTATTTGTATGAAATCTTTACTTTCTTCCTTTATTGAGACAAATGACTTAAATGACATGTGGTCATATTTTAGGACATGGTCATTCATCGTTAAAGCACCTACGTGCCTTAAAAAAAAGCCCATCAGTAGGGAGTACCCGTGAATTAACCGTATATTGATAGATGTCGAACTCAAGATAAAACGCTCTCGAAAACCTGGTGACAGGAAACAACTTCAAAGTCTCTACGCAATTTTAAAGATAAAGTCCATGCTGCAAGAGGCCAGTTATTTTCTTTTGCATTGAGTTCTTTCATTTCGGAACAACCAAAAAAATTCTGGAAATATTTATCTCAAGATAAAGGGGCATCACAAGATCACAGCATCTGACATAAGTGTTGACGATCCTTTTTCCATTCCCAAGGTATTCAACAGGCTCTTTCAGTCAGTTTGTACTATGAACGCATCGCACGCGCACTTGCACCCTGACGCATTTCGTAATCCGATGCGCGAAATAAATTTAAGCAAAGATGGCCGTCTTAGATTTTTGAGTAACCTAGACATAAAAAAGTATTCAGGTCCGGAAAAAATATCCAACGTTTTTCTCAACAGATACAGAATTTGGGAAGCAGAGTACCTATATGTCATATATACAAAAATGTTCAAAACGTGTGTGATGCCCGGTGACTGGCGCGCTGCAAGGATAGCCCCTATTCATAAGTCTCGATACCCTTTAGATTTAAATAACTACAGGCCTGTTTCCTTAACATGCACAATTGGTAACCTCCTGGAATGCATTTTATTTAAGGCAATTATGGCACATCTAGAGAATAATCATTTACGTCACGCAAATCAGCAAGGCTCTGGGGCTGGTTTAACCACCACAACACGCTTAGCTGAGATAACGGACGTTTTTGGAAATGCACTGAATATGAGGCGTAAAATTGACGCAGTGTTTTTGGACTTTTTCAAAGCGTTTGATGCAGTTCCGCGTCCTGACTTAGTAACCAAACTGCTCTGTATGAGCATTGAATGCAATATTGGGCGTTGGATAGCATGCTACTTCTCCTCACGAAAACAATACGTGGCTGTAATCACTGTGTTTCCGATAAATTGAATGTAAACTCAGGAGTTCCACAAGGGTCAGCGATCCGTCCGTTAATGTTCCTATTCTCTATAAACGATATCTCTTGATTTTCAATTGCCTGGGAAGATCCGGCTGTTTGCGGACGATTGTGTTGGTTATGTCAATGCAACTCACAATCATGCGTTTTACTCAATTAGGGTGTTGTGGGAAACGTTGGGCTTGAAGCTTAATGCTTCGAAGACGGCGGCAATTGAATGTGGCTGACTTTTTCCGCATGACGTCGTGGGGTCTGGCAGAAGCCATTGTACGCAGGACGCGACTCAGGCGCCAACAAGGCAGTTGCTGACAACTGAAAGCGCCCTCATCATACCGGCCGGCTGGTTCCCCAAGCCTATAGGCGGTTTCGACGCAGGCGGCATATAGCATTCGAAGTTCGGGCACGATTTAGTTGCTTTGGGGATTTTGATTGCGACTTTGGAGAATTTCAGCTCCTCAACAACGGCTTTTTCGCAGTGAAAGCTACAAAAACAGTGGACATCGTCGATTCGCGGCAAAGTGTACGACTTGAGCGACTGCAAAGAAACTGAAGCAGGCGAACGCGACAACAGACTCGGGCATCACGATAACACAATCGGACAATAGACTCGTCATCGCTATGAGTGCTAATGAAAGCGATAAGTGCCCTATTATTTTCGGCACGATCGGTGCAGTTTGTTGTTGAGTGTCGCGCTTGCTCACATGACTGTTATGTTACATGCTGATACTTTTAAGCATGGCGTTTTGTTTTACTGTCCGGAATAAACTGCTTCTTTCTGTTTCTTGCGTGTCGCCGTCATTTCGTCGAGGGATTCAGGCTCGCGAACCCATCGCACATGAAGGATGTTCCGTCACGACGTATACATAAACCATGCAGTTCTTGAAATGTTCAGTGCACATTTGGTTTCTAACTTTTTGTGTACGTATATGACTAATGCCCAACAAAACAGCGAAAGCTATTATCATTGTTTAACACATGTTGATGTGCTTGAAATTAAATGTCGTGGGTAGTCATTTCGAAATGGTTAAAAGTGGCTTGCATGTGGCCACCGAAATCCGTTTAAGAATAAAATGAACTGGGGTGCATGTCACTTCGTTTGTTTATAATTTGTTGCGACTGAACCTGAACCTGTAACTTTGTTAACGCGCACGAGTAGCACAATTTGCCGCATCGCTTAGGCTATCGGTCAACGTAATCCTCCATATACGAGTTAATTCTAAAAATAGGACAGCTGCTTCAATTCCACAGTATTAATTCAGAGGCTGGATTAGAACACTGCTATTCGTTGTGGGTGCTTCTGAACTGCATTGACTATGCAGTTTGTAAGCCGAGATAAGAAATACGTGAAAATTATAACCTAGTTATTTTTTAGGGAGCTGAAGGTCATTTAGGAGCCCCAAATTTCCCATCGGTAACTGGGAATATGGTTGGTGTGTCAAGGCGTAATGTGGCACAGAGCATGTTAAATAAGTCGCATAGCTGCAATCGTAGGTAAAGTAAATTTATTATCCGGTTCTATGTCTTGCTTTGCAATCATAACATTAGCTACGCTTTTTTAATCGCGATACGGAGCGCGAAAGTTAAACGAAAACCCATTTCAAAGAGCGTTGTACGGATTTCATTTGAACAGTCGGATTCGCGACCCGTTGTATGTTGGCTAGAAGCCACCATACCCGTGGTGGACGGAAAACGGCGATACAGCCGCTTGGTAATTCAGCAAAACTATGGGGCAAAACGTTCTATGAGGACGATTGGGACGGGCGGAAAAACGGCGCGGCGCCGGTTGCACCGGCTGCCGTGTTGGCGCGTCATTCGCGTCGTGGGTATAGTGGCTTCCTCAAGACTTCACGACGTCGTGCGTATAAAGGCAGTCATTAAATTTACCAACAGAAAAGAACCCTTGGGATTTGCTTATACTATTAAGAATGCTTATATAAATAGAACCCAACGATTGAAGTATTTAGGTGCTACACTCGCAAATAATTTAACTTGGGAACCTCATATAGAAAACGTTTGCAGGAACGCGCTAATAAAGCTGGCATGTTTGGAACGGAAATTGCGTCGTACCTCATCGACCGTAAAGTTAACAGCGGACAAAGCTCTTGTCAGACGAAAATTAGAATATCCGGATGTGATGTGGAGCCCGCACCAAAAATACCTAATCAAGAAAATAGAAAGAGTGCAAAATTTAGCCTTGCGCTTTATATACTCCACGTACTCGCATTTTTCCAGCGTGTTCCTTCTTGCCGAAAGGGCAAAATTGAAAAAACTAGCTAATCTTAGTACTGCATCTCGCATTAAGTTTTTATATCAGCTCTACCACGGTGACTACATAACTACTCGTGAGAGTTACTTGAGTCAGCACCTCCTGCGGTCTGGTCGTACGAACCACAACAAACAGTTATTCCCTACTTTGTTATGCTATTCCCTTATGGATTAAATTACCTGAAGAAGTAGTTAATGCTAACACAACAGAAACGTTCAATAATATTGGCGGTGAGATCTTTGAGTGGCGCCCCCTGGCTCTGACGTCGGCTTAGGGATTTGCGCCGCTGTCGTCTGCTACACTCCGCTTGTGAGGGGCAACAGTGCCTGGGCTAGAAATCGCCCGCTTCGTTGATGTAGTGCGTTAAAAAGCGTATTTCTAGCGACTCAGTTATTTTGCCAGCTTCTGACGCACCTGAATAATTTGAAGCTGTATCCCCCGCAAGTTTGCAACACACGAAGAGATAGAGAACAACTTCCTTCAGAGTATCGGTCAGAAGATCGTGTGTAACTCATCCTTTCTTGCTTATTCGCGAGGATCAGCGATCAGAGCTTCTCGATAAGTATTCAAAATGCGTAGGCTTCCCTGCAGTATTTTTGAGATGCTCCTATGAAGACTCAACAGTCTAATACTACGTGCCAAGCAGCGGCCTGTACACGCTCATCGCACAGCAGGAAATAAAGCGGCTTTCTTCTGTTTCTTTCGTTGTTGTCTTGTATCGGGTTAATGTTTCTTGCTTTTTTTTTCTGCCCAACGCATTTTTTTCTGCGCCATCACCAACTTCTTATTAGGAGGTTTCGGGATGTTTGGGAGCCTCACAAAGGTCGTGTGGATATTTCCTTCATTTTGTATGTCATACATTCCCTTCTTCACAAATTGGCTTTCATTACGGCTGCGTGCAAGAAGGTGCATATCCGCAGCGTGCTTTGTTTATTCACATGCAAATACATTGAGAAGGTTTGTGCTACGCCACCGCGATCGCGCCCTAAACAACGTGGTCCACAGTACTCGAAGGCGGCTTTTGTGCTACGAATTTCTATCGTAATTATATCGTTATCATAACGAACTGACTCTCAACTCGAACAATGATGACATGATTACGGTGTTCAAGGCATGATATACTCGCTAAGTAACGTAATAAATAGTATACCTGCATATATTACGAGACTCGAAACCGAAGAAGAATTCCAAGTAGCTCTTTGTTGCTTTTCAACCCTTCCAGGCGAGAAGAACAAATCCTATTCTACTCGGGATGCGTTCTATGATTTGAAGAAAATTACTTTTACTCTCTTGTCCTGGACTGAGGACCCGGCCCACTAACCAGATCGATTTAATTGTTAAACAAAGTTTTCCCCTCCTCCCCTTACTCCTCCTCCTCCTCTTGAGTGCAGTTTTCCTATAACACATATCCGAATATCGGGAAAATATGGCTGTGCAAAATGTTCCGAAATATCCCTCCAGGTCTTAACAAACATATATGTGTTACTATAAATTTAACGAAGACGTGACTCGTTTTGCTCAATAAACCTCCATACTGGTTAGATGCCTGGTATAGAATCAGCACGCGCGTATATACACACTGGGTTATTTGGAACTCAACCTACAGTTTTTGCAGTCTATAGTGCATGTCGGCAAACTTTCATGCCTTGACAACGTAAAGTGATGTGACAAAACGCGTTCCAGCGTTCGGCAAGGTTGCAAAAACTGCTTTACCTTACATATGATTACCGGGAATCGTGATGCCTTCTGCCAAAGCCGACAGCCCTGAAGGCCTAGAATTTGTTTTGGTCTTCCATATTCGCTGTTGTCGGTTATTAGCAGCTGCCTGTTCCTTTTGTTCGAATGCTTACATGAGAAGCTGACGCCTAGCTCCGACTCTTCGCGCTCCGCACAGGACCGGCTTCGCAAGGAATGGGGTGGCGCCGGCAATGTTTCTCCCGTAGCGGTATCACTTTAATTGACACCATGAGCTAGTGTAGGCGATTTTAAGCCTATTATTATGATAAAAAGTTACCCACACGCCAATTCTGGTGCGGACAAGCATCAGACGTTGACTGAGCGCAAAGAAACAGCAGGGAGAGCGATCCTGAGTGAAGCAGACGACAAATGCGAGAATCCCTAAGCTGACGTCACGGAGGCGCGCTTCGCAGCGCCGCCTGTGTTCGCGCTCACCGCCAATAGCAAACCGCCTTTCGTTTGACCAATAAAATGGTGTTTTTACTGTGCCACAATGAAGACAGCGGCTTCCTGTGTTTGCCTTTCATTTTATGTTTAGGAGGAGGAGGAGGAATAACATTTATTTTTTAAGGGAAAGAGGAGGGGGAAAGGAGAGTGGGTGGTGACCTCAGTCCAGGCCGCCTTCAGGCCCCCCAGCAGCCCTCGCCCGGGAGATCAGGTACTCCTGATCCTCGAGCTGGAAGCTGGTCAGCCTGTGCTCCCACTGCTCCAATGTAGGTGATGGAATTGGGTTGGGATGTTTGGCGCACTCCCATACGAGGTGATAGGTGGTGTTTGGTGTATTGCATGTTGTGCAGTTGTAGGGAAAAGCAGTTGGTGAAATATGATGCAAAATTGCCATGTTGTAGTAAGTCTGTGTTTGGATTCTGCGCCAGATTCGAGAGCCTTGTGTATTGAGTGATGGGTGAGGAGGAGGGTAAAGGAGGCGCTCCCGGCGATAATGATATAAGATGTCCGTGTATGTTTTTGGGACTGACTAGCTGGGCGAGGCGATTGGAGGTGTGTCGTCGGCCTCCCTTGGGAATGCCCGGTGTAAAATGTCGCGGGCAGCGGCGTGAGCCGCCTCATTCCCCGGGAGGGAGGCATGACCAGGCGTCCAAACAATGTGAATGGTCGGGAGAGTTTTGGCGTGTTTTAGTAGTGTGAGCGCATGCAGAGATATTCGTCCTGATAGGTAATGCCGGCACGCCTGTTGAGAGTCAGTAATGACTGTAATAATTTGCTTTTTGCTGGAGGTGGCCGCTAGGGCGATGGCTGTCTCTTCTGCGACATCGGTGTCGGTTGTTCGGACTGTTGCAGCTGAGATTGATGTCCCTTCGGAACCCACGACCACTGCAACGTGGGCCTGGCGGTGGGGATTTCTTGCGACGTCTGTATAATA
Organism: Haemaphysalis longicornis; assembly: GCF_048455015.1. Lineage (NCBI taxonomy): Eukaryota > Metazoa > Arthropoda > Arachnida > Ixodida > Ixodidae > Haemaphysalis > Haemaphysalis longicornis. The sequence continues at coordinate 3,839,553 of NW_027526445.1, forward strand.
TACATCCGGGTTGTCGGTGAATTTATTGATTAAGTATCTTATTCTCGCCTGTCTTCTCCCTTTGTTTATGTTTAGTGCATATTTTTTTTATGTACTGCATCATTGTATGTACTTGTTTATTCTCTTAATTTCCTCGGGTATATTGTGTTGCTTTGATGTACGTACATATTTCATTACTGCTGCGTTCCGAATTCCGAAGAATATTGTTCTGTCAATTCTAATCAAATATGTGTTAGCGGTAGTTGTCATTCTTTTTTTTACTATGTATGTACCCGGGCATGCAGTATTTGTAAATAAATAAATAAATAAATAAATAAATAAATAAAAACAGGCAAAAACTGTATTTTGACTTCTGTGTCCCTGTAAGTCTCGTGAGCGGTACAGTATGCGGAGGAAAGAAGAGGAGCTTGCGTGCGCCGCCCTATTTGCAGTAAACCAAAAAAGTCTTCCTCTTTACTATGACCTATACGTAACCCCAAAAGTTACAAAAATAGCCCCAAATAACCCCGAACACCCATCAGATGGGCTAATCTCAATTATTATTATAGGTAAAATTTTGTTGCGATGGATCTTTTGCACTCAGTGGCGGATACCCACAACAGCTGAGTACTCAGGATTTCGGTTCGGGTGGAGGAGGGACCTGATGGACCACAATTGTAAATAAAACAAAACAAGCGATGGAAAGTTTTATGGCTGCATTGAGGTGGATGTCAAATTTTCCTTCCCAGAAACCTACTCCGCCTTAGGGTTTTCCTATAAATCTGGCCATTAAAATAAAACGAGAGCACAGGAAAAACCAAAGGTTGTAATATGTAGGGATGATTCCGTGCCCTGTCTAATTTTCCAATTATTTCAATAATTTGTATAGAGAAATTGCATACATACATCGAAGCCGCGTATGGCTGGTGCGTACCGTGCGACACAAAAATAATTATCGGAAGTCATTACTCGTTGATGAGCATGAAGTTGCTGTCCTCGCCGGTTGCTTCCTACCCCGCCCCCTTCCCCCTCTTTTGCGTAGGCCCGTAGGCAGGATTGTAGCGAAAAAGAAAACAGCAGCAGCGGCGCATAGCCTGCCCTCGGAGTGGGAGACGCATCAGCAGAGTGGGCTCGCAGCGCCGGCTCCTCGCAGCGGCCACAGGCAGGAACTAGGCCCGGGCCCTTGCGAAGGCCGTAGCAACGCGTGCACGCCGCCGCTCTAGCCCGGCCGTGGTTTGTCTGAGGAGAAGTGGCAGCGCGGAATTATGGCGGAATTTAGAGAAGATGACTCGGCGCACTGTCGGCAGCACTCGTATTCCAAAATGTGTTTATTTGTCCGTCTTATTTTAGCTGATCAGCTGGTGCTTGCAGCCGATGGCAGCCTACGTGCGTGAAGTGGGTGATACGTTAGGTCCCGGTGGGCAGAACGTGTGTACGATTATGTGTTTGTGTGCGTGTCGGTGTTGTTTCAGCTGATCAGCTGGTGCAGCGTGTGCGTGGAGTGCACGTGAATTATGTTCTAGGGCACTGCTTTACGCGTTTGTTTTTTTCTGTGAACGTTGTGCAGTATTGTGCTGCAGCTATGAAGCGTGCTTGTGCGACTGCATTGTTTAGACTGATCAAATTGCTGCTTACGAATCAGTAGTTTATGCGCGTGAACAGGGTGATGCGTCAAGGCGCCGTTTCAATTATTTTTAACTCCCGTGCGAAGTCATGCGAAGCCACCTCCAGCAGTTCGGAGTTATGATTACTATCCATTTTCCCTTGGACTTAGTAGGTGCGCTTTTGCTTTGTTAATAACGTAAAAACAGTACTTGGTGGTTCTATCTTTTTCTGTTGGCGAGCTCACCCTAGTTCCAGCCTCACTGTGCGCCATGAACATTGTTTTGTGTGTTTTGTATTTCGTCTATGTTCACATTGTTTGTCTTTTATGGTGCTGTCGGACATTTTGCTTGTTTGTTCATTTCTTCCTTCCATACCTGTCATTATTCATTTATAGCGTTGTCACGCTTCGCCCGCCCCCCCGCCCCCATATGGCCGGGGTAGCAGGGGCACTAGCGTTGAATTCCTTGTGCAAATAAAACTGTGACTATTATTTACAATATCGCCAGCACACGGTTGAAGAAATAGTCAAATCTCTACACCAGGGTTTTCCTTTGCGAGGTGAATTTCGTAATACCCCATAGTAACAACCGGCGATATCGCGACTAGGTTGAACCAATATACTAAATGAAAACAGTCGCTTATACCTTAGCACTACTTTGACCTATAATTATTGATTCATATGGTGTAGTTAAGGACAGCCTTTAGAAGTGCATGCGCGAGGGAAAATGTGCGCTGGCACCAGCTACTTTTGGGTTACATTCGGAGCTGAGCTCAGCTGTTGTCCGCTGGTAGAATGTTCGCTGGAAACAGCATCGAACCTAGCCATAAGCGAGCTCGTAGGAGCTCATATTTACTGTTGGGTGCAGATTACACTTCAAATGCGTTATGCGTTACGTCATGGATGTGTGGTACGTCTAATTGAAATAAGTACAACTTCATAGCAGCAAATTAATCCCTTAGATAGTATTGCTTGTACGCTGGTCATATTTTTTTTCTAAAGCAATCAGTAACGTAAATGTTGACGTAAGCCATGTGCAATGTAGCGCATGTTCAGTTACAATCTCCAGAATTAAAACAATCAGCGATTCACTTTTATTAGAAATTTGCCTAGTAGTCCTGAACATAGAGATTGCAATGCACACAGAAAAACTATAAAGGTGCCCTCAACATGGTTCCAAAGACTGCGATATTACGTGCGCAACCCTTGGAGTACTATTCGAAGAACGTTCTTCCTCAAAAATGGTTTAAAAGCGTGCTGTATTAGCCCATTCATCGTTCATTAAAAAGGGCCCGCAAAAAGGCCTGGCACATTTCCTCTTTCGCCGCTCCTCCAAAGCACCATGGAAGCTAAAACCACCTAGAGAAACAGGGTTGCTTCGACATCTGCGCAGCCATTGACTCCGCTCATCGGTAGTATACGACGGCCAAGCTCCGGCTACTACATCCGCTACCGCTCAGCCGGATAGGTCGGTGGCCGGCCCGTAGAACGGCTCGTCGCGCCGGCCGTGTTCGAGTCGGCACGTCAGTTTTTCAATAGCGGAAACGAGCTTTTGAAAGCCAGATAGGGAATTTCCAAACACAACATGCTCGCTAACGACAGTAATTGAAGATTTCCACCGACGAGTATAGCGGGTCGGTAGCGTATATGGCATGCGGCACTCTCGCGGTGAACTGGTCCCACAGATGTCTGGAAAAAGGCTTAGCATTACCGCAGTTATCCAGACACTGATTTTCTAGGCTGCGACGAGGGCAATCCCCCACGCAATGTTTCACTGCACTATCACACCCTTTCATGTATTTCAAACTGATTCTGAGCACTAGTCTCGCTCAGGCGGGCGGTGACAAGTTTTAGCTGCTGCGGTGTATGCCGTAGCGTGCATACACCGCACAGTGGGCTACTTGTCCACCGTGCAGGCAGATGCTTGCTGCGGTCGCGCGTGTAGCGAGTGTATGTGCCCGCAGAGACGCTCCGTGCTTTTCAGCGTTATTCATCCCTTGTAAACGACGCGCTATATCTACAAACTCAGCTAAGCCCATGCAACGGATGGCGACGATCTACATTCGGCCGTGCCGCCGGTGCAGGAGCCCCGCACGCAACCGCGTTTCTTCGAGAGCGGGGAACGCTGATTGGCTACAGCTTTAAAGGGGCCCACCAATAGCGCAGCCGGACTGTTGAGAGCTTCGTGCGTCAGAGGGTGCGTCACAAGCAGTCTGTCGCACGTCAGAGCGCGGCAGTGTGGCTGCAAGGAAACGGTAGGTGAGCAAGAAAAGAAAGAAAGGATTTTTCTTGCGTGTTTGTGCGGCTCCTGCTTTATCTAGAGGTATAATATTTGGCATAAATTGGCGTAAGGGGGCACTCTACGAATGCGCGATTGAAATTGCCACCTTCAGAAGCCTATCTAGGGCCACTTTAAGGGAAAGTAGCCGCGTATGCTCAGCATTCATGTGGATAAGCTTGGCAGTTAAATACCGACCTGTTCCACAAATAAATAAAAGGAATTATATGCATTTTAGCAGCTACACTTTCAGCAATGCCTCATGTGTATACCATACCTGATTCCACGAAAATGGCAGGGGGTTGGATACCTTTAAACCTCGTGACACATTTCACACAAGGGTTCATTTAACTTCGTCTTGAACAGCGCTGCATATCAATATGAAGGCACAAAAGTGGGCGGGATGATGCATATATTCAATGATTGATTTGCCATGTCATTGCCATGGGATTGTCATGAATTGACATGGGGAATAAGATGAACCTATGTATACGTTAGAAAAAGAGAGCTCACAAATGAATGTGTAACACCTTAAGGGCTATTATGGCTCTTGATATTCAAAGAAAATAGAGGCAGTCCTGAAACATTTCAGACGAAAAGTTTGGGAGGGGGCATACGCACAGACAATGTGGGAGTTAAAATGCATACTTTGAAAAGCAAGCAAGTTGGCAAATAAAGAAAGCATTGATGCGAAGTACCATGAAAAAACTTATTTTCTTGCATCACCCTTGCCTTACCCGTGATTCACCTGTTATCACGGCGCTTACGTATTGCAAGTGCGTTTTTAAAGTTTCAGAAATTTCATTCTCCACGTGGCTTGACAGAGAGGTGTTAACGTTTACGCATGTCCACTGAAATTATCACGGTAGGCCTTCTAGTACACCAGTGCCCTTTGGTAAAGAAAGCTGAGCCAATTGAGCGGGTTGCATCTTGAAATACAATAAGAATCACCTACATTGTCCCTCTTCATGTGCCTCGTCTTCTTAGCACCGTTCAAAATTCAGTACTTTTTTCACTGTCAGAAGCGAGGTGTTTCCTTGTGACCTGATGGCTTTTTTGGAAAAGGCCAGGGCCTTTGGCTTGAGCATCTTTTGTTACGGAACTTAAGCAGGCAGTTATCTCCACAAAGGAATCGGCTCACTTAAAATGACCCAAGACTCCTCAAGCCTCTTGTCAGCATAGTCCAGAGTTAACGGGCCAATGCAGTAGTAGAAAAAAGAAAATTTTCTGTGAGTCTACGGTTTTATAAGATCAGCTTTGAGGTAAGCGTAGTGTAGTTGTGAGTTCATGGTGTTCTGCTTTTGGTTTAGTGCGGCCCAGTCTCATTTATCCTCCATCAGTGTCAGTTGCACATATCACAAATACAAAAGACCCATGTAGTTAACTTACAGGATGCTGTAGGAACGAAGTGTCACCGTGCTTAAATACAGTGCACAAATGTTTACAGGGATTTTAATTATATTTAAGTCCATGCAGTTGCATTTTGGCTGCAATGTCTCCATTGTGTGCCAGCCAGATGATTGTAGGCACAATTGCTAAAGTCTAGCGGTACCTGCGGCATCCACATCACCCTCCTCGCACTCCAGTGGAGAGTTCATTCTCTGCATCTTAAGCTGGCCTGTCATACATGGAGACTGAGGTATTGCCACTATATGCCTCTAAGCGGAAGCTGGTCGCATTACACGCCTGCTGTAATCTTGTGGCCTGCCTTGTAAAAATTTCTTTACACCAGCGGAGATCAAAGTGGTAAACAATTCCTGTCTCCCCCGGTTGCGGTTCTGGTATTTATTCTTCGAAACTTTGTTTTTGGGCCTCTTTACCGTTATATGCGGTAATGACTACATTGAAGTCAAGGCTGTCTGCTCGTACTTACATCTCTTGGACGTCGAGCCATTGACATTCTATGTATAACCTCAGCTTGCTGTACGTACAAAGTGGGGATCATTGAACGCCACTTGTGCAATTCCATTTCTTTTTCGAAAGATAAGTTTGTGATATTTCTCAGACATATAAGGACAGCATCCTTTGACTGCACACAGCAGTCCGTTTTTTTTCAGTGATTGGTGTAAAGCTTGGTCTCTGAAGAAGGCGCATAGCACAATTTTGCGTTCCGGAAAGTAGTCGTTCAAAGCTTTTTTTTCAGCTTGAGTGTAGTCGACCATTTAATATTCCTGACAGAAATCAGTCTTTCATTCCCTGAATGCTTTAGGGGCTTTAGGTATGCAGGTTCTTGTCTGGCAGTGTGTGACAAAATCACCAATGGTCAAGTATCCTTCTGATGTCTTAACAACAAACAGAAGAAGCGGAAATGCGTAACAAGTTTTATTAGTGGCACTGTAGCATGTAACTGGCCTCTTTCAGAATTCCTTATAAAAATATTCTTGACTTTTTCCAAGATGACCTCCAGAGCGTGAGCAGGATGCATTTCACATGTCCTCCTTTTGCGAACTTGTCCAACTATATTTGATTTGTTTTGTCCAGGTGTTTCATTTGTTGGGAAGGAAAAAAATTCGAAAACCATGCCTCACAGGTAATGATTCCATTTATTCGGCAAGAACTTGGGAAAATAGGGGTGCAGAACATATGCGTGTATTTGTTCTCAAGTCGCCCGCTTGAGAATTGTTGAATGATTACGCACTGTCCCTGATAAGCGGATGTTGTCAGAATGCGATTTCGTGTGATTTCGCATCAGTATATAAATAAATAAACATTGTATGCCATTTAGTAACTTTCTCCGGAGTTGGCATGTTTTAACAACACGGTATAAAATTCTTCTGTGCCAGTTAAAATCCAGTTTTCTCTTAAGCGATTACTGAAGGGCTTGTCGAAAGGTAGAATGCCTGTCCAGGATTCGCGATCTTTCCTCAACTATTGTAATGTTTTTTCATGATGGTCTCCTGTTGATTGTCATTCACACCGGGATCAATGATTTTTAAGTAGACTACGTGCGTGAGAGAGAAAAACATGTATTTGAGCAAAAAAAATAAAGAAATAAAAAAAGAAACGTGGTTGGTACTTTCTCATTCCATAAAGCCGCTAACAGTCGCTACTGTGCTCGTGCGGCGAAATTTTTTTAATTGCAGCCAGCGACCTGGCCAGCCTGTACTCGGACTACTTCGCGAATGGGTTAGGGAGGTTGGGTGGAATGGCAATTCCCAGTAACGTTGGGTATTCCAGCACGACATTGTATGGAGTGCACGGAGCTTCACAACATATGTTCCATAAAATTGGGGTGTCGTGAAAGCAGCCGTGCGAACGTTTAGAGGCGGGCTAATGAGAAGATATATTGGAGGTGGCTGCGAATCTCCACATAGCAAGAGGGAATGGGTTGGATGAAAAAGTGCGTGACTGAGTCATCCACGTTCGACAGTAACTCCAAGAAATAATCGCGCGGGCAGCGGCGTGAACCGCACAATAACCTCAGGCAGGTGAGCGCAGGAGTCCGCTATATTTGGTAATTCACGTTCCAAGGACATTTATGCTGCAGTATGCGTTTTTCGGTGCACACTGGTGAACCAAAGCACCATGCGGTTTAGTTTTCTCGTTTTTTGTTCACGTCAAACCGATCCCCCTGCGGAAAACACCCTGGAGAATCTTTATTTTGTCTTGACGTCACGGGCGTTCGTGACGTCGATGCTCCGCCCATAAGCTAAAGACATGGAAAAAGAGCCTCCACCTCTGCTTCCTCTTCCTCCTCACGCTGCTTTGGCCCCTCCCTTCACGAACGATAAATTCGCGCGTGTGTTTTTCTTCCTGCCTTATTTTTTGTTTTGTTTGAAACCGCTCCGGCCGACATATTTCGTATGCTTTGATCCCGCGTCTCTATGACGTCGTTTTTAACGCATTGATTCTTGATTAACAGCGGAGCTGTTGTTCGGAGTTCGTGCGCGCTGAAAACTCCCCACGAGCAACGTTATCGCGTAGGCGTCGCGCAGGTGTCGCATTACCCACTCTACAACGGGAAGACACGTGATAGCAGCCGCTGCAACAATCGAGATGAGCGTGCGCATGCGCTGAGTATTGTAGGAGAGCCCTTCGCGCGGGAGCTTCCATCGTCGTGCGCATGCGCTCAATATCGTACAAGAGACTTCGCGTGTGACGTCTTCGCAGTTTTCGGCCTGGCCTTGCGGAGGATAGTTCTCATGGACGAGGAAGAGGCCCCGAACCGAAAGCCAGCCCGTGCTACTTAAACTGTGTGTTCGCCAATGCTCGCCTACAACAGCTTCGCTATTCAAGTCTTGCGCATGAGTGCAAGATTCCCTACCATGGCCCATGTCCATCCCAGCCTTTATCCGACCCCGGCGTGCCCCTTATGTGGCGCCCATGCCAACCTGGCCCATATGATGTGGTCATGCCCCCAGAGACCCGTTCACTGTAATCCCCTCTCAGGAGACGTGGGAGGCCTCGCTTCGCAGCCCCGACCCGGACCTACAGGTCCGCCTGATCAAGAGGTCGGAAGAGGTCACCGGAAGGCATCAGGCAATGGCCACTGCGGGACCACCAACCTAAGTCAAGCAGAAGAAGTCTAGGAGGTTGCGGGCCTTCAGCCTGTTATACCTGCCACCACCATTCGCACTACGATTCTCCTCGAGATACTTCCTCAAAATAAAGTCTCTCTCTCTCTCTCTCCCTGGATTTTTTCTGCTTTCACAAGACCAAAAAGGGTGTGTATTCCTAATTAGGGGAACGCTGATATTGCCTCTTATGCATTTATATTTTGCTTTAAATACGCCTCGGATATGTTCTGTGTTTTTTCGCATTCAGGGTAAGCAAATAAAGAGTATGAATACGCGCCCCTTTGAAACAACTGGCACGGTGTTCTTGGAAGTTTTTCGTCGCTGAACTCGTTTATGCGTCCAATAGCATTTAACTGTATGATTTGACAGCAGTATTGTTCTCATGTATAGTGTAAATTTACACTAATAGTCAGTGACTAAATTGGTATCTGGCGCTACCTACAGATAGGGACAGCTCAAACAACTCGCACTTGTTTACTTCATGAAATACATTTTGCCGTTGAGGTTTAACCTTTCTACACAACACGTCCTTTCCCCTGGCCCTCATTGATACGCAATTGTATGACTTGCGTTTTTACAATGCCGTATGAACTCAACCTGTACCAATTCGTTTATTAGTTGGATAATTTCCGCAAAGCCATCTGTGTCGGTGCCTCTTTAAGCTCATTTACAAGGGTGAGTGTTTTTTGTTTTATACCAATAGATCGGGTTCGCTGTGTGCTACTGGAAGCAGGCCTTTAAATAGATTTTCGTCTGCCTCCTAATCTCACACGCAATGTTGCATTCCATGCTGCGCAGATTGAACTTCCAAGCGTTGTTTTGCACGGCAACCAGCATCAGGCTTTCAACGCAAGACGCCCGAAGTCACGTTCGCGGCTCGTTAGCGATCCCGACTTGCGCACAAAATACAGACGAGCTCAGTTTTGCTTATAATCATACCTTAGCACCGTTCTTTCTCGCGGCTTTCAATGGAGGGGATATATGCAATCACTTAGGGAGCAGAAGTAACCGCGGGAAAAATCAGAGAGATAATGCAGCGCCGCTTGCAGCGCCTGATGAGGGCTAGGACTTTGAAATTTGCGTTATTAAATGCGTTAAACGATCTTTTTTCTGGCTGTCATATAATAACAATTATGCAGTGTACACAAAAATAGACGTACGTGACGCGCAAATTCTCAGTCAGCATTTAATTCTTTTATTTTTTGTTTGAGCCCCAAACAGGTTTGTACATTTTTTTTATAAATTTCAGTGGTAATCGCAACGGTAACTGTATTAATTAATGAAATAAAATTGCACAATAAACTGGCTTTTGTTATTAAGCTTTTTGATAGGATTTTTGTAAGAACTAGCTTCCCTTATGGCGAAAAAAATTTTATGCAGAAATGCATTATAGCCGGGGGTTGTCGTGCGACCCTTGGCCGGCGTGCGCAGCGCGTCTGATGATGATTGTGGCATAATGCTCCTAGGGATTGGCCAACCAAACAATCCATCACGAGATAGCTTCTCGTTCAACCACCATCGTCATCTTCCCGTAGGGGAGCCGCTGAAGAAGAAGAAGGAGAAGAAGACAAAGCTGCGAAGAGGAGGGCTGCGTGAGTTTTGGCTACCCTTATCCTCCTCGGCCGGCGCATCTTCCCGAACTGAACCCGGTCGAAGAGCGGCTCATCGCACCTCGACTCCCCTTCATGAGCATCAGGCGCCTCACTCGAGGCAACGGGCAGTTTGGAATCAAGGGACAGGTGGTGAACGTGCCCATCGACGTATCGAAGGTTGTGCGGTGCCTTCCTCGCATGGTACCCGAAGACGTTGCGTTCGACGTTCACATCAAGCGGAGCCTGATGAGTCCGGCAACGTACAAGCGCGGGTTGGTTAAGCGCGGCAACATCCTGGCTTGGCTCAAGCACCTGGAACACACCCCGCTGTATCGCGCCATCAACGTTCGGGTCGATTGGAGTCGGCTCGATCACTTCGATGACGGCGGCGAACGAGAGGAACCGCAGGAAGACGACGTCTATGATGCTGACGGTGAGCTCGAAACGATTCCCGACGACTTTGACGTGAACGATCCTCTGCAGTTGGCGGTTGCGTTCAACGCGGTCTCGAAGACGCTTCTCTATAACGAAGCTGAAATGACGGGTGTGGGGAAAAAAAAAATGATTACGTTCACACTCTCGCCTCTCTCTTCGCCATTACTCGCATCACACTAATCGGTGCACCCAATGCATTTCTGCATCCTCACAATCCCCCTCGGGGAGGTGCGGGGATTTTTTCCAACATTGTTTGCTTCATAGCATTTCTGCGACGTTAAAGCTCAGCCAATTTACGCATGCGGTGTTGGCCTCCCTCGAGTTTGATGCCTTGCGGAGTCAGTGTACTCAAGGATTGTAAGTGTCTCTTTTGCCAGACGGCTCGCGCTGATTTGACGCCGCAGAATCGTCGGTGGGGGGAGCAATCGCTCGCTTTCTGAGGCGATAGAGCAATGTCTTGCATTAAACGGGATTTAAGCAATTTGCATGCCCCATTTGCCCCTATTTGGGGTCGTGGCAGGGGTCACCGCGAGCGTTTAATGTGAACTAGTGAAATCAGCCCTGCTGGCGGCGGGGTTTGCTACGCCAAATGGGGATGACTAGAGTGATGAGGGGTGCACGTGAGGCATGCATCTTGCCTGGCTCCGTAGGACTGCTTGCGGAAGATTGCAAAGAATGGGCCACGGGTGGATTGCTGTGCCATCAGCCTCTCTATTCTCTGATTCATGCTCTTGAGGATATGTTGATCCCTGCTTTCAGCCCGACTCGGCTGCATAATTTGGATGTTGCGTTAACATGGGCGACGCTGCAGAAATTGGTTCCACCGAGCCCAGCTTGTCTTTATCAAAACTACCGCTCTATTTTTTACTTTCACCAGAATTCTTCTTTAAAGGGTTTCTATAAATAGAAACCGTTCAATAAAATGGCTGTAGCCCTTGTCGTGATAAACAATTTATTTTACAGGCGGTATTGTACACATCTGTAAACAATAGTTGTTACAATGACCATGCTTTTATCATATTTTTGCTAAAAATACGCATATTTGTAGGTTGACTTTCAGGCGTCCCTTACTTTTAGATGGGGATTGCTGTAATTCGCTGCTCAAACAACCGAGGGGAAAAGAAACAGACTTTGAACCCCTAATTTCACCCTGTAATTTTGCATGAAATAATTAATTGATTATTTTTAATGCATCGACGCTACACAGGTGATGAAACTCGCCGTATGTGAAGGACGCAGTATTACTTTCGACCACTGAAGTTCTTTAGCAGGTGCCGCAAAGTGTCGAACACACGCGCGCTTTCCCTTTGCACCTTTATCATTAAAGCAGCTGCCGCGGCCGCAGTTTCGCGTATAACAAATATGCCTTTCGAGGCCTCCAACATAGCTTATGCTCAGTTTAAAGTGAAGGCATCCGCCACCTAGAAGACTTATACTCCGGACGTCTTGGTTTAGTTCGGGAAAATGTAAAAATAAGCAATTTCTGTTAGCGAATTGCAAAGAAATTAGCTAAAGATAATGGCCGCTGACCATTAAGATAAACCAACGAATACATATCATATTATGCAGCGAGAGCTTCGGCGAGAACGTTTCCTGAGCAGTAGCAGTACGGAAACAGCGCGGTCAGGATCGCATGCGTGCCCCGACGCTGCAGACGCCGCGAAAATGTGACCCTGCGTTCCAGGGAACAGTGATATTATCTGTGCATAGGAAGAAGTTGACACGCGAGATTATCGAGGCATAAAATATAATGAGAAAGGGAGTATGGTGCTTTAGTGTGCCTTCGATTCATTTACATGAAAGTGAGTTTGAATTTTTTAATCGCTCTCTAGCGTAAAAATAAAACATGCGCCTTCATCCACACAGTTTTTTTGTGCCAGTCACGTTTTGTAAATAACACGATGGATTGTGACGTATGTATGATGTGTGGTCACATGGGTTTACGGTGTAGTATTTAAATCTGTGTCTGTTGTGATAAAATATCAGTTGTGAGGTATCGCTGTGGTTTGTCGTCTCTTTTCGTAGTGTCCGTGTGTAAGTGCGCTACCATCAAGACGCTCCAAACGCAATACCAACCAGTTGTCACTTGTTCTATGATTTAACTTTGCATTGTTGAATTTTCAGTGATATGTCTGACTGACGACGTAATTAGGGAATAGATGATTACTTTCCTTTCCAGTTGCGGCGCTGTCTTTAGAGGCCAACAACAGCAATGCAACAAGTCACAGAACCAATTATTGAAGTAATGGCTACTTGTTTGTGGGCGAACGTCACCAGCGCTCAATAATCGAGTTCTTGGGAACTCTGCAATGCAAAGAACGCCCCGAAAATCTTAAAGGTACATTGAAGGCCATGAACAAGTTGGTTTGAAACGAAAGTATCAGGTTCCCATTTCCGTTTGAGCGTTGATTCGAGGCCGAATGATGCCTAAGGTGCACAGAAATCGCGAATAAACCGCATACAGCGTCGCTGTTTGCGTCGCGGTATACCTGAAGCATACGAGTCAGCTGTGATATATTTGCCGGTATAACAACACAATACAACACTTTCAAGGTACGAGCAGTTTGGTCAGCTTCGCTCAAATTATTCCTGCTTTGCCAAAAATCCACTTAATGTGCTGCTACGGACTACCCAAAGAAATGTTCCTTTATGGGACCGGTGATCAGTATTAACGCTTTGTTGAAGAAAACATAATATATGTTTGAGGCCCCGTGAATGTTGGCGTCGAACTAACCGCTCGTGCGTAGCTGTTACGCTTCCTAGAAAAGCGTTACTGCCTACCCAAGAATAGGGGAGTATCAGCGTCCAGCGGGAGCGAGGAAACACGTTAAGCACTTTGTATGCACATTGCGAGGTGTAGCAGTATTGGCCGCACCGGCCTGAACGATATAGCTCTTTTCTGCCTCATTTCAAAGGAGCCGCACATAACAGTGGTATATTCGTACTCGGTGTGAGATAATCTATCGATAGATAGCAAATTGCGTGTCTGTTTAACTCTGGGGAGCAGGGCAGTATGTGGAGGTTAGGACAGCACATGTGCGCGGCCCAATTTGCAGTAAACACAAAAATGTCTTCCAGTTTACTCTAACATTTAAGTTACCCCAAACGTATAAAATAACCTCAAATAAACCCAAGTAACCCCAAACAGCCCATCAGAGGGGCTCATCTCAATTATTATTATTAGGCTCTTTCTGTTTCAGGAACCCGCAGAGAAAAATTCCAGAGAACTGAATGCTTTCTTATTCTAAATAGTCTCCCTGCCTACTGCTCCCGTGTCAGAAAATTCGCTATGGTTTGACGTTGTGTAGCAGCAAACGATTTATGAAAGCTTTGTGTGCTCGACAATCATTTCTCCCTCAACTCCCTCTGGAAATGGCATGGCTTTATAGCGGCTTGTATGGTACGAAATTTCATTCTAACTCTCAAACCGAAAGCATTAAATCTTTTCTGTTCTATCACACATGCTCTGACGTTCACAAACTATTTTCGAAAATGGGTTTGAGTTGCGCGACCCGCGCAGTGTCAGATGATGATCGCGCGCCAGAAAACAGTAGCAGAAGAATGGGAGGAATGTAGAAGGAGGCTTCCGAAAAATGGCGCCAAAGTGACCGTGGAACGGCGACTGCTAGCGAGCGGAACGAGCTTCAGTGCGTGCTGTCTAAGGTGCTTCACGTGTTGTAAGGGCGCGAGAGAACCAATTATAGAAAATTTCCACAACACATCAAAAGTCCACTCTTGTTGAATGCAGAACATCAACTTTGCAAGGTGCTGACTATGTGGCTGGTCATCTGGTAATGGGGCAGCTGAACTGTTCACACAAAACCTCAACGGCGAATAAAAGCACGTGAAGTTAAGGTTTGGCTTTAAGTTGTATAGACGTGCAAATTTTTATTCCATTAGTACGTTGCTTTTTCAACTGCCCATGAGTGTAAAAATTACAATACATGACAATTGTGAGACACGACCAAAAGTTGGAAGATTTTCCGTAGAAAGTATTAGGCTAAACGCAGCTTTAAATTTAAAACAAAATGCGAAGTTAACGGCAAAAAATGATCCTTGTTAAATCTTTTACCACTATGGCTTTGTACGTAACGTTTGTTAATGTTTTTCACATTGTTGTATTTTATACTTTCTATTGACGTCATCTCTTGCAATTACATATTGAAGATCAATTACTGCTGTATAACTGTAGGCGATACATCTGACTGTGGTTGTATTTTATCGTACTTTGTCCGGACTGATGATCCAGTGCTATTCTAGGTGTTGGGAGGTTACGGTGTCCAGTCACCGTAGTAACGTCGAAGAGCTGGTTGAATCTTAGCGTGTTGGCCAACTCCTCCGTCTCGCCTGTACTCCGACGAATCGCTCCATCTTAACAAAATTGGGAATTTTGTTTTATACGCAGCACGGAGACAAGGTCAGTTTGAGTAACTCCCCGATCCAGCTACAGTGTGGCCCCCATTGCATGGAAGGTGAACCCTGCCGTCCATCAAGAACGCCACCTTGCTGGGGCCAAGGCCTTAAACAACTCCCACGCTTGGCTTCCCGATACCGTGTACGTCGACGCAGGGGAATATCCCGACCATGCAGCCTACGTCCCCGCTTGGTGACACCGCTTGCAGACGGATGCTGATCCCAATTCTTTTTGTCCAGATCGCCTGGCAGGCGCATTTCGCCGTGGGATCAACTGACCAAACGTTCGAAAGGGCTTCTGGTGAGCCTGCGCTAGCTGACCTGGTCATCAAGCCACCGCCAAGACTGTTTCAAGAAACTACGCCCCACGTCCATCAAGCGTATCAACGTATCAGCGCGGTGATATCATCGGATAGGGACAAATTTAGGCATAAATTCTGGACACCCTTGAAGGATTCTATCAGTGGGCCTGGTGACACCACTTGAAGACGGATGCTGATCCCTGTTCTTTTTGTCCATGTTTCTGACAAGTATTCCACTTCTATAAGAGATGATTCAGTCACATTGACGGTGTTGCCAAACCCAGTGTTTGCTCGCTATATTGTGTGACTGAGTGCATGTGATCAGGTTATTGCTACTGACATCCGGAGACATAGAGCTGAATCCTGGTGCCTCTTTCAATTCAGAGTGTGTGACACAGGTAATCAGTCAATTAATTAAGGAAATTTTGAAAGAGCAAACAAAGACAAACCAAACGCTGGCTTCTCTGACAAATAATTTGAAACAGGTAAAATCGGCAGTTGAAGATAATAAAACAAGGAATATTAACATTGAGCAAGAACTGTGTCGAATTGAGAAATTTGAGCAAAGGTTGGAGAAAGTTGACGAAGCCTGCAATAACACGAACAAGACAGTTCTTGAGTTAGCCGCAAAGTTAGGTGAGCTGGAAAAGAGAAGTCGCAACAGCATTGTAGTATATGGCACGAAGATCGCGAGGAATGCTCGGAAAAACTACAGCGGCATGTTAAGGATTGATGATTGATTGATTGATTGTAGGGTTTTAACGCGCCGACGCAACGCAGGCGATGAGGCGCGCCGTAGTGGAGGGCTCCGGATTAATTTTGACCACCTGGGGATCTTTATCGTGCGCCGAAATCTCGTACACACGGGCGTTTTTGCTTGTCGCCTCCATCAGAAAAGCGGCCGCCGCGGCCGGGAATCGAACTTGCGACCTCGTGCTCAGCAGCGGGCATGTTAAGGAAGAAACTTTTAAAAAGATTCGAGGTGTTGAACTAAACTCCATAGCGCGTCTTAACCGAATCGGAATAAAATACGCGCAGCGACGTCATCCCACCATTTTGGGGTTTTTTACTACACATACAAAACTAAGTTTATGTCATCCTGCTTTTAATTATAGGGCACAGAAAAAGCACTATTGGATGACTTTTCAAGAAAAAACATTCGGAATATTCGTGCAACATTATGGCGTTCCGCGGCTGAAAAAAAGAGCAGTGGCTCGAAGGTTTTCCTTCGTTAGGATAAGCTCAATGTTGATAACAGGCTGTATGTGTGGGATGCGACGCGCAATTGCTGAGTGGAGTTGTCGAAATCCACTCCGCCTGCGCAACCCCAACTGTCGTCTCATTAGCCCCACACGTGGGAACACGCGCAAGCGCGATAACAAATGACGAGAATCTGTTAAGACGCTCCGACTTGTTTCGTTGAACGCCCGCAGTGTACTGAATATCTTAAGATATAGAGCCTTGAAGCCATAATTATTACTTATCAACCACATGTTGTAATTATCCCTGAAACCGGGCAGCATTCCGACCTGCAACCTTCAGAAATAATTCCCCCGTCGTATACGCTCATCTGTAGGGACAGAGGGTAAAGGGGTGGCGGAGTTGCAATCGCTATAAAAAATAACATTAGGTTCTCGCGCTTAAATGGCATCGATGATCGCGAAAGGATATCTTGCAAAATAAAGATTTTTCATAAAACTATATTATTAGTAGGTGTCTATCAGCGCCCGATTGCTCCCCCGGAATACTTAGGATCACTACTTAATTATCTGCTGGAAAATAAAAATTCGCATTCAAACATCCTTATAACAATCGATTTTGACCTTCCAGGAAAGAACAGGTGCAGACTTTCTCATGACTACAAGGATTTGAAAATTGCTGAATCAATATATCTAACTGCATTTACGTTTTCCTTAACCCATGTGGCTTCCCACGCTACAAGAACTTCCAGCTCTGCTGTACTTGACCTTGTGTTTTCGAGTAGATCGCTTCCAGATTGCTCCGTCAGTGTTCAGGATGGTATATCTCATCATGCGTTACTTCTTCTTGAGTGTCGCACTTCGGGCTTGCGATCGTATGTTAAACCTTCTGATGTATTTGTAAGAGGCTATACGCATGCGGATGATGATGGAGTTTTTCTTTGTATGGAATCTTTATTCCGTTCCTTTCATTATACTAGTGACGTTAATGAGCTGTGGTCAAAGTTTAAGTACATGGTCATTCATTGTGAAAGCGCCTACGCGCCTTAAAAAAACAAGCCCATCAACAGGGCGTACCTGTGGATGAATCGTAATCTAATACACCTGAAACGCAAGATAAATCTCTCTAGAAAACGCGGCGACAGGAAACAACTTGAAAGTCTTCCACGCAATTTTAAAGATGAAGTCTGTGCTGCAAGAGACCAGTTCTTTTCTTGCACATTGACTTCTTTCGTGTCAGAACAACCAAAAAAATTCTGGTAACATCCATCTAAAGATAAAAGTGGCATCATTAAAGATCAGAACATATGGCATAAGCATTGACTGTTCTTCTACCATTGCCAAGTAATTCAACGCGTTCTTCCAGTAATTTTTTACCATGAACGCATCGCAGGCGCACTTGCAACCTTACGCACTTCGTATTCCGATTTCCGAAATAAATTTAAGCAAAGACGACATTCTTAGTCTTTTGTGTAATCTGGAGTTAAAAGATCATCAGGTCCGGCCAAAATGTCTAATGTTTTTAACAACAGATACGCAATCCGGGAAGCAGAGTACTTATGTCATATATAAAACATCGTTATAAACCTGTTTGATACCCGATGACTGTCGCGCTGCAAGGATAGTTCCGATTCGAAAGTCTGGATCCCCTTTAAAATTAAATACAGGCCAGTTTCCTTAACCAGTTTCCTTAGCAGTTTTGCTTATAATAATTCCTTAGTACCGTTCTTTTTCGGCTTTCAATGCACGGGATGCATGCAATTACTTAGGGAGCAGATGTAACCGCGTGAAAAATCAGAGAGATAATGCAGCACCGCTTCCAGCGCCTCACGAGGGCTATGACATTGAAATGCCCGTTATTAAATGAGTTAAACGATCATTTTTCTTGTTGTCATATACAAACAATTATGCACTGTACACAAAAATGGTTGTAGGTAACGTTTAATATGAGCAAGTGAAATCAGCCCTGCTGGCGGCCGGGCTTGCTACGCCAACTGGGGATGACTAGAGTGATGAGGGGTGCACGTAAGGCATGCATCTTGCCTGGCTCCGTAGAACTGCTAGAACTCCTCTCTATTCTCTGATTCATGCTCTTGAGGATATGTTGATCCCTGCTTTCAGCCCAACGCGGCTGCGTAATTTGGATGTGGCGTTAACATGGGCGATGCTCCAGAAATTGGTTCCACCGAGCCCAGCTTGTCTTTATCAAAATACACCGCTCTATTTTTACTATCACCAGAACTCTCTGTCAAAGGGTTTGTATAATTAGAAACTGTTCAATAAAATGGCTGTAGCATGTGTCGTCATAAATAAACAGATTATTTTGCCGGCGGTATTGTACACATCTGTAAATTATAGTTGTTACAATCACCGCGCTTTTATCGTATTTCTTCTAGAAATACGCATATTTGTTGGTTGAATTTCAAGCGTCCCTTACTTTTAGAGGGTTAATACTGTAATTCGCTGCTCAAACAACCGAGGGGAAAAGAAACAGACCTTGAACCACCAAATTTCGCCCTATAGGTTTGCATGAAATAATTCGTTGATTATGTTTAACGCGCCGAAGCTGCACAGGCGATGAGACTCGCTGTATGTGAAGGACGCAAGTTTACTTTCGACCACAGGAGTTCTTTAACGTGACGCAAAGTGTCGAACACACGGGCGCTCTCGCTTTGCACCTCTACAAGAAAAGCAGCCGCCGCGGCCGGAATTTCTCGTGTAAAAAATGTGCTTTTCCCGGCTTCCAACTTATCTTATGCTAAGTTTAAAGTGAAGGCATCCGCAACCTAGAAGACTTATACTCCGGACGTCTTGGTTTAGTTCGGGTAAATGTAAAAATAAGCAATTTATGTGGGCGAATTGCGAAGAAATTAGATCAAGATAATGGCCGCTGACCATTAAGATGAACCAAGGAATACATTTTATATTATGCAGCCAGAGCTTCGGCGAAAAATTTCCCTTACAGTAGCAGTACGGCAACAGCGCGGTCCGGATCGCATGCGTGCCCCGACGCTGCAGACGCCGTGAAAATGTGAGCCTGCGTTACAGGGAATAGTGATATTATCTGTGCACAGATAGAATTTGACACGTAACATTATGGAGGCATATACTATAATCAGAAAGGGAGTGCGGTGCTTTAATGTGCCTTCCATTCATTTACATGAAAGTGAGTTCGAATTTTTTAATCGCTCTCTAGCGTAAAAAAAAAACACGCGCCTTTATCCTCGAAGTTTCTTCGTGCCTGTCCCGTTTTGGAAATTACGCGATGGATTGTGACGTATGTGTGATGTGTGTCACGTGGTTTAGGGTGTAGTGTTTAAATGTGTGCATGTTCTGATAAAATGTCAGTTGTGAGGAGTCAGCGCTGTGGTTTGTCGTCTCTTTGGTTAGTGTCCGTGTGTAAGTGCGCCACCATTAAGAGATTCCAAATGCAATACGAACTATCCCAGATGTCACTTGTTCTATAATTTAACTCTGCATTGTTTAAATGTCAGTGAAATGTGCGACTGACGACGTAATTAGGGAATAGATGGTTTCTTGCCTTGGCAGTTGCGGCGCTGCCTTGCGAGGCCACCACCAGCAACGGCTGCTTGGTTACGGGCCAAGGTCACCAGCGCTCAATTTTCGATTTCTTGGAAACTACTATGCAAAGCATGCCCCGAAAATTCTACAGGTACAATGAAGGCCACCAACAAGTTGGTTTGGAACTAAAGAAAAGTATCAGCTTCCCGTTTCCGTTTTAGCGTTGATTTGAGGCCGAACGACGCCTAATTGGATAAGAAAAGTGCCAATAAAACGCATACAGCGTCGCTGTTTGCGTTGCGGTACGCATGAAGCACCCGAGGCAGCTGTGATATATTTGGCGGAATAGAAACAACGGAATACAACGCTTTCAAGGTACGAGTGGTTTGCACAGTTTCGCTGAATTATTTCGGCCTTCCCGAAAACCCCACTTACGTTGCACCTCGGTACCACTCAGCGAAATGTTCCTTCATGGGACCTGTGGTCAGTATTGATCACTTTCTTGAGAATAAAGTAATGTCCGCTTGAAGCCCCGTTAATGCTAGAATCGAACTAACCACTCGTGCGTAGGTGTTACGCTTCCCGAAAAGAGGCCCCGCCTACCCAAGTATAGGGGAGTATCAGCATCCAGCGGGAGGCACTTTTTATGCACATTGCATGGTGTAGACAGTGGCGGCCACACCGGCCTGAACGACATAGCTCTTTTCTGCCTCATTTGAAAAGAGCCACACATAACAGTGGTATATTCGTGCTCGGGGTGAGACAATCTATCGATAGAAAGCAAATTGTGTGTACCTTTAAGTCTGGGGAGGAGTGCAGTATGTCGAGGTTAGGAGGACAGCATACGTGCGCCGCCCATTTTCCAGTAAACACAAAAAGGTGTTCCAGTTTACTCTGACCTATAAGTAACCCCCAAACGTTAAGAAATAACCGCAAATAAAGCCAAGTAACCCCAAACAGCCCATGAGATAGGCTAATCTCAATTATATTACTAGGCTCTTTCAGTTTCAGCTACCAGCACAGATAAATTCCAAAGAAGTGAATGCTTTCTTATTCTAAATAGTCTACTTGCCTACTCCACCCGTGTAAAAAACTTCGCTATGGCTTGGAGTTGTGTGGCGGCAAGCGATTTATGGAAGCTTTGTGTGCTAAACACTCACTTCTCCATCATCTCCGCCTGGAAATTACATTTCTTATAGCGGATTGTATGGTGAGAAATTTCATTCTGACTTCGACATCTCAAACCGAAAGCATTAAATATTTTCGGTTGAATCACGCATGCAAAGGCGTTTACAAAGTATTTCCAAAAAATGGGTTTGATTTGCGCGAGCCGCGGAGTGTCAGAAGGGCATCGCGCGCCAGGAAACAGTAGCAGGAGAGCGGGAGGAAATTAGAAGGAAGGCTTTGAAAAATAGCGCCAGGGTGGCCGTGAAAGAACGACTGCTAGTCAGCGACACGAGCTTCAATGGGCGCCGTCTAAGGAGCTTTTCGTGTTGTAAGGGCGCGAGAGCTCAAATTATATAAAATTTCAACAACACACCAAAACACCACTCAAAGGAATTGCGGAACATCAAAAATGTTGCAGGGTGCTAACACTGTGGCTGCTTATGCGGGAATGGGGCGACTGCACTGTTGAAACGAAACCTCAACAGCAGGTAAAAGCAAGTGAAGTTAAGGTCTTTCATTAAGTTGTAGGCATCTGCAAATTTTTATTCCCTCCAATACATTACTTTTTAAACTGCCAATATGCGGCAAAATTGTGATAGATAGCAAACAAAAAACATGATCGTTTCGTGAACAATGTTGAGTAAAAATATTTAGGCGCACCTTTGTTTTCAAGTAAAATATAATGCAAACTGCACTTTAAAAATGAATTCCCAGCAAGTTTTTTTTACCCTAATAGATTTGTACTTAACCTTTGTTATTCTTTTTAACATTCTTGTGTTTAACTTTTGTTACTAAGCTTGCTACTCTCTTCGTAAATGACTCTGCTGATCTGTGCTTGAATTAGCTAGCTTCTGCGGTGTGTTGTGAGTGGTGACCGGTTCTGTTTTAGGTGTTCGGGGATTACCGTTTCCTGTCACCGTTGTAACATAGAAGAGCTGGTTGAAGCCCAGCGTGTTGGCCAACTTCATGGTCTGGCCTCTACTCCCACGGGTCGCTCCATTTTAACAAAACTGGGCCACTCGTTTGCTACGCAGCACGGAGGTAAGGTTAGTTTGAATGACTGCGATCCCGCTACTGGGTGGCTCTCACCGCACGGAAGATGGACCCTGCCGTCCATAAAAAATGCCGCCTTGCTGGGGTCCAGGCCTTACAAAAGTCCCACGTTTCGCCTTCCTCTACCGTGTACGTCGACGCAGCGGAATACCCTGACCGTGCAGCCTCCGTCCCCGTAATTGTCAACTTCCGAGGAGACAGAGTTGCTTCGTGCTCGGTTCCCACGCCTCAGCCTGAAGTTGGAGAAGTCGCAATTGCCCTGGCTCCTAAAGCTACCTCGGCCACAGCAATAATATCCGACTCGCAGACGGCTGTCCGGAACTTTCAGACGGGACGTGTATCCCCCATCACCGCACGTATCCTGCAGACTGCACAGACTCCGCCTGCACATTGTCCACGCCTGATATAGACCATTCCAACGAGGGCGCCGCCATCTTGCGTGCGCAGCGCCCTCTCGTAGCTACCCAATTCGCTGGCTTGGGCGTTTGCTCCGCGGCGCCTGGGCGCCAACGGAGGCTCAGTGAATGTTTCGTTGTAGCGCGTTGTGCGTTCGTTTCCGTAATATACTTTAAATTGGAAAGTTGTTGCATAGGACCAGGTTAAGCGATCTGGCTTAAATTGGCAGCTTTTCTGGCCGCGGTGGAGCTGAAATTCGCCTCGAGGTAGCGTGGTCCGAAGTGGGTAATCGATGCCGTCTCAAACATATGTTTGCAATACTTCGTCACAATTTTTTTTTGTTTGCGTGTCTGTGTCCGGGATCTCGTAAAGCGGGTATTTTTATCACTTTACTGCAAAAACTGATGTTTATTAAAATTATCTAACCGTGATACGCCCGGCGCACATGGGCAACAAGCAGGAGCGCGTGTCGACGTCAGTGTAACGTACTTCTGGCTTCATATCCCTGCAGGGTTTTAATACAGGTTGTTTTGGGTGGACTTGGTAAGTATTTGGCATATTAGATAGTTTGTATTAAATATTATCGATATATTAACACCTCACCCTCAGCCACCACTGTCGCCAAATCTTCCTCTCTCTCGAATTTCAAGCTGCTCTGCAGTACTAAAGTACAACATAAATAAAGTGAACAACACAGCTCCTGGAGAGAGTCCGCCTTTGCGCAACTCATTATTAAGCATCTTATTAAGTGTCCGCTGTTGGGAAACAAGACAAGATTTCGCTTTTGCGTTGCTTTTATCTAGGTTTGATGTTGCCGACAAAGTGACATCATATTTGGGTAATAGACGAAAACTCTAGGCTGATTTGAGCGAGTGAACAACTTTATTTTGCCCGAGTCGGGGATGGGGAAATAATGGAGGTGGGATCCCCTTCAGTAGTCCCCTCCCCCTTTCGATCAGATTGGCTGGGGAAAGGGACAACCAAGGAGGTGTCACTGTGAAAATTACCAGCGCCAGCCCACGTAATACTTTGAGCCGGGTATGCCGCAATGTGACCCCAGCAGCAGTGGAGATGGAACTAATACAATCTGCGGCACAGGCAAGTTTCAGTTACCAATTTTAATTTGGAAAGAAGGTTGAAGAATTTTCTGCCCCTACTCCAAGGTAAAATCGAGTGTACAGAAAGAGCTCATAAGAACAAAATTGCCAAAACTCTTGTGTGCTATTAAGTGCGCAAATCACAAGCTGCTAGTCTGGCTCATTTATTAGCAACATTTAATTAAAAGAATGCGTAAATTAGTGGTAAACTCTACGCGCGATGCCTACAAAGCGTAGTCAAGGCAGAGGGGCAGACGCGCCAGGCCCGCCGTGATCGGCGCGCACACTCCAGAGAGGGTGAAAGGCGGTCCGCGCGCCGCGGCCGCTGAGTCCGAGAGTACGTTTCTCCCTCGCCCGATGGAACGGTCTATAGACGCAGACCGATTCGTCCCTTCCGGGTAACGATCTGGCGAACGAGGTAGCCCGAGATTTCTGCTGCAGGGATGCCTCGCATGCTGCCTCTTCACCTCGGGCGGGAGGGAGAGATCACCTGGTCACCCATTGAGACATCGCGCAGGACTACGCTCTTAATCAGACGCAATTCCCCAGTGGCGTCGACTGCAGACTAACACCTTCGCGCATCCCACGTTATGACCCCTTCACTTTCCCGCACAATACTGTCAAACGTGCACATGGTGCGGCGCGCCTTTCGCTTCCCTTCACCACATAGTGGGTGCGTCTCCCTCCATACACCCCTCCATCCCACTCTGCCCCTGCCTCTCGCGACGCTAGAGCAATGAAAGGCTACGCTGCTCAGCTCCGACCAACAACGTGTGGGTACGAGTGAGTTGTTAACCCATTATAACTATGTTAAACGCAGTAAAGAAAACACAGGACGAGCGCTACTTACAACTGAATTTTAATAACAACCACGGGACATATAAATAGAAAAGAAGCACAACCCTCTCAAATGACTATGACGTTTATCACGTAACTGCACAGCCCTACACCCCCCCCCCCCTCCCCGCACTCGTCAAACACGCACGTGTGATTAATGCTTATCCAAGAAGGCCAGCTCTCTCGCGCTGAAAAATATGGACTTCGTACTGACACAGTCGCCTATCTGCTGCATTTCCGCGGCCTCAACAATCTCTCGCGTGCGCTGATCCGCGTGTCGAGAAATTGCGGAACACGCTTGTCGCACTTTTGACAATGAATATCCAAATTGCCAAGTTGTAATGTCGGCCCTGATAAACTGTGTAGGCTCTGCAGCCAAACGTGCCCTGTCAGCAAAAGGAAAAACAGATGCCTCATTAACCACCAAAACCAGTAGGTGCGTTGCAGGGAAGGGGTGAGCTACAAGTTGCCGCTTACTTGCAAAAAACTATGGATACGTTGGGCAGATTGGGCGGTGCCTCAACACTAGCCTAACAAGGTACGGAAAGGCAAATATAGCAATTTGGCCTATGTAGCCTATGTACGATGCGTGCTCCTTATATAGCCTATGTACGATATAGCCTATGTACGATGCGTGCTCCTTCATTTTTTGAAGCGCGGTTCAGCGCACGCGAGAGATTGTTGAGGCCGCGGAAATGCACCAGATAGGTGACAGTGTCACTATGACGTCCATATGTTTGAGCTCGAAAGAGCTAGCCTTCTTGGACAAGCGTTTATCACACGTGCGTGCTTGACGAGTGCGTGGGGGCTGTGCAGTGACGTGATAAACTTCATAGTCATTTGAGGGTGTTGTGCTTCTTTTCTATTCATACATCCAGTGGTTGTTATTAAAATTCAGTTGTAAGTAGCGCTCGTCCTTGTCTCCCTCGTCCTATGTTTGCTTACTGCGTTTAGCCGACGATGAAGTGCAATAGTGTCTTATCCAGCTGGCTGAAGTAACCGCTAGGGCACACGGGCTCCTGGCCGCCCACTAGGGGCTGTAGTGTGCCGTTGCTCCACGCCGGCGCCTCTTTCTATACATCTTTAGATAAATAAAGTTTTTACACACCACCACCACCGAACCATCGAGCAACTACCAAGTTGCCAGACCGCGAGTAAATACTTCACCGACGGCGACACAAACACGTCGGCAGATGGAAAGTCCGCGTAGTGTAACAGGCTCGCAATCCAGAGACGCCAACAAAAAATCACACCATATCCACGGAATGAATGATGATAAGTGGGGCGAAGCTCGAGAGGGGGAGATCATCGGTAACCGTAACTCTCCCGTGAAAGTTCGCCCATTACATCATTAAGAAAGACGTAAGACTGTGTGCGTACATTGTACAAATCAACTTTTATTTTGTTCTTTTATTTTGTTCTTGTTCGTTTTTTGTTTCGTTTCTTCGTTTGTTCTTTTCATTTCGTCGTTGTCATGACTGGATTGCGAGGTCCCTTCATTACGACGGCTTTATGATCTGTGAAATGAAGCGAGAGAGGTTCTTGTACTGGCTGCAATGGGAAGTTTGCAAACACTAAGTCCATACACGTTCCTCGGATCGTGGTAGGGTTCATATGGATACATCTGAGTGCGTATTTGAAGAAAGAACTTTTATTTAGGGCGAACTTGTGCCCGAACAAGACGAGAGGAAACGAGCAAAGGTCCTTGCGTCTCGTTCGATCTCCGAGAACGACTGCCTGCGTTCGTGGCGGGATCCCTTGAGTGATCTCCCCCTCGCAGTGCACGTGCGCTCACGCCTCCGTTGGCGAACACAAACAAGCTGGCGCTCCCGGTGCCGAGTTTGCGCTGCCGGTTGCAGCCGGTTCTTGCGCGTGCAACGCGTCCCACTTTGCGACATCTCCGAAAGCATGCGGTGGTCACGTACCACGAGACACAAGGGATGGACAGACCCATGGCTTTAGGAGCTTCGCCCCTAAAACCGGTCGCCCGACCTACCGCCCGATGTGTCGTCGGGAACCTACCGAGAAGGTAAAAAGGCGCACCGACAACATTCGTGCCGTAATGGATGCGGCTCTGTTTTGTTAGTTTTTAGACTTTAATAAACTAAGTAGCGTCCATGAAGCCACTACAACTCAAAACTAACCCTAATGCGATCCGCATGCTCACTTTTGAGGCTCCGGTGACGTCGCTACCCCGGACCTGCAAACTGCATGTTCATGTGCGGCAGGCCACTTTTAGAACATAAAATGTTAGTTATGTGCATAAGAAGAGTTGTGGAAGGTAATTTAGGTGATAAATAATCAATAACGACCGAAGTATTTAGCGTTAAGCGTAAAATCAAAGCACGGCAAGTACTATTCTCGCAGAGCGAAATCGCAGTCGCAGGCGGTCATACATAATTTTGAGAGCGCTTTCTCGATGCCACAGAGTTGATGGCGATAAGCTATTCTGGGAGCTTTGAAGAACCGTACTGCGCAAGCGCTACTTAAAAAAGTTTCAGTATGCAAACCAGGAATTCTGTAAACCAACTAATAAATACCGACGTATGACATCCGCATGGTTGCCCTCCTTCTACTGGACAGGTTATTTGGCAAAGGCGGAGCATTTGTTGCGCGTCCATCCCCCAGCTTGAGTTCCAGGTCGTGCGGGAAAGCCACTCGTCTCACATGTAGGAGCTGCTGCCGGGCCGCCACGCCAGCGGCAGCGGCGAGGAGGAGTGGCGAGGAGCAGCGCGGACACTGAACGCGCGCGATATTCGGCTACTTATCAGCTGACCGGCCGCAGTGGCCGCTGCTTCCGCAACCGCGGATGCTAAGTGGAGCAGAACCGATAGAATAACGGGTCTTGTGCGCACCACGGAAAGCGCGGTTTCCTGTCGAACTGGAACCCGCGGCATGTGGCAATCAGACGCACAACTCTTGCGCAAAGCGATATACAGGAAAAGTGGCCTCGAGCATGGCGCGCACTCTGTCGACGCTGTGGATGCAATTCCCGGCGGAATCTGCTTTTCTTTTCTTTGTTTCCTTTCTGGGCAGCTTCTTCAATGGTGTGGTTTGCGTATCCTAATCGCGAATCATTTATAGCGTGATTTTGAGAAGCAACAACTTTTGTTATCGAAAATGTTCTTCCAAACAGCGAGCGGCTTCTGAGAGCCGCAACAATCAAATTTACGTTTATTTGCGCCTTGTTTCTCCAGAATACGATATCATGGGGACACTGTAAGGCCTTTCCTATTACTGGAGGTTAAATCTTCGATGACGTACGCACTTACTTATATGCATATTCTACGTGCTACGGAGGCCTTTTCGCCTGGCGTTCATCCGGAACATGCGGTGGTATAATTGCCGCTGTAGCAGCGAACACAGATCTTTCTTCTTCTAGGTCCGTGATCCAAGATTAAGCTGAGGAGCACACAGTACAAGTAATACACACGCGAGTTTGTACGAACGGCTTCAGTCGTAGCAGCAGCGACGCAGTACTCCAAGTTTGACTAGACAAATAAAGATTCGTTGCGGAGGAGGAGGACAAACATTTTATTCAGCCTTTAAAGGCACCTTACGGGGTCGTGGTGACTGGCGTGCCAGTGACCGCAGCAGCCCTCGCCGTGACCACCCGTTGGGTAGACCGGTCGAAGTTGGCCAGTGCCTCAGCCCAGTGCCCACCGTTTGGTAAGGGGGATAGGGGACGTGGGGACAGTTCCAAAAAATGAAGGCGTTGAAATGAGCAAGCACGTGCACGCCACATTCGTTCTCGGCCGAGTCCTGCACACCGCCCTCCTCCGACAGCATGCAATTAAGGTAAGCGGAGGACTGTGTAGGGGAGGCCTGTCGGTCACGTGATGCGCTTGATCTGCTACATTGACTCGATGTCAGGAGACAGTACCCCGGGGTATAATAACACCTTGTCGTCGTCGATAGCTGCGATGGGCAGGCAGTCGGCGAAGTTCTTAGACTCCTTGATGCTGTAGCGGCGCTTGCACTCATCGTTGAAGCCGTAGAGGCGGCTGATGGTGGCGCACTCGAGGGGTTGCCTCGGAGCAAAAGATATTACAAAGTAGAGCAGTTAACTAAAAATGTACAATCAGGAGCGTTAACAAATAGCTATTACAAAGTGAAGCAGTTAACTAAAAAAACATCCCCCTCGCGAGGGGCACGATCAAATGCAGAGCATTTCCGTGGGGGGCGCGCCTGCAAGTCGTATGGATTACGTATTGGTTGTTGTTGTAATTGTTGTCTTCCAGCATAGACATTGTCGATGAAGTCGATGGTGAAACGTGAAACGTGCCGTGAACCCCCTGCCGCGGCTATGACGCAACGTGGAGCGACTATGACGCAACGTGGCGCGGTTATGACGCAACACAATCCAACACAATCCACTTTAATCCAATCCAAATCCAAACCAATCCAAGCCAAGCCAATCCAAGCCAATCCAATCGAATCCAATCCAATGCTCCTCGCGAGAGTGTGTTATAGCGCCGAAATCGCGCCACCACACGAACGCGTGATGTTGACGTCACGATCACGCCACAGATGTTAGCGACCGGAGCGCGCGCGAACGACATATGTGGTTTAAGCGCGAACCGACCGCGGCGAGACGGCGCGATGCGAGCGCCCCCACCTGTTCTTGCGCGCGAACCGGCTGTTGCTCAGCGTGAACCCAACGCGGCGAGAGACGGTGTTGCGCACGTCCCCACCTGTTGTGCGCCCGAACCGAACGCGGCGAGAGAGGGCGTTGCGAGCGGAGAGAAGGTGAGGAGGACGCGGGGGAGAGGGCGCACCTGTGGCCGACGGTTGAATGAGTCAAGGATGTAAGGCGTGTTCGTAACCTTCCATTCTGTGTCGGCTTTGTGGCGCAGTGCGTAGAGTACCACGTACCTTGCGTTCCGCCCGCAGAGTCGTGGGTTCGAAACCTGGCGCCGGTAAGTATTATTTTTTATATAGTGTAAGGGGAGCGATGCGGACTACGGACGTCAACGCGGGTGACATCGTGAGTTACTGAAATGCTCTGCATTTAAAAGATGGTCCAGTGTTTCCACTGCTTCGCAGGCAGGGCAGTTAGACGGAAGGATAAATACGGTGCAGGTGCTAGCGACAGGGGAGTGTATGGGTTTGCGACAGTCGCCATAGCTGTTCTTCCCTGTTGGATAAACCCGGGTGTGAGGGAGGGAGGTGGCGGCGTGAGAGGCGGAAATGTGCCGTAATGTCTTGGAGGGTTAAGATGCTGTCCCGAGCTGAAGAGGCAAGGCGGCGGGCGGGGTGTCGTCGTGCGGTCGTCGGCGTCGTGTGACAGACGCGTTGGCAGCCATGACAAACACACCGACGCCCCGCCGATTTCTCGACGACGCAGGCAGTTGGCCAACGACCGGTTTCGGCGCGGTGTGACATTGCCGCCGACAGATCGCCGACATCTCAACGAGTCGGCCAATGGTCGCGCTTGTGTGACCGCGTCTTTAGGAGCATTACGGCCACCACCGATCGGCCCCTGTGCAAAATGCCGGCTTTCGAGGACAAGGGGGAGCGGATAGTGGCCACCCAAACTCCTCAGTCGGAAAAACGCGCGCGATGGAAGGGGGAGGCAGGATTATAGACAACTAGAAGAGTAGTAGAGTGCTCAGAGGCCAGGTCGGAGTGAAGACGCCGCTGTCAACAAGTGCGGCCAATTGCGGTGGCGCTGGTGTCGTAACCACGGTAGTGACATCACAAAAGAGCTTGCGCGCACGCAGTCGCGCAGGCTCTCAGCGAAACACAGCACGTATTGCCGCAAAAGACTGGGAATTCTTATAATGCTGGGCACTTTATTACCCCGCGTAAAAAGCGTGGATGCTCATTCGGTAGAAGCCTCACACGAGTGAATGTGGGCTGAAGAATGCAGTGCGTGATGTGGAAGCGCGGCGCGTGTCCGGCTGCTTCGTTGGGGCTTCTTTGTGAATTCTAATGTAATTGCAAACAGAACCTGCCCTATTGTCGTTCAAAAACGTTGATTGTGGTACGTGTTCTCTGTTCCGAAGAATAGCTTAATGCTTTTTAATGAGAAAGCGTTACAAAATTTGATTACTTGTTTACCTAATGTACTACGCACGCGAAATCTACGGAGAATTACTCGGCTCAGTACTCCATTCTATTATATGAATATAGTTTTTTTTCCTTCTAGAAAAAAAATTTCTCTCTCTCGTTGTTGTTGCGAGCGGCCAGGTGTAGTGGATAACTTGTAAGACCACATACCCGTTAAGCATGCATGCACTCTCCTCCCGTACAGAAGAAAAATTGAAAAGTTCAGGACCTTTCTGCACAATGCAGAAGAGGCAAACATTTATTTTGTGAGGCCGGGCTGAGCAGAAAGGCTTGAGTAACTGCCTTATTTGCTCAGAGACAACCCATCTTAAGGAGCTTGGATCGTTTCCGTGGGAAAGATTTGTCCATGGTAACTCATTTAACAAAGAAGTGAAGCCGTACGACAACATAAAACTTCACAATCTCCTTGCATGAAAACCACAACCAACCTTCTGGGACTGCCTGATGCGAATGAACACGACTACCTTTTCGGATACTCGTTCCATGTTAATTTCCAACACAGATGTGCAGCAAAACGTTGAGTCGTTTTCTCTACGAATCGCATGCTTCGCCCAGAACACTGAAGGAGTTTCTAAAAAGTAATTTGGCTGAAGTCATTCTGTCGTAGAAGACATGACCTCTGGTCGTGTAGCTTCTCCCGTGAGAGACTCGCGCTCTTGTAGAGGCTCATTTAGCGCAACCTTGTTTTCACTGGGACGACCTTCGGAACTTTCGAAACACCCTTTACGCCTTGCATTGGGGGACGATTTTGCTTCTTTCCCAGCTGACCGTTTCCACTTTCTCGACGGCCTCCCCCTCCGCACTTTCTTCGACACGGTTCAGGCAGGTTAGGTAGAATGGTCGGCACAGCATCGGGTGCACGCATGGCTTTCCGCAATAAATACGGACCTATTGCCCCTGCACAACATGCACGTAATCGTGGATGA
Organism: Haemaphysalis longicornis; assembly: GCF_048455015.1. Taxonomy (NCBI): domain Eukaryota; kingdom Metazoa; phylum Arthropoda; class Arachnida; order Ixodida; family Ixodidae; genus Haemaphysalis; species Haemaphysalis longicornis. Next base: position 3,870,941 of record NW_027526445.1, read on the forward strand.
CGGACGCCGCTCGAAGTTTAACTCGCGAACAGAGCAGTTGTCGTCCAGCGCTTTATTTGCGCGTCGGAGGCTCTCTTCGAGAAGCCTTTTTTGGTCCACTAAAAAGGGCCACTTTAGGGCAACCTTCTTAACGTAGCCGGTCTTGCAGCCCGGTGCGTAGCAATGGTTCTGCCTACTACATGAACCGCGCTTGTTTGTTTCCTTCGTGAAGGAGACTCACATGCCAACAAATACGCGCCTCACGCTATATTGATGACTTTCCAGTTCAATGAAAGTAAAATAACTAAACGCGCAACAGCAACGAAATCACAAGAGCAGAGTGAACTGGCCACAATCGCCCAACCGACAAAATTACCACGCCGGCAGGCACGCAGATCAAGGAACCCTCGGGTAGCTTTACTACCGTGGTTCGAACAGTAGCGACACCAAGCGGAACGGGCGGAAACGATAAAAAGACCATGCCGCCGGCCCCAGCGCGCCCCGTTCGTGAGCTGCGCAGTGAGCACACTACTCCTATTCTTGTTCACTGTGGCAGGATGAAATAGCCCTTTGTGCTGGTTTTGTCAACGTTTATTGATACTTTTTTAAGTTTCGGAACTGCGCTAACGAAAGCGGGCGTGACTTTTCCCTAGGCGCTGAGAGGTCGCACCGGTCGCGAGTTGCTCCGTGCCGGTGGCTGCGGCGGCAGCATTGACGGCGAGCGCCGGTCCGCTGGGATCAAAGTTTTGGCTGCGGTGTAGCAGCGTGTCTGCTCTACAAGGTTCTTCATCTCGCTTGCGTGTGTCTTCACCCTTGTGAGAGAACCTTGCCATTACAGCGCATTCGGTTGGGTGTGCTAGTGAAGAGTGTGGCCGCGGGCGAAAGCATTTTGTGAACCTGTCAACGCGCTGTTTTTTTTTTCTTTCGTGTGCTGGGCTTGGGGCGATAACGACCGGCTTAATTCGCAGCCGGCTGTACGAGATTTTCCAGCCCACTTAAGGGTGATGCTTGCGAGAAGGCTCGACATTCATCGTCCATGGGGCACATGCAATTCATCGTCCATGGGGCACATGCACATGCCTTTTACAAAATTTCAAACTTGAAAGAAGAAAGACAATGAGCTCCTCTTGCTGAGAAACTATGAATAAAACGAAACAGGCTAATGAAAAAAAAAACACAAAGTCGTAATGTTAACAGAATGTAACCAGAAAACATACAATTCAAATCTGAATAAAATCTTGGACATTTATCCAGAATTTAGGGTTGGCTTTAACCGGAGGAACAATTATATTTTTTTAAACTAAAGAGGTACGCCGATGCCTATCATAAAGAAAGCATGGAGTTGTTGCGCACGACTATGAGGAAATGTCATTCTTGCTGCAATGAATTTGCGCGATTGGGCAAGCTACCGCTCAAGCTACCGCTCAAAAGAAATCGCGAACTGGAATACCGGCAACAAAATGCGAGCATTGCCGGATACCATTAAGTTTAAATTTCATTTATTATTGGCAGAGTTGCGATGCCAGTAATCGTCGTCATATGGATCAAAGAGGTCGTCGTCTTTTTCGCGGCGAGTGCGGGATGGAAATTCATCCTCAGCATTGTACCCTTCCACCATCTCTTCGTCATCGACTCGAGACAGTGGTGGCGGGATCTCCAAGTCGTCCCGGAAAGGATTCGCACACTCGTAGCCATGTCTCCAATTATCCATAATGGCTCCCAGAGAATGTAGCCGTCACGGTGATCTCTCCCGAGCAGGGTGCCCTTTCATCTTTAGCATTAGATCAGCTTCAGCATTAACCTTTAGCATTAGAGCCGGAGTTGTATTTTTAGATGCGTGGTAGCGGTTGACGACAGCGCTGGAGGTTTTTTTTTTTTTTTTTTGCTAAAGTCGCTGCACGATCCGGGGACTCGGTGGTCTCCGCAAGGCAGGCGCTCACGAGCGCTCAGCATTTTCTTGCTTTTCGCGGTTTTTGACAGTTTATTTTTGCTAAATCCACTGCGTGTGACGGGGACGCTCGGTGGTCACCACGAGGCGCGCGCCCACGAGCGCTCGGAATTTTCTTGGTATTTTTTTCTGCAACGGCGAACTTACGGCCAGTAACAAGAGCTCTGCTGTTAGAAAAAGCTGGCCGGACGGCATATCAGGTCAGGGTGCCATCTGCTTTAGAGAGCACACGCAGAAAATAAAGCTGTGTTTCTTGACCCTCCTTAATTTTAGGGTGCGGTGAGTTCTGCGAAACCCGCCAGGAATCGACCTGGCCCGCCACGGTGGCTCAGTGGTTAACGTGCTTGGATATAGTGATCCCGGAGACTAATTTATGATCCCACTTGGAGGTGGCGCTTTTTGAAAGAGGCGAAATGGAAGAACGCGTGTTTGCTGCTCGGTATCAGGTGGTTATCCGTAGCCCTTCTATAGAGCGTCTTCATAGCAAGAGTGTTTTGTGGCGTTAAACACTATAACCCCGGACAAACCATTCCTCAAACGCCTTCAACAAGACATGCTTTTAACTGTGACCGCGTACCTGAACAGAGGAAGCGCTCAGTTGTGTGCCTGAAAAGAGGAAGCGCTCAGTTGTACGCAGAAACTACACGACGCGGCGAAGTCAGAGAAGTGCGCTTTCCCGCAATGCGGTCACTGTGCGCGAAGACTCTACAAGCATTCCGAGAGTTAGGCGGCCTTCCGAACAAAGCAAGCACGGCGCGCTCCCATGCTAGCAGACGACACGAAGCCCCGCCTCCAAGTCCTACGCGTCTGCGGCGCTTAGCTTCGATGCGCGGCCACGGCTTGTGCGCTGGCGCTCCGCGGATCCCGGCTGCGTGCGCCGTGATCGCACCTAAAGTGGACGGCACTGTACATGTACAACGGCCTATGTGCACCCTTGAAGGAAACTATAAATACATGTATGACAAGCAACTTTAGCTAGACAGGCGCTACGCGTCAGCATAAATTTCGACAGGGTGATGATTATTTACCACGTCAAACATTACTTTGAAAACACCATTTTTTTACTCTTCTCTGTGCAATTTAATCTCATCTGTGATCTTAGCCTTTCGTACAAAAAATCAGAGGTGTGTAAATCTTAAGGACTTAGCTATATCACGGTTTCCTGTCTGACCACCCCGCGAGGAGCACGTCTGACAGGGCTCCGTTTTCGCGTTGTACACACTCCAGTATGGTTATGATGCGAGGTGTTTTTGACATCTGATCAATGCAAACTTATTGGTCAAAATCTTGACAGAGATTTGCGAGAATCAAAAAAGCAGCTCTTTTAATGTGAGGCTGAACTTAAGAAATTTTTCCGTTCTTTCTCCGAATCTATACACTAAATATGGAGCAGATGGGTTGTTATGGTTGTGACATGTTGATTAAAAATGCGTTTATTTCAGTTCCACTCGCACTTATCGTATTTTTGCACTGACCATTTGCATTTATTTACGAAGCATATGGGATTTATCCAACTCTGAGGGAAGTCCCAATTACGACAGTACGTTGTGGAAAGCCGGGCGAATGGGGCTACTTTCTCGCTCGGTACGTGCTCTATAAGAATATAATAATGCTACGTGTTTTTGGTGTCAAGTATGTACATCTAAGGCCTACGTCTGGGGAGAAGTAAAAAAAAAATCGAAGATTCGTTTTAATATTAGTGTCTAAACTGTGTTTTTCAGTTTTTTCTTCAAACAGTCGTGCCCCTTGCACTTTTACCATATTTTATAAAAGTTAAATATTGATTTGAAACTGGGGTTTAACGCGCCGACGCAACGCAGGCGATGAGGCGCGCCGTAGTGGAGGCTCCGGATTAATTTTGACCTCCTGGGGATCTTTAACGTGCGCCAAAATCTCGTACACACGGGCGTTTCCGCTTTTCGCCTCCATCAGAAAAGCGACCACCGTGGCCGGGAATCGAACCCGCGGCCTCGTGCTCAGCAGCGCAACGTCTTAGCCACTGAGCCACGGCGGCGGGTACAATTTTATCATTGAGGGTGTGTGTTTAGAAATGTAAGGAGCACAGGTGAGAAGATTTTGAAGGTTTTAAGCAAAGTACTTTATGCTTAGGCTGGAATTCCGAAAACGATTTCCCTCTGAGCGGAAAATGACATTTCAGTGCGAAAAAATGTATGTTCTTGCTAGCAACAAAACTCTTATAAAAAAATGTATACCAGGCTTAGATTTACGCGTTGCCCCTCATTTATTTTTTTGTAGATAGGCATCGCCAACATTGTCGTAGGTGCACGGGCAGGTATACCGGCGGGGCATTCTCGAGTTCCGAACATTTTTAGAGTCAGGCCAATTTTTCCAGGGGAAACTATTGGTGAATGTGGACCTCGCAACAATTGGGGAATGTAAATTAAACAATAAAATTTCAAGCAAATTAGGGAGGTCGGCCAGCAATACTTTGTTCGATCTTACCTGAATTCACCCAGGTTAGCTTCCAACATAAAAAGTGTGGTAGACAAAGAAAAAAGTGCGAAGGAATGTAAGAAATGTTTGGGAAACCTCGAGGCTTCAATTGCTCTTCAGTTTTGAAAGCGTGCGCTTTATCAGTGGTACCGATGGCGTCCAGTGAAAATACTAATCTGTTTTACCGTAGAACGATTCGCCGAACTGAAAGCTCTGCTAAGATCTATGGACAGGCGGCGCATGCGGGAAGCCATTGTGTTTTCCATTGCGGAAAACATTTACTAAAAAATCGGTAAACGAAGGGTTCTGGATATATGACAATACACACTTGCATTATTACGTTTAGTATGCCGTTATATCTTAAATTTGCTCATCGCTACCGCACATTTATACCGTCCATAGATGCGTTTGGGCGGGAATGATCGTCGCATGACTTCGTTCTCCAATTGCGATTTGAGTATCTGAGGGTTCTACATTCAAATGAATGCACTTTAAGGAAAGGTTGCAAGTACTTTCGAAGGTCCTGACGCACATTTGGAGTTGTTTTAGATGTGAGAAAGCTTTCACGCTTCTGACAACTTTTTTAAGAATCTGTAGTAAACTTTTCTATCGTTTGTGGGCTAGTGTTGACAAAGATTGCCGATAAGGAAACCTGTTGGGGAAGAAAGAACGGCAGGACGAAATTTTGATATCGAATTTTAAAGAGAGAGAAATGGGGGGGATGTAAACATCAAGCATGACGAACTATCCCCTTATGCCTTTACCTATTGTCCCAGCATGAGGGGGCGCAACCAACAGCGCAACTTATATTGTTCTTTCAGCGAAATCCAATACTGCAGTTCGCCACCTACAATGTAGTGGCTGTAGGAAATGCGGTATTACTAGGAGGGTGAATGCGCGCTAAACGTGATTACAGATTTGACAGCTCACGTGCGCACTGATCCATGTCCTTAGAAAGTAGCTGTAAATATACTCAAAGCCCTTTTCTTGAGAGAAAGATGGTTCAAACACTAAGCTTTCTCCTATGAAGCCTGAGCCAAAGCCAAAGTAATCCCCCCCCCCCCCCCCCCGCCAAAAAAAAGCGAAATTTCAAAGCCAAAGTCCACTTCATCTCAGCCTAAGTGCAAAGCCGTTGTCCATCCCAATACTAGTCAAGTTCAGAACAAGTTCAACCCTGCTTGGAAAATTAATATCATCATCATCATCATCGTTGACTGTGTGGACTGCCAATCTATATTTTGCGTATTACGAGCGGTTCTTTAGGGGTGCGAAGACATTTTATGGTTATGTTATGTGGTGTATGATTTATGTATTCATTGTGAAGCCCACTGCGCAAAGTGGGCTCCCCTGCGGTGTGTTTTACTCGGACGTCAACGCCATCAGTGAGGCAATAAAGCGTCGCTTCAAAAACGGGTCGGATCGAGTTTCAAGCGGCCACTGGCACTATGGGCACAACCACGCTTGCATGTCAATACAGGTGAGAGGCGACTCTGCAACGCTAAATGTATCTGACTGTTTCGAGAGTGGCTATGGCTGCAGTTTAAAAGTTCAAATACTTTGAGGGATATTTTGAAAAAAACATACAAAAAACGCTATTTACTGTGTAGCTGTTTATGAGTAACGTGAGCAAATTTGGAGATCGGTTTTGTGTAAAAACCCATTGTTTCAAAATAATTTTTTTTATCTCGGTTGTATACAGCGAAAGGCATTGGAGGACATTCAATAATTGATGTTCATAATGTGGTGTTCATTCAAAGAGAACAAACCATCGTTTTCAAACAGAGTACTATCAGGGTATTATACTTTGTTTACGTTAAAGTGATTGCCCGACGAGACTGAAAATTTTACCCACACCCACTATCCGTCATGAAGATCCTCCAAGATTTCTTCCGCGTGCTGACGCTTTGTGGTTATTTTTTCCGGCAGCTCGGAAGTGCCACACGTGTGCCCCGGAATGATAAGCCGCGTCGGCGACGCTGACGTCACCTCCGGGATGTCGGGAGCGTCTACACGAACGCCACTGACGCCAGTGCACCAACGCAGCCCGATCAAATCCCTTCCTAAAGAATTTTAAACATCACTCACATTTAACTCTCAAATGCGGATATAGCACTGAAAAAGACAGATAACGTTAGGCGTGAAAGAAGGCAATATAGTAAGCGAAAACCTCCAGCTATGAAGACATTTCTGGGATACTTCGAACTCAGGACGGGCAACATTTTCATCGGAATGCTTTCCGTGGTGAGTGGATCGTTCATTTGTGCCGTGCAACAAGGTCATCCCTGACCGTAAATCCTGACATACTACGATAAGCAAGAGTTTAAAATCCACTGTGATTCTGCCGTCTGTAAGGGGTTAACTAAGTTTCGGGGGTGGTTTGTTTTATTTTCAGTGACAGTGGATGTAGGCTTTGAGACTGTGCCACCATAACTGATTACGGGTGGAAATAGAAATAGATGTATTTCAGTTAACTGTCAAGCGGAACGCCTGTCATGAATAGGAATGGGCCCTATTTGTTTAGAAGTTGCAAAATAATCAATGAACTTCTGACCCGTAACTGTTTACGACGACAAATATCTGTGCTTAAAATTTCGCACAGCGAGGCGTTTATCGCTTTCATTACGACAAGCTTAGGGGTCGTGCAACCAGTACACTAGTACGAGTTAACGAGTCACGTTAGTGAGCACTCCCGCATCCGTTAAGATAGGATAAATAAAAAGGCACTTTCATCTGCCAATTACAGAAATTAGTGCAAAATCATTGTTACCGGTCGCGGCGAAGTTCCTGGCCAGGAGGCACTACCCAGTTGGCTAGAATATCGTGCGGTAAAATTTTAATGCATTCTCTATTGTTCAGCTGTTCGTGGTGTCTTTTTCATATTTTCTATACATATTTAAAATGACTATGAAATAGCAGCAACAGTTTCGAAACAAATAACAGTACGCGCACACGGACAACCGCCATACGTTCGGGGTTGGGAAATATTGCTCGCAAAGAGCCTGTAACGTTAATTTGGCTGAATTACAGTACATTTGTCTTGCTTAATATGAGTGCAATCACAGAAAGGTTCATTGTCCTGAATCCGGAGTCGTTTAAACGAAATTATGCAAGCACCACCTGGTTTTGGATAGCGCACGATTGTGTCAAAATCACCTATTGCATGGCGCTCCTTCTCGTCATTGTGATGTCCAGAAATACTCAGCATCCGAATAGAGTCATGAGGGCATCAGCCAACCCCCCCCCCCCCCCTTCCAAAAAAAGTGTACTTGCAAAGTAGCGTGTTTTGTTCCTAAAAAGCGAAATACCCCACACTTTCGTCATCTTTGAGGGAATTGACTGATTGATTGAATATGGGGTTTTAACGCGCCGACGCTTCACAGGCGATGAGGCGTGCTGTTGTGCAGGGTTCCGTATTAATTTTGACTACCTGGAGATGTTTGACGTGCGCCGAAGTATCGAACACACGGGCGTTTTTTTTTTTTTTTTTGCTTTTCGGCTCCACCAGAAATGCGGGCGCCGTGGTCGGGAATCGAACCTGTGTGCGGGAATAAATTTTACACATTCGGCAAGGTTCTCAGCAAAACGTCTGCAGTTGTTGTTTGTAAAGCTTAACGTTTGTGTTGTTTCTAGAGGGGGAAATTTATATAATGAACCCGATGAAAAAGTGTCGCATTACCCTATGAAGTAGTTGCGGAACTATAGAAGGACAATAATTTGTTACCATTGCATTTTTAGAGCAGAGAAAAAAAGTCAGGATTTTGATTGTCGCTCATTTATTTTAAGTGGGAGTTTGTGATGACGGAAAAACTAGGGCGCACGCGATATCCGATATGTATTTCTCCATACATCCCGGTTCGAGCCGTGAAACATGAGTGAAGTTATTTGCTCCGCTCATCAACAATTGCTGTCTTTATAGCCGCACCACGAGAAAGGCTTTGTTACTAACGTGGGAAACACAAGCCGATGACGTAGTGGGGAAGGAATCCTGTTGCCACATACCCATTTTGGCTTTTAGGGTGCACCAGTAAAAGGTAGATGATGCATGTGCCTCCTAATGTTTTCCTAATTCTTCCGCCACATCTACGATAGCAGCTTTAGTATAGCCCAGAGGTTCATCCTTCCCGTTGATGATGATTTTATTTGTTAGCGTCAGAAGTTCCCAAATTTTGGCTTACGTGCCGCCGCTGAACGTGGCATTTGAGGCACTTTGTAGTGGATGACTTTAGTTTATATAAAACACAGTGGGCATCCCGGGTGGCGACATCTTGATACAGCGGTTTCCGCTTTTCAAGTCAGTCAGAAAGCCGGCCGCCGGGGCCTCGATTGAACCTGTGTCCTTTGACACAGTAGCCAAACGCCTTCCCTGCTTAGTCATTGCGGCAGATGCATTCACAAAAGCGTGGAAAGATGACAAATGGTAATTCATTTAGTAAGTTGCAGGTCTTTGACCAAACATGAAATCTATCATAACATTTCTGTTAAACCATGTTTAAGGTCTAGAGCCAGTAGGAGTTTTTGTTGTGTCATTAGGTGGGTTGAGAAATTTTAAGCGCTCAGAACAAATTTTTGCTTACTGCGAGTGATTAAAAGCGACATCATCGCTTGGTGCCCAGAGCTCTTGTCGTTAACACAATCTCTTGTAGGTAAATATTTAGCTTTCAGCAAACGCTATTCGTGCAGAATCCGATCATCTGGGTCGTTCATAAATTTTCCATTCCTATTTCGAATGGCTTCCGGGTAGCATTGCCGTAGATTGCAAATTGTGCCTGCATGAGTGGGGAAGAAACGCTGCTCGTCGCCGGTATATAGCAAATCAAAACAAATCTGCGAGAAGCGTTAGCTGAGCACACGTTTTTTTTGGGTATTCATTCGAAAAATAACCTTCCTTTCAGATAACGTGAACGTAAAATATGTTAACTTTTTAGTTACTGAAGCAGCCCCGAGCTACCCACTTGAAATGGCACGGGTAGGATAACCGAAACGTAGTGCGGGCTCGCTAAGGAAGTTGAACTCTCTGGACTTTTGGCACCTTGCAACAGTTTCTCCATTATGAGTTGAAAGGCAACAAAATTTTGATTCACCCCGTACTCGCACTGTTCTTTAAATGAGCTACGCAAGGCATCTAGAATAATTATTACTACAAACGAGATAATAGGTCTACTCAGGGTTGGGAAAGAACAATACCCGCAAGTAAAGCCTGCCTGGATGCCGGTGAGAACAGCCATCACAGATAGGAACCAGTGGTACCTTGATCATTTTTTTTCGGCAGTGTGGAAGCTTCATCGGCGGTAGGGCTACCGTACTTGATAAATGGCAAGCCCCTACTGACGTAAATACCCATCTCCGATTAGTTCGTAGCAAGAGGTCCCTCTAAAGCAGTCAGAATCGAGCCTAACACACCCACAAGATGGCAGGCATGAATGAAGGCACAGTGCCACCCAGCTCTCTTCTTCTGGTTTCCTGGCCCTCCCACACTCCCGCTTGGGCTAAGAGCCTTTTACCTGAATCAAGACAATCAGTCTTTACGCAAGCCCAACGGTCATCGGTAGTTTTGTTGACGGCTTGCTTCACTTCTCTTCGTACTTCACACTACTCCGTCTCCTTCCCAAGCGGCTCTTCGTAATCCCATTCACACTTCACTGTTCGGTTTTCTTGGGTGCGGTTATGAGACACACAAGGCGTTTGTAAACTCATTTTCAGAAATATTTTTATGCAAGGAAACGCGATTACCGCAACGCAACGAACGCCTGCGAAAATAAAAAATAAATGTCCCTTAATATTACGGGAAAAAATACTGCATTTGGAGACACATAGGCTGCCCGCACGGATGTCCGGTAATTAAAGAGACCTCTGTTATTTTGCATATAACCATACCTCGGTAAAACTGGAAGCCACTCACTTACATTCACTCAAAAATATATTTTTCACTCACTTTGTCACACTCACGCGCACCAGTCGCCCTCATTATTCGACTCACTCACACTCACCACTCGACCTAACGCCTAGCGCTCACTCGCGCTCACGCTATGTACTCGCATTCGCCTCTAACTCACACTCGCGCTCACCACTCACTCTAACGGCTTGCACTCACTCTCACCACTCACTCTAACGGCTTGCACTCACTCGCACATCACGCTCACCAAAAAAAAGTTCCTGGGTTTTTTCAGCCACCCCTTCACATGGGGGCAATCTCCTGTGCAAGCCGGGTGAGCTTCCAAAGCGTTGTAGTCCCATACAAGGGCCGAGCACCAGGCCGGGGAGTCGCTTGTACCTATTTTACCGGAAGGTGCCCGGCGCCACCAAGGCACACGAATGCACATGGTGCCTTCCACAGCCACGGTGGACGCTCAACTCGCAACCGCCTGTGGCAGGACATGCCGCCAGACTCTTTCAAACCCGGCAATGGAGCAACGCGGCATGATGGCCGGTTGCTCCGCCACATGGACAAGGGTCAGAGGCACCTCGCAAGGTTCAAGGCAGTCGCCTTCGCCCTCACTCGCCTTGAGCATCGCACTGAGTCGCACTCACGCTCACCACCCAACCTCAGCACTCGCCCTCACTCGTTCATAACACTCGCATTCGCATCCCACACACTCTCAATTACAATTCCCATTCGCCACTCACACTCACTCGCACTCGCGTTCACCACTCACATCCCTCGTTCACACTCACAACTGCGAACCGCCACTAATTCTTATGCGCATTCCACTCATTTTGCTGCTTTCTTTACATAATCGCAATTTTAACTTCGCTTTATGTTTTTAAACCACACGAATCACTCAAATTTTTGGATATCTTCAATGCGGCCACTTTGAAAGCGATACCGAAATGATGCCCAAGAGTAGCTTCCAGGCTCATGGAGGTCCTTTCATTAGTGACTACTCTGTAGCTATTCAGCGGAATGTAAAATATTTTCGCGCGGCTGTTATTGGGGGCAAAAGCATGCTTTTTGCGCAGTTTCAAGTTTAGCACCTTGCGAGACCAAGCTTCAGAACCATGGAAACTACCTCATAGAAATGCATGGAGGGTTAGGTTTGACAAGGAATTCCACAAAAACTATTCAGAATACCGGAATGATTTTTAGAGCTCTCGGGTACAGGTAGACGTGTTATTTTATGCCAAATACCATTTTCCTGAAGTGCTTGTACTATAGTTCCTGAGAGCGCAGAATCTTGAGCGCGAAAGCCGGGGATGAATATGTGAAACAAGAAAAATACTTTCGTTGTTGTACGAGCCATGCCGGAGAGGCAGGTGAAGAAATAATTTAGAGCGCCTTGGGATAAAAGCGCTTCTAATACACGCATTATTTTCCTCAATGATACCGTTGTACGCCAGTAATCAAACTTTCCCTGGCATTTATGGTGAATAATATTGAACGAAGTGCAAGAAAACACGCTTCCTAGCGCCATCTCAAGGGCTATGAGAGCCATTGATGCAAGCATTGACAAGATCCGCAGTATGACGCAGCGCTGCTACAAAGTGATATTTATTGAAGGCCACCACACACCCTAGTGATATTTATTGAAGGCCACCACACAACCTGTGTCCCTCACACAAGCGCGACAACATACTCCCACTAAACCACCACTAACAAGCTGTGTATTGTCTTCTGATAGACACGCGATTCCCTGCAGTCATGGCCTGCCCCTGACCTTCGGCAAAATAAGCCCTTCATGGCGCAGGTACTCCAGTGGCTGTTTGTGGTACCTCAACAAGACACCGGCAAATAAAATACCAATTTGGAACTACTAAACACGTTGCAGGTGGTGCAATCACAAGCGACGCTACTAAGTTGGTCCCTTAATGTGTTATTTCAAGCTCTTTTTTGTTCCAAAAGGGGGATCATTGAGTGTATTGATTGTAGGGTTTAACGCGCCGATGCAACGCAGGCGATGAGGCGCGCCGTATTGGAGGGCTCCGGATTAAGTTTGACTACTTGGGGATCTTTAACGTGCGTCGAAATCTCGTACACGTGGGGGCGTTTTCGCTTTTCGCTTCTATCCGAAAGGCGGCCGCCGCAGCCGGGAATCGAACCCGCGACCTCATTCTCCACAGCGCAACGTCTTAGCCACTGAGCCACCGGGGCGGGTGGGAGCATAGAGTATTGTTCTAGTGGGAAGGCATGACCAGCTTCGGTTTGTAAAGCCCTGATTTTAAACCAACACAAGAGCGAACGGACACAAGCGGCCCAACTTTCTGGCGCTTGGAAACGGCGATAACGACGATAACGTGGGGTCTCACACTGACACAGGTAGCACCAATGCGAACACACATTTCGCTGATCAACCGAACAGACATTGTCACTCACTCACTCACTCACTCACTCACTCACTCACTCACTCACTCACTCACTCACTCACTCACTCACTCACTCACTCACTCACTCACTCACTCACTCACTCACTCACTCACTCACTCACTCACTCACTCACTCACTCACTCACTCACTCACTCACTCACTCACTCACTCACTCACTCACTCACTCACTCACGCTACCCGATTGCCGCAAAAACGAGCAATTGACCCCACTATACAATATAGGGCGCAACAACGTATACCCGTAGCAGGAAGTGCCTCTCCCGCATTCTGTGCACCATCGGCATGCGCACGACGTTCAACATGTGATGTACAAAATGTCAGGAGCACTAGACCGCCTGAGCGTTCGTAGGGGGGTGCAAAATGTGTACTTGCCCCCTCCCCGTCATTCGCGCGATTCAAAGCGTTTGCCACAAAGAAGACAAAAATCCTTCCGACGCCCACGCTGGACTACACTGGAAAGCCCTTTTCAACCAGCTAGCGACAAGCCTCGAGGGGACTGCAGTGGCCGTGTCTACCACAACTTGAAACATAAAAATGAAACAGCGCAAACAACTCCGTCTTCATAAGTGGCTGGTTGACAACTGTGCATACACAGAGTGAAAAAGCAAAATGCGGTAACCCGGGTGGAATGGAAGTTAACAACCGTAATGGTAAATGACCGTCGATGACAGCAATCAGCGCGACCAGCTAGAGTTTTACCCTTCGGGATCTCAAGATATGAGATCTATGCTTCACAAACGTCGCACAACAGCAGCGATTCGTACTCCCTGACTTGATAATCCGAGTGAAGAGTCAGCCGCAAAGTACGCTTCTGGCCAATCTAATCTTTACAAATGCATTAGCCAACTTTAGCTGGAGCCGGGCAACAAAACGAAGGGGCGCAGTCAAAGAGTCATAATGGTATATACTGTCAATTCTTTGTGAAGGCGAGCTCCTTCGTTGGCGCATATTACGAAGGGTACGCAGATTGGGAATAAGGAATCAATGCAACATACATGCAAAATGCACCATCCCAAAAACTTTGGTGGATTTTGCAATAACACACCAGCACTAAAGTTTTGAGTTGTGCAAACAGGGAGAGCAGCAAATCTATTCCCTCAAGGCAAGCCGCGTAAGTTGTAGAAGGATGTGTGAACCCAGGGCCGCCTAAAAGCGAAGTGTCATTAGAGAGCGCCGCCGATACAACTAATGACAAATACCGAGGACAATACTAATGACAAATAAAAACGACAAATAGAAATGACAAATACAAAAGACAAATACCTTTTGTGAAGCCAAAGCCCCGAAAATGGGTTACTTCCTCGACTACATGCCATGCACCCATCCAAACCGTTTCGCATCTCTGATAGTGAATCTTTGAAAATCCTCGACGGCTCTTTCAAAGAGTACGCGATCTAACAATTTTCGCTTTAGCAAAGATTATATATTGTCAGGTCTGGCAATGAAGCCATTTGTGTACACCAGAAACTACGACACCATACAGAGACGCTTTCCAGGACTTTTATCGCAGCGCGAAGCGCTAGTAAATGACACTGGCTTTGTTGCGACGATGTTACCAACACCGATGCCAACACAAAACGCTACAAGCCGGAAATATTATTCGACGTGAGTGCGCACACCCGTCCCTCCATGAATCATGACACAAAAACGTATCAGTGCATTATGGCGTCATACGCCCATCCAAATCGTATTCCTACCTCAACACACCACCGCAGAGTTAATCCCACAGTACCCTATAACAGGAGTGCAGTAACGACATAGTCCCGAAGCTGAATGCAATCGCGTCAATAAATAATGACTGTGCGTACGCGTAGATAACGCCAGAAGCAATCACCACAGCCAGCGGCTCCTGCGAAGATTAGCAAACACGAGTGCAAGCGCAAAAGTTGTGCTCAACGCGGTAAGAGCAGCACATCGCACAATTAGTGCGAGTGCACTTGCCAATCGCGAGTGGCAAGCAGGGATCATCGCGAATGGCGCTCGCACTCACTCGCATTCGCGTTCACCAATCCGGAAACGACGGGGAGTATCAATAACCACTCACTCGTCAGGGGCGAGTTTAGTGTGTGTAAGTGCCCTGTTGAGTGAGCGTGCTGACCTATGCATATAACACTCTTTGAGGTTGGGCTTCAAAGTCATATATGAAAGAGGAAATATGAGGTCCACAAAAACTGTACATTGGTAAATAAGAAATGACAACTAAGAATGCCTTATTCCTGCATGTAATAAATTACTGGAATACCCAATTTACGGGCGGAAATTCCCACTCCTCCGCTTCTTTTGGGTTCCTCTTTATACGTAATCTTACACGGAAATTATACTTTCGAGTTAATGAAGTTTTACTGAGATCCGCTACTAATTCACAAAGATTATCAGACCAAATAATTTTCATTCTCAGCCCTTTTATCTTGTCCACAGATTAAAAATTAGTTACCTCGATTGAGGCCCGTCAGACGACATTTCCGAGGAAGGCACTAGCTGGAATGTGCCGACAATCCTGTCATCAATATACTGCGGTCCGCATTCGCAGCTTATAGCCTTTCCCACAAGCTAGCAACGCTAGTGCCCTCCTAGAACGGTGATATATGGCCTTGTGATGAGCTCCCATAAAGTCTGTCAACAAAACATCGAAACGCAGTGGGACACGGAGCGATTTTAACCGGCAAAAAAACACATGCGCAGCTGCATCTCAGTGTAAACAAGTGCGAATAAAGCACACCGTTACACACAAAGAAGAGACCTTGACAGCTGTTCGCTCCGGGTAAAATTTGAGGATAGTGTTTTTTATGGAAGCGTGATGAAGAGCACGAGCCCGACAACGCCAAGGTAGGAAGGGAACATTTTTTTAAATTTTCTATTCTTGTGTATCATTGATTCATCCGAGGCTGGCCTTGCACAGTACGTCAGAAGCCCACGAGTAAGTTGAGGTCGTCGCTATAAATACTGGCGGCATCGTACATTGCATTGACAGATAGCGCACGAGTTTGCTCGGTCTTTTCCAACACTTCCATGAGGATATATGGGCAATATAAAGGCTTGGTTTATCCGGTGTAATTCACAGGAAGGAACTGTTCTGCAGTTCCAGTTTTGACAGGGCTGCACCTTTGTGCTATGGCACTGCGCTCCGAATAAAGAATAAGTGAGAAGCAAACCCAACTGACTGAGAAGGCGCAGAAACAAGGTTGTACTTTTAAGCAAGATCATCCAGGGATCTTGTGGGATCTTGAGGGATAAGGCTTGGGGGATTTCGTGCATATATCGTAGTCCATAATACACTGTCTGCGTCCTTGGCCCACTCTGTCCTTGACTCACGCGAGACTAGCTTTGGTGTGGGTTCCTGCTCACGCCGGCATTTGTGTAACGAACTGGCCCACACGTTTGCAGGGAGCTCAACTACCAGACCCCATGTAAAGCTGTCCGCGAGCCAAAGTCTTTAAAACCCCATTACGCGGACCTTCTCCTCCATGTTCGGCACCCCCGACGGGTGTGCCCTCCATAACAACCAGCCATATCGTGACACTAGGCCGTGCTGTGGTGACGTCCTCACACCCCAAAATATTTATTATAACTCCGTAAGCGCAGTAAAGAAAACATAGGACGAGGGAGAAAAGGACGAGCGAAAGAGCTGGCCTTCTTGGACAAGCATTTACCACACGTGCGAGCTTGCCGGGTGCGTGGGGGGTTGTGCATCACGAATGCTGTGCAGTGACGTGTTAAACTTCGTAATCACTTGAGCATGTTGTGCTTCTATTCATATGTCCCGTGGTTGCTATTAAAATTCAGTTGTGAGATAAAAGCGCTCGTCCTGGTCTCCCTCGTCCTGCGTGTTCTTTAATGAGCTTAACGAAGTTATAATGGATTACAAACTCGCTCGTACACCCACATTCCCAAAATATTCATTTCAAGCTCCTATTGAACGCGCCCTCCTTTTCCCCTGTCCCCGGCCCCCAGAGTGGCCCTTCTTCGGACACATTCTCACCCTTCCGCACTGCATATATATCTGCCTGAAAACCACCTCTTCCCACTCTCCGAACCAAACACCCCAAGCCCGATTTACTCCTGATTGGTTTCGATGATTGGACAGCGTATGGCCGACGGCTGTCATCTGTATCAACCTAGACTTGGCCATACCACTGGGAAAGCATGAGGCAACTCAGCAGCACGTGGAAAATCAGGCAGCCCTGGCTAAAAGAATAAAACAAACACATGTCATACATTGCTCGGGTGCACTCGTAAAGTCCCAATGAAGCTATTGTGATCAAATTTAAGTGAGTTTGTTGAACTGAAAATCTAGTGACTATGAGTCGGGGCGGGAATCCAACAAGAAGTCCTCGTTACGCCAGACAACACGTACTCCCAAACACCACCAGCGCTTCTTTTTCTCTTTATTGCAATAAAGGTTTAGGCGAACGCACGATTTACCATTACCAATAATTTGCTTCGTATCCAGTAGACTGCTCGCAATATATTTTACCCAGCGAAAGGAAGCGGAATATGCTTTAGATTGGTTGTTGGAGAACACGTTAGCATCACCTCGACTAGGTTAAAGCACGCGGAGGAAAGAGGCCAAACTGCTGCACAAAAAACGAGCCTCCGACGGTCCAAAATGTAATGCGGCGCACTGGACGTGTTCCACTCGGCCTTTTGCGCCAAGTAAATTTGAAAGGAGGCTGTCTCGCGTCGTCATTAGGAGCCCCCCACGTAGTATATAGTTTACGTGTCCAACGCGTTTTGCCGCTACCACCAGCGGGGGTTTTTTAACATTCACCCGCACTTTTTTGTCTTCCTTGTTTTGTTGCTCGACTAGTAGACGAGCCATGTAGCCCAAATTTTCAGAGCGCTCTGTTGATTTTCCAGATTCGCTGTAGCCAGAGGTAGCGAAAGAGGTGCAAAGAGGTAGAGTGGATACAACTTGCGGAAAGCCTTTTGAGCGGTAGCGTCGTTGACATGAAGAAAAATAGAGACGCCGAGCGCCAGTTGCCGCTGGCTTAATGGGTCTTGTCTCTCCCGTCACCCTTAGTACGCGTTTGACATTGACAGGGCGGGCAGCGCGGACGGAAAAGGGGAAAGAATGGCAACTACGGCGACGGAGTGCGGACACTTGTGATTAACAAGAGGAGCAAAAAGCACCCCGCCACGCTGCTAAATTAATCATACGTGACACTGAAAATGTGAGACAGCCAACACGTTTGGCACAATGAACGAGGGACGGAAGAAGAATGTCGCGTTGCGAAATTCTGAAGCAGGACAAAGGCATGCGCCCGGGTCGAGCCTGAAGTTAGCGATTGAGGGGGATGATAAAAAGTATTTCAGCAATGGCCCTTCAAAGATTTTTTGCCATCGCAGTTGAGTTGCCTCAACTTTCGTGAAGGGCTTGGGATAGTCCAACTCAGATATTTTGTTTGGCCTGCATGTCTTACCCCAACCAGCTAGGGGAGTACCGGTTGATATGTTCACTGGCAGTTCAGTGACTCCCTCGTTACCACCAGGGAAGACCAATCAGTCGCCTTCCCGCAAATCGCCTGTTACGGACGTCCCCACATAGGGGGGGGGGGGGGGGTTGTAATGGGAGTAGTAGGTATTAGAGCCAAAACTAAGTTTTGAGCGGAAAAGGAAAGGGGACTGCTATGGAGAAGGGAAAGAACTTACGAAAATGAAGCGACAGAAGGCTAGTGCTCTTACAAGTCATTTGTAGGGAAGCAAAGAGCTGCGCGCCAAGTTGTGGTCTTCGCATTGCTACATCACAGGAAATTTTTTTGGAGTAACCAAGGATGTACAAGGCATTAGTAGAAGATAGCAACGTGTAATACTTGTATGGCTTCTTAAAGACTAATTTCCGTGTAGGGTAGCCCTGAGATTATGTTAGTAACACCTAAGCGTTCCAACCACGGCCCTTTACCTATTCTCACTTTGGCATACCCTTAACTTCATGTGCTGATTACGTGTGCCCCACTCTTATACCACCCATCTCCTGAGTTTGTGCCTTACAGTGGAGCCCATGCATGCAGTGCGGCTAAAAATAAATGCAAAAGATATTCGCACTTTCCCCTTGATTTTACCAACCTGCGAAAAACCTACGATTCAGACATTTCGTTAACCAACAGCGCTGCAGTTTGGGAGCCCCTTTTTGCCTACATTTTAGCACGGAATAGTTCTTATACCTGTGAGTACGGTGAGGGCTCAACCTATCCTCCTCCAGATTAAGCGGTGTGTGCACCCCCTTCAACCTGTCTCGACTTGTGCGTCAGGCCGGCACGGCCACTTCGTTGCCTTGGCTGTGTTCTAAGTAAATTTTTGCGTAACATTTTGAGAACGCCTTCCAGTTTTAATGCGTGTTTAAATGCGCAGAAGTTTGAGAATTGGCAAACTTGTGAAGCCTGTTGGTAGGCCTGGACCTGTCACTTTGTGCACAGAATGTTTCTGTCCGTTTTGTCCAAATGAACACTTATGATAAATCGTTTTTGTAGTTGTAGAGGACATCTTCATCGCTGTTAAGTGAAAAATTATTAAGTGAAAAGGTATTAAGAGAAAAAGAGAAAGAACCGCTATTTTCTGCTCCATATTGTTGTCGTGATGTTAAAAAGAATGAAAATGTATTTGGGCTTTTTACTACTGATGGCATTGTGAATGGTATTCGGCTTAGCCTGTGCCTGCAGAGTATTAGGTATTCATGTATCACGCGTCACAACTAGTTCTTTATGACGCGTCCCACGCCCTATAAGTGGAAATAGTTTGCTTCGTTCCGGGTAAACTGTTTAAATGTGGGTAGCGATTATAGAAATCACTTGCAATCGTGATCATTGTGTGCAATTTCCAAAATAACTGACATATGAAAATAGCTGCCACAAACACAGTAAAAAGAAACAAACCCTAACACCACTATCTTGTGCGGATCTCTATTGTAAGCAATTTATTTTTTCGTGGCAGTACAGTCAGGTTAATTTCTTGTGGTGGTTATGACCACGCTGTATTGAAAACCTTAGACTAAGCCGAAAATTTCCCAATCTTCTCGTAGCGGAACCAACCCTGAGAGTAGTATGTAAAGCAGTTATGGGGTCGACACAAGTTCCTATTAGTTTTCAGTTCGATCGCGGCGTTGCGGAAGGAGAATGAGGGCAGCGGACCGCGCGCGCGCGTCATTTATACCGCGGAGCTACAGTGGCGCCCACGGCGGAGTATGCAGCGGCTACCGTCGCGTCTCTAACCCTAAGCTGCTTCGCATTATCGCGCGCGGAGCCGCAGGTGTTGCCATTCGTTGCGCAATCCCGGAGACGAGAGGAGCTTTGGAGAGAGAGGAGGAATGCCGGAGAGGAGAGGAGTGGAGTGTCGGACAGGAGAGGAGGAATGCCTCGCTTACTACTCAGGGTTCCCCTACGGGAAGAGGACGAGGTGGTTGACCGCGAAGCTATTGTGGTGGTGGTGGTGGTAACCTTTATTCACAACAAAGGTAGAAGAGGAGGGGGTGTAGTCAAGGGTGGAATCCTATTTCCAGGACTCCAGTGGCGAAAGCCCCTAACTTGGCTCTTTCCAGCAGTTCTCGCTGACTGGAGAGGTCCGAGCTGGACAGTGCCGCTTCCCAGGACTCTATTGATGTGTTGTAGTTGTTGTTCTGTCGCCATATGGTCGGGCAGTTCCATATAGTGTGGAAGAGTTCTGCCTTCTGATGGCATTTATGGCATTCTTCGTTATACTTATCCGGAAACATGAGTGCTAATCTAGACTTATGTGGGTAGGTATTTGTCTGAATTTTCGTAAGATTTCTGGCCTCTTCTGCGTCTAGTAGAAGATGAGGTGTCGGCATTGTTTTAGTGGTTAGTCGGCATAACCGGAGTCGGTCGGTAGCCGCACTGTATGGAGGAAGGGCGTATGAATGCTCACACTCCCCGCGGTCCATGATTTGCCTTGCGAGGGAGTCCGCTTTTTCGTTTCCTTCCAGACCCTGATGGGCCGGGGTCCATATTATTTTGTGTTTGCCTTGCGTGTCAAAGGAATTATATTCTTTGCTGTTTTAGGAATTATTCCGCAAATTAGGTTTCTAATTGCTCTCGTGGAGTCAGTAATTATGGTGAGATTTTTCTTTTTGTGCTCGCCCCACCTTATGGCCATTAGGATGGCGGTGGTTTCAGCTTCTTGTATGTTCTGTTTGTTGCTGATTAGGAAGTCTAGAGCTTTCCCGTCGCAGTTGACTACCACCGCTGAGGCGCTGCCACGGCTGTTAGCTGCCGCGTCGGTGTAGACTGCGTCCGGGTCTTTTGTCTTCCTTATGTATCTTGTTCGTGCTAGTCTTCTTCCTTTGTTGTATGTGGGATTCATTTTTCGGGGAATCGGTGCAATTTTGAGGCTTGCTCTTTGTTGAGGAGAAATTTCTGTCATTCTATGTATGTACTCTGAGTGGACTGAGTACCCGGCTCTTCTCAGTATTTCTCTTCCAGTCTTGGTATTCAGTAGTCGTTCTTTCTGGGCTTCTAGGAGAGTCTCTGTGACCTCCCGAAAGGTGTTGCACACCCCCAACTTGTAGAATTTCTCATTTCAGGTGTATATGGGAAGCTTACAAGGACTGAGGCTTGGTCATGTTGGTTCATGACTTCAAGGAGAGGAACAGCGCAAATTTGACAGACACGAGAAGTAGGAGACGACACGCACAGCGCTGTGCGTGTCGTCTCCTTTTTCTCGTGTCTGTCAAATTTGCGCTGTTCCTCTCCTTCAAGTATATGGGAAGACCTAGAGCTGCCTTGTAGGCAGTTCTGATGAGTGCGTCGACCCTCTCATGTTGATTTGCGTCGATGTGGTGGTACGGTAAGCTGTAAGTAATTCTACTCATGATTAATGCTTGCACCAGCTTTGAGAGTGTATTCTTCTCTTATGCATTTTCTTGTTCTTGTGATTCCTCGGATGGCTCTAGCCAGTTGTTGTGTTGTTTTCTTTAGCTTGTCCAAGGTGGTGGTGGCCTTGTTGTCACAACCAAAACATTCTCTTCAAACCAACGATAAGAATATTAGGCATGCGCGAAGCTATCTCGTGATGGATTCTTTGGTTGGCCGATCCCTAGGGGCATCCAGCCACAGTCATCAGCGGTGCCTGGCCAGGCATGCTCAGTGGGGGTGTGTTACTCTGGGTTCCCCTACCGGAAGATGACGACGGTGGTTGAACGCGAAGCTATGTCGTGATAGATTGTCTGGTTGGCCAATCGCTTAGGGCATCATACCACAATCATCATCAGCGGTGCCTGGCCAGGCACGTTCAGTGGGTGTGCGAACGGCGGACAACAACGAGAAGGGAGGGAGGGATACAGCCCCAAGCATGAGATGCTTCGCACATAACAAATTATCTGGTTAATTGTGCAATTATGAGAATTTTGTGTAACTGTTCTTGCCTTAATTCCCCTGGAGTGGAAGAAGAAACACGTGTATAAACACTTCGGCACGTTCCAATTGAGAATCCCTGTGGAACGTTCTTGTATAAGTTGCGTCCACGTATGAAGTCAGTGGTGTCGTGTACTAACTTGATAACAATAGCCCCCAAATCAGAAATGCAGACGCAATATAACCGCGGTACGAAGGTTATAAAAACTACTGAATACAAGTCCACTTCCTTCCAAAGCAACGAAATCAGGGAAGGTTGAGTACCACACCCCTATTGCGCATGCCTGGCCAGGTACCGCTGATGATGATTGTGGCAGGATGCCCTTAGTGATTGGATTATATGCGAAGCATCTCATGCTCGGGGCTGTGTCCCACCCTCCCTTGTCGTTGTCGTCGTCCGCCGGCCGCACACCCACTGAGCAAGCCTGGCCACACACCGCTGATGATGATTGTGGCAGTATGCCCCTAGTCATTCGCCTACCCAAGTATGCACCACGAGAAAGCTTCGCGTTCAACCACCGTCGCCATCTTCCGGTAGGGGAACCCTAAGTACCACACCCCCACTGAGCATCCCCGGCCAGGCACCGCTGATGATGATTGTGGCAGGATGCCCGTAGGGATTGGCCAGCCAAAGAATCCATCACGAGATAGCTCCGCGTTCAACCACCTCATCATCTTCCCGTAGGGGAACCCTGAGTAGTAAGCGAGGTAATCAGTGTAGTCAGTGGTGTCGTGTACTAACTTGATTACAATAGGACCCAAATAAGAAATGCAGACGCGAAATAACCGCGGTACGAAGGTTATTAAAAACCGCTGAATACAAGTCCACTTCCTTCCAAAGCAACGAAATCAGGGAAGTTTGCACACACGCACAAGGCTTGATAACGCAGAGTGGTTGTAGGTATTACTGCCGGACACAATGATAGTTCAGTTATTATTGTTTATTTCCATAGTGGCGGCACTAGTAATCGTCGCCATATGCATGAAGAGGTCGTCATCTTGTTCAAAGCGAGTGGTTGATGCAAAATCATCCTCAGCATTGTACGCTTCCGTCAGCTCTTCGTAATTGACTCGAGGCAGCGGTGGCGGGATCTGCAAGTCGCCTCGGGAAGGATTGGCACACTCCGAGCCATGCCTCCAATCATCCTTGACTCCTAGAGAATGCGGCTGCCGCGGTGACCTCTCCCAAGGAGGGTGTCGTTTCAGCTATAGCTTTAGCGGTGGGGTAAAGCTTGACGACAGTACTGGATCATTCTGTTACTAAAGCCACTGTGCGAGCCGAGGGCTCGGTCATCACCGCGAGGAACACGCTCCCGTACATTCGACATTTTCTCACTAATGGTTTTTGCCTGTTCAGTTTTTTTTTTGCTAAAGCCAGTGCGCGTGCCGGGGGCGCTCTGCGATCTCCGCGAGGCACGCACTCACGTGCGCCCGGTGTTTACTTGGCATTTTTTTTTTCGCAGCGGAATAGTTACGGCCAGTAACAAGAGCGCCGCTGGTAATAGAGTGGTTGGGTGGCAGCCGGACATTGGAGAAACCACGGATGGAAACAAGCTCTTGAATATTGCATCGATAAATATATTTGCTGGAGTTTGTAATTAACACACGGCAAAGGTTTTCTGAATCTCGTATGCTGCTTCACGAGTCATCGATGGAAAAGCAAGAAAGATATACTCTAGCAGAGAGAAGAGCACAGCATGCTTTCAAATAGACATAAAAACTCGATTGTCGAGTGAGTTATTCTAAAAGTGGCCACATCAAAACAAGACTCATACCAATACACTTTCAAACAGTAAATCTTGGTAACTAAGAAAGCAGAATAGAAAAAGAGGTTAAGTGCCTGCCACTTCCACCCACTGGCTCTGTAATCTGAGGGAATTGTTTGTGCAATAGGCAACCACCGAAAAAGTTACCTCAAAAACACATGATTTCGCGATTGTAGTTACTATCCTCATTCAGATTGATCACATTGCTTGAATTCAAGAATATGTTAAGCGCGCTTTCAATGTTCTTTACCTCATCATAAACTTTACTGCTGACGTTTGGAAGAGGGATGCCTGAAAGGTGGCCAGTATTTAAAATCGGTTTTTGAAGCGAAAACCATGACCTTCAGGCTAAGCATAAAGTTGAGGCTGTTAGGAAAACCCATGACTAAGTCTTCTTTTTCCACTCTTTCAAAATTAGAAACTAATGTGTCTCGTACATTCGCAGATGCAATGTATCGGTGTCATCCTGGCCGGGTCGGCATCGTACGCGGAGTCTGGTAAGTAAACGTGTCTTTCTATATGACGAATACAACGTCCTTATTGTAGTTTGCGTTAGTATTTCCTTCAACACACTCTGAGCGAACTTAGAAATGAACTGCGCGGGTATATCCGGTAGCCGATGTTTCCCTCCCCTAATTCTGAGGCAATTCGGTGGTTCTGCTTCGCCTTTGCCAAAATTACTACGATTCGCCGATCCATGTCCGCAATCATGAAGTTTCAGGGGATAGGGATGTTCCATATACGACGTGACTGAAGCAGTCGGTCTGGGCATTTCTTCACGCAACGCTGAGATGAAGACACTCAGCGCATAGCCACACTGCAGGTCACATTTTTGGGCCACGTTCTACGCACGTTGCCATTATTCTTTGTTGAGCGGCAGCACAGATTAGTCACAAGATTACATTTTGTCGAAGCTGAACTACGGGATCGGCCTATAGTGAAGATGTTTTCTGATGAAATTGTCTCTTAGAGTGTAGTTAGTGCAAAATGGGTATCGCCGTGTGCCTTAATGTGCGCTTTAGAATGAAAACCAAAATTTCACAAAGTGCGACATTATTTCATGAAGGTGACTTGAGGAGAAATCCGCACTGGCGACGCGTCAGACATACACATTACACACTTTGTTTAACGTGCTTTTTCTCTCCCGTTCTGCGCTAAGTCCTCACGGCACACATACTTGTCTGAACACGTTGGTGGGACATTTCGGCACAATTTAGCACTTGTAATATCACCAGTGGCGTCATTTTAACGGCCTCCGTTAAAATGACGCCACTGGTGATATTACAAGTTGGTGGTACGACGCGGAAGTAGGAGCCGATGCCACGTCGGTCCACTCCGGCCCAGGCTGACGTGGCTCTGGT
Organism: Haemaphysalis longicornis; assembly: GCF_048455015.1. NCBI lineage: Eukaryota > Metazoa > Arthropoda > Arachnida > Ixodida > Ixodidae > Haemaphysalis > Haemaphysalis longicornis. The sequence continues at coordinate 3,896,131 of NW_027526445.1, forward strand.
CGATGGCGTGGCCTCGTACCCCCGGCTTGTTCCTCGGACTCGTGCCACCTGACCTTCGTGCTGTGGCGTTCTTCTGATCGCCCCCCGTCTCCCGGCCTGTGCCCCGGGATTAAATAGCCTTTGCCCGGCCGTCGCGGCACTCTTGCATTCGCTGTACCCGTGTCCGCCGCACGGGTCACCACCACATTGGTTATTTCTCCACGTGCCTCCATCACGTCACCTCGTCATTCGTCCGCCCTCTTCGCGGGAAATTTGCATTCTCTTTCTTCGTCTTCATCTTCGTCGGCCTGTGGCTCCGCTATGCCTCGTCATCTTTATTCCCAACGGGGGATTGCCCCCTTAATCATGACAAGGGTATTGCCTTAGGAACACGCGTTGAAGCGAATAAGGTCGCTGTAGTTACAGTCCCGCCATTGAAAACGCGGGAGGGAGATAGGTGCTAAAATATTGCAAATCATCCCCTCTGTCTTATATAGCAAGCGGGTACGGCGTTGATATAAACCTTATGAGTGGTTGCGTTTTAAATACAATTTCAGGGTATGTTTATCAATACACCATGCTGCAAAAGAATGGTTAAAGGAAATGCTGAAATATGCTAGGAACGCTGACGAGCAAAAATGCTAACGTAGACTTCAGAATAACGCACAGAAACCCAACGGGATGATACCAGTTGACTTGGGAAACCGTGCTCACTTTGCACGTGATTGCTTATGTTTTGCTGCAGTTATATCCGTCGAGGGTTTCTTTCAAACCATCAACTTCAGTAGTTATATAAAAAAAGAAGACCTGCCGTATTGATTAAACTAAGCAATTCAGTACAATCAGGTCTGTGCACCTGTTTTCATTGTTTCTGCACTAGCGTGTCATAAAAAGACACGTGTGAGAAAAAAACGAGCAAAGTGCAACGAAACGATAGTGAGGAAATACGTATACGAATAAACATGTGAATGGAAAACATAATAAATGCTTTGTTTCTCCTTGCAGTAAAGGTTTTAGAGAGAGATCGGTAACGGTAGATTTCAATGGATCCCCCGTGCTGGGTATTACCCCATATGCGACGCGCGTTGATGTTTCGGGTTACTATTGTGATTCTTAAGGTAGATGGAGGTGACTGTTATTGTTGCGCTTCTGTGATTATGGGAACGGTGTAACATTACGCATTTCATAGCACAGACCACAGGGGTTGCGACCACAACGGGTCGCAGGAGTCGTGTGACCCGTTGAGGCAGCGGCAGCTGTCGCTCTATTCCTCGGCTGGTCTCCATAACAACGTGGCAAGAGTTGTGAAGGCTGGCTGAGCGTTAACAGCACCATGTCCTTCTCTCCTCGTCTACCGCTCCCTCTGGTCGCAAAACGAGAAAGAAATAAACAGAGCGGCGAGAAGTGTCTGAGAGATGGCCCATCTATTGCTTACGCACTAAAACGTAAGTGTAGGCGTTTAACTTCGTCATGGTTTCCGACTGAGCTAGAAATTCGTGGTAGTGAGCCGTTGTTTACTTATACGTGCCAATTTCCATGCAGTCAATTCAAATGTTCATCTAGGGGCTGCTGCGCCCAATCCACTAGAGTATCGTCGAAGGCCACGCATGCTGGAATTTCCCGTACAGTTGTAATGGTTTTACACTGGCTGAATTTGCCGTCGATTTATCCGAACCGACCGGTAGAGTTACCTAACACGCGGTGTGTATGCAAAGTGCGTGGCAGTTATCGGATGGCAGGCAGTAATTTTTTGGAGAATCGCATGTCAGGTAAATGGCCCATACTTCTGTTTGTAGAACTCATCTTCACAGAACTGACATGCGCCGTTAATTGCGCTTGCATTTAATTGCAAAGTCAAACAGCCGAAATTCTCTGCTGGGATAGGGGCCTTATCATGCGGACATTGTGGCTAGTTGCTACGGCTGTGGTATGTGATTCAAAAGCCATATATGTCTTTTTGTTGAGTAGGTATATTAAGGCAAAGCTTTAGTGTCCTCAGTGATGCCGCTGCACGACAATACTCCCTGCAGGAAAGCCAACTTTCTCTGACTATGGGGATGAATGATCGTGGATGAAGTGAAAGAAAAAAGCGCTTTGAGTGACCGGAATCGAACCTGGGTACCTCACGTTATGAAGCCGGCGTCTATCCTACTCTTCCATTTCGACATGGTCAAAGGGAACGCCAAGCGGCAGGTACCGATTCGCGTCGTACACCCCAAACCCGAAAGTTAGGCCTACGGAGTGCGCACCCTAGAGTTAATGGGGGTTTTCCAGATATGTGGTTCATACCTCCAGAGTAATGTATACTCGCCGTGTGGGATTGGCCAACCAAAGAATGCATCACAAGTTAGCTTCTCGCTGAACCATCGTCGTCGTTAGACAGAGGGGTCCAAGATTTTCTAGGTCATGTATTACGCTTCTAAGTGGAAAATGTTGGGGAGATATTTGTAGAGTGCTGAGAGAACGTTTAACGGTATGCCTCCGCTGAAAGAGTGTTACCGGTCGTTTGCTCACTGAAGGTATTTTGCGTAGTGCGATAGAAGGCAGCTTAAGGTGTTGTTCTTGACTGATATAAAGCTAGCGGACCAGAGCAACACCAAGGCCTTTTCTCTTGCGCACACAACTCACATTCAAAATGGCTGGCCAGAATAGAATACCCGCGCCACAGCGATGGAAACATCACCGGTAGCGGATTCACACAAATCCACGCTGCACCACGATTACGCCACAATATAAATAAACCAACGTTCATGAGAACGTTAACTAGCACATTCTTCGAATGCGTTCGCATTCATGGCGTGAAATCGGAGGGTGTACTAAAGATTGTCTAAGGTTTTGCGCCACACGACAGTGAAATGAGGCGTTGCCTAATGTTTCAGCGCAGCCGTAGAGCAGATGCCGCTAAGAACGTACCATGCATAATTTCGCCGGACATTCATACGTCAGGATAACCTCCCATCGTCTCCGCTGCCTAAACGCACGAACAGCTCCCGAGCTAGCCGTTGTAATGGCGCGGTTCTAGCAGACACCCATAATATTTGTCTTGTCCTTTGTATTTGTATATTTATTGCTATTTTATCACATAATTAGTCTGCCGTAATTTTCTGGTAACTGTACCTTGTCAAGGAAAATAAACCGCACATTCTAAGGTACTTTGATCACATGATCAAAAACGACGGCGGTTGATCTAAACGGAGAACCACCGCAGTATGCGGTTTATAAAACAATGAACCGGAAGTTCCCAGACCTCCACTGCAGAGAAAACATACTGTTCAAATGCCGGTGCACAAGTAACCGTAAATAGATAGCGTGGCGCAATACTTTCAGAGGCGCTGTGGCATCCGGTTAGAAGCCGCACTTAAGTGAGGCGCCCACGAAATAACGATGCTCCACCCGATACAAGTTTCGTCTTGACGACAGAGATGAGAGAGAGACAAACATCTGTAATGGGCAAGTGATGTCAGCCAGGCCGGGCGCCCGACTTGCTACATCAAATGGGGGGGAAGTTGGGATGAAAGTATATGAAAACTCTCACTTATCAATGAATATTCTAACAAACAGACGGACACGAAAAGCACACACATAATCAGGCGACATATTCATTTGTCTGGGAGTTCATAGTTCACTCACAAGTCCTGCGGTCCGGAGGAACGTCAAGAGCGCCTTTGTTGCGCGACTTCTCATGCCGTTTGTAAGCCAGGGCCCAAGCAGCTGCCTCGAAGAGATCTGGGCGTACGTGGGCAGGCCCCCAGAAAGCTTAGCCGTGGTACGCTCAAGTTCGTAGCGACGACACGTGCAGAGAACGTGTTTCAGGTCATCGCGATCTGTACAGGTAGGGCACAAAGGTGAGGAAACCAGGCGAAGTTTAAAAAGGAGATGCTTAGTGTAAGCCACGTTGAGTCGGATGCGATGCAGGAGAGCTTCATCTCGCTTGCACAGACCACTTGGCATTTGAAATCGGCACTCTGGGTCTATTGTGTGCAACGGAACGTAGGTCTTGTTTGGGTCGGTCCACAGCAATCGCTGAGAGCTCTTGGCAACCGATGAAACCAGGGTCGCTCCGTCTCGCCTTGTCAAAGGCACTGGAGTGATAATAGGGCTGAAATTCGCTGATGCAGCAGCTCTGTCGGCTTAATCGTTGCCATCCACACCGGAGTGAGTTAGAAGCCACTGTAGAACAACGACGTGGTGGTTTATTTCCTGCGTGTGCAGGCCATTAATTTTTTGAGCGAGCTGCTCAGCAGCCAGCACTGTGGACCTTTGTCAAGTAACACCATAAATCACGTGTCAGTGCCAGAGACGAAACAAAAAATGCGACCAGTCCGCTGCACGTTTGATCTTCCTGACAAAACTGCATTGGTACATTTCACCCGAATGTGCTCTACAGTGCTACAGTCAGCATTAAGGGGTGTGAGAATCCATTAGCTGTGAGGCGCCGAGATCCTCAGATAGCTTCGCGATGAGACCGGCGTGCATATCAAATCGGACCTCGCTGTCCGATTTGAAATGAATTTTATTTCCCCTATTTACAAACACAAGAATAGTACATACAACCACCGGTTGTTGTGGGCCCCGTTAAAAAAATTGCTGGAGTGGAAGGGGCGCCCGCAACCGCCGCGACGCCATCTTGCTAGGGGAGAAGGCGCGTAGTTGTTGCAGCGCGCGTTCCTTGCGTGCACGAAAAAGTGTTGTTGATTCATGCGCGCGCCATGTAACGAGATCAAAACAAGTATGGTTGGTTCGTGTGTGGCTTATGGTTGTACAAACAGTGTGAACCCGGCCCCGGGAGTCGCATTGCGCACGTAACTTGCACGCGTGCAATTTGATTCCAAACTGCGGTCATGCTCGTTGCATTGTGTCGCGTAGTATGCGTCTTCAATGTTTAATTTTTTTGCTGCTAGGCTTCCGAAAGATGTTGAGTCACTGTCCTTTGTCAGTGTCTTGTGTTTTCCATTTGATAGTATGTTTTAGCAGTTTAATTGACGTCTGGTATCATAAGTCTGTCTTCTTTCAAAAAATAAACACTTTGTTTCCAAAAATACAAATTGGTTCATATTTTTTCGTTAGTTCACGTCACTGGCAATGTAACCTCATAGTGTGATTTACCAGTAAGATTGTTGGTTCTTTTTTTGCGGTTTATTTGTGTGTTAGGTTGGGCAGCAATGCAATGAACATAATAGCATTGGTTGCTATTATACATTCATGAAAGTTTTCTGTATCGGTTTTCTGTCACTCCATTATGTCTATTATCACAATAATTCTGGTTGTTTCCTGTTGTTTTTCGGAAAATGCTGCAGTTTCTGGTCATGACTGCAGTTTTTCTCATTAGAGTTGTAACTCTATTGCTTTTTGTTTTTTTTTTGTTCTTAGAACTTTCACGATCAATTTCTGCATTTGAACAGTTTAGAATAAAGAAGATAACTGAGTTCTTATCTATTTTTTACTTTGTGGCAGCTGCATATCCGAGCCATAAGGTGAAAAAAACAATGTCCCTGTACTCGGAGATCTGACGTTTAACGAAATTTCTGTGGTAGAAATCAATACGGAGACGTCGGACATGGCTGGCAGCGTTGAATCAGAGCATGAGAATCCGTTACGTAATTAAAACCGCTGGAATAGTCGGCAAATACTGCTGCAAAGCAATCGGCATCTGGTTTCTTTCCCCGAGCAAGATGGCCGCCGGGACTCAACTCCTCAACTCAGCCACCCCACGTTGTATGGTTCTCATACCTAAGCGCAGATTCGACGTATTCCCCTTGGCAGTGTCTCCATACATCGTGGCTCTCCGACTTCAGCACCAGGAGTTCACCTTGCTCCTAATAGCCGTTTACGCGGCTCCATCGGTACCTCTTGACTTTACGTTGTCCGGTATTGAAGATGTTCTTCAGCGCCACCGAGTACCGAACTTGCTGCTGGCGGGCGATTTTAATGCGAGGAATCCTCTTTGGGGCGGCACCGTTCTAAACTCTCGTGGCATTCAACTTGCTCATTTCATTCATGGGGCGCACCTCCGAATATTAAACGACCCCATGTCCATAGCCACATTTCACAATGCATATTCAGAGTCTTGGATTGATCTCACCCTCGTTTCCGGAACAATTTGGGATGGCAACCCCTTGTGGGAAGTTCGAGACACACCAACTCTATCTGATCATAAATATGTGGTATTTGGTTCCAGAATGGTGCAATTACCGCAGAAAAAACGCTTAAGCAAGGCCGCATTACAACATCTGGTTGAAGAATTAGCAAGTGATGACTGGATTGAAGATATTCTCATCAAGATATTGCTACACCATCAAGAAGACATCATCAAGAAGACACTCATCAAGATATTGCTACACCAAGGGCCCTCAACTCGTCATTGGACAGATTTTACTCTAAGCTGGACTGTTTCAAAAGAAAGTTTGAGCGGCTTCCGAAGCAGCACAAGGGAAACATGTGGTGGAGTGACGCCATTGCGAGAGAGAGATCAGCCGTGCGAGTGTTGCGCCGCCGGTACCAGCAGTGTCGCGACCCCTTTTTACGAGCGGATTACAAATTCATTTATTATCGGCGACTTGCTGCGTACAGGGAAAATATTCAGCTTGCAAAAGACAAGGCTGTGCGACAGGCATGCTCGAGAGCGTCCGGCAAGAACCTTTTTGGACCACCTTTTAATGTGGCGTTTAACCAGCTTAGAGCGCCCTCTGTTTTGCCTTCACTACATGTGACGGACGACACTTCGACAACATCCACAATACAGTCGGCGGATCTGCTTATGCGGACTCACTTTCCTGTTGATGAACGTGATGACACCCTGGCCCACATGGCAATTAGAACCATAGTGGCTTCAACTCCATACCCCGCGGAAGAACAAGATGATGCATTCACGCTAGAAGAACTGCAATTGGCCTCTCGAAATTTAAATGCTAATGCAGCGCCAGGTCTCGACGGTGTCACAACTCCCATGGTTCGTCTTTTCGTTCATCATATTCCTAATTTTTTACTGTGTCTTTTCAACTGTTGTCTCGCGAACGGTCACTTTCCCTCCCACTGGAAACAAGCACGTGTCACCTTTCTGTTAAAACCAGGACGCTCACCCACTGCACCTTCTTCGTACCGGACAATATGCATGACATCTATGATTGGCAAGCTTTTGGAAAGAATGTTAAATGGCCGCTTATATTATTTCCTACAACGATCTCGCTTACTTCATCCGCAGCAATATGGTTTCACTACCGGTCAAAGCACGACGTCTGCCTTATTTGCTTTACGCAATCGACTGCAGCAGCATAAAGACAGTGGGGGACTTTCACTCGTAATCTCACTAGACTTTACAGGCGCATTTGATAGCATCTGGCATCCCCGATTATTATATTTTTTCCGATCTCATCATTGCCCCCGCAACATCTACCAGCTCCTGGAATCGTTTCTCAAGGGTCGCACCGTCTCCTTTGACACATTTTCAGGAAGCACTACCCATGCCACTTCAAAAGGCTCTCCTCAGGGCTCTCCTATCAGCCCACTTTTGTGGAACGCATATGTGTATGATATGCTTTGCCTGCCCATGCCTCAAGATGCATACATTCAAGCGTATGCGGATGACACCGTGATCATTATTCATGGTCGTACGCGTCGACAATTGGAGGCGACTGCTGACGTAGCCCTCTCTAGGATAACTGCTTGGGCCGGAGCCGCAAAATTAAAGTTGAACCCCGCTAAATGCTCCTGCCTTCTTGTCTCCAAAGGTGACCGCGGGGCTATTAGGAAACCAACCATCAAGCTCAACGGCGCAGTTATCAAGCAGGTGACGGAAATGAAACTCCTCGGAGTGATTTTCGACAGTCACCTCACATTCGTGGCGCACACAAACCACTTGAAATTCACAGTTGAAAAGATGGCAGTTTCGCTCACAAGATTTGCCCGCATGCATACCATAGTCAGTCGATCTCATCTCCGTCAGTTACATCACCTTGTGGTCCTTCCAGCAGTCTCATACGCAGCGCCTGCATGGTGGCACATCAACCAACACCATCTACTGAAAGCCCGCGTACACTCACTGCTAAGATCTTCATTATTCGCCGTCACCGGGGCGTATACTACCACACGGACCGCCGCCCTAGAAGTCCTTGCCGATGCGCTTCCGCTTCACATCCACCTAGACATCACAGTACGCATGTTTCTATTGTTTCATCACCAGCAACCAGTGACCTTCAACACGGCATCGTTCGATCCTTCTGATGTGGACCTGCCCATCAAGGTCGACACATACCCTGCGCGACGACTTCGTGTCCGTTACGACTGTCTCACCAGAACGGAAGCAAACCGCAGGCTGTACTTCTCCACTCTGCACGCCTTCACAGACGGATCACACACGTCGACTGCATCAGGAGCAGCCTTTGTTATTTTGAATGGGGCAGACCATGTGTATGCGGTGAGGAGGTTCCGTCTGGCGTGTCCAACCACCTCCTTTGATGCCGAGGTGATTGCCATGCAACAACTCGTACTGTTTCTCTTGGACGACAGACCTTCCTGCCCCGTCAGTATCTACTCAGACAGTCTTTCGCTTTTATTGGCTCTCAATAATCCATTTAATCAGTCCGCTACCATTCATCGCCTAAAAGAGAATATTTCCCTGCTCTCAAATTTACTGCCTGTATCTATATACCACGTGCCAGCTCACTCTGGTGTGTGGGGGAATGAGCTTGCGGATACTGTCGCCCGCAGTGCTGCTACAAGAGGAGAGGAGGTTCGTGGAAGGTGGTCGAGAACCAGAGTGCGTTCTTTGCTGATGAAGGTCGGTCGCTTGGTATGGCAGGAGACGTGGAGTACTAACAACTGCGACACTGAATTATATCGATGGACTCCCAGTGTATTGGACCTTCCTTCCTATTTCCCGCCTTCCAAGAAGCTAGCTCACCTTATAACTGGACACGGTCGATTTCCTCATTACTTTCACCGTCTACAACTCACGCCAAACTGTCAGTGCTTCTGCGGTGCGCCTACCACTTCGGTTGGGCACTATTTAACAGAATGCCCGAAAACGGCCAGCCATATTCAGAGACTTCGTCGGCTGTAGAATTCACCGTTACAGCCACCACAGCTTCGTCACCTTTTGGACAGTTCAACAGCCGTGAAGATTCTCATGGACCTCACCGATTTTATTTCCCGATCTATGCCCGAGGTGTGACGCTTACGTGTGTTCAGTGATTTTTTTTTTCTCGGTGTTTCTTTTATACCTTCACCCCCGCTTGCCGCCTTTTTAGTAGAACTAACACCTAGATACGTGCCACCCATGGACTGCACCTCCGCGATATTGTGTGCCCAAGGTCCTTGTGCTACAGCGTGTGACCTGGTGTCTGTGAGAGTTGATAATGCCGCCTCAGCTCTGACTCGGGCTTTCTTTGAGGGTGCTGTACCCACTTGAGAGTGGAACTGCTACGTTGTGCGATCTTTTGTGCCGAACTGACTTGAGGACGTTCTTCCCTATGCTTTGTGTGATGTTCCTTCGCGCTTAGTTAGTCTTTTAAACTTTGCTTGGTTGTCCTGCTGTTACGTACGTCGGGGTATTTTTTTTTTTAATCATCAAATTGCTTTTTCTTAAAAATGTTTGTTTGGCTTTTCGCCCTATTTGTTTATTTTATATTGGCTTTAAACCTGCCATAGCCTAGCTGGAGCAGGTCTTGTTCCCCACATTTTTTTTCTTTTTTTTTTCTGACGGGGAAGGGGGGGAACATGGAATTGGAATTGGAATTGGTTTCTTTCCCCGAGCAAGATGGCCGCCGGCGGCTTCAGCCGAGCCCATTGGTTGGTATAGGTGACTTCCACTCCAGCAATTTTTTTAACCTCCTTGGCCCCAACCAGGCACGCACACTGAGCCCGTGTGTAGAACAATATAACTGAAGAGAATAAGATAAAAACAGTTCACAGAAAATAAAACCTGCAATTGGCCGTTGCAAACAAAGTACAATAAGCGCACAAGTACCTCGAACCGGCGGGGAAAGAAATAACCGTAGGGGCGGAGGGGTTACACACCCGTCCGTTTTACACATGAAGCACTCGATAACAATTCATAGATGGATAGGGTACTTTTTGCAACGGTCTGCAATGAACATGTATTGTCAGCAATTCCATAAGAGCGCTACACACAAAAAAAGTGAAGCAGTGAGTTTTGTTGACATTGACCAACAGTTTTTAATTACAGCACCAACAAAAAGGACATTTTTGCCTATGCTTTTATAATGTACATCATATTTTTAGTTTATTGCCGATAAGATGGCAGACAATAGAAGCCATACATATTTATAGTCTTGAATAAAAATTTACGCACGCAATAAAATGTATAAAAATGCAAACGAAGCGAAAACGTAATTTGGGTGCGGCGCTTGTTTTTTTTTTTTTTTTAGTCGTTGTTTTGCCTTATACCCAACAACGCTGGCTCGCAAGTATCGCGCTCAGTGGGCGTGGAAAGCGGCTTCCGGGTTCGTGGTACGGCGCCTAGGGAAGGCCAAGTTTACGGATCTATGACGTTCTCTGGGCCCTCGCCGGCCATTCCAAACCGTGCCGCGAGAAGTGGGAGAGTACGCTGGCCAGCTCTTTTCCCAGTAAGCAGCTACATCTAGCGGAAAGGCCGAAGACAGCTGGATGCTTTAGCGGAGTTCTGGACTAGAAATATGGAACACGAATATCCTCGCTTGAAATCTTGATGATGGTGATGATTGTGATGGAACATACCCGCGAAGGGGAATGACGCCACATTCTACGCGGAAAAAGCCGAAGCTCAAGGCCAGGCGCCTGCTGATGAATTGGAAGAAGAGGTGAACGAGGCACGGGCGCAGGGAGCGAGACCCCAGCCAGGGAACGAGGCGGACTGAACGGGGCACGGCTCTGTGCGACCTCAGGGCGAGACGTCTGGTCTATGCACCACAGTGAGGCAAGGCCGTCGCGAGTCTCTGCTACGGTTCCGGGCGTCGCCGCCAAGGCCCGGGACATCGTCGCCAGCACGGGCCACCATCGACCGGGCTCCGGCGTTCCGAACAGCGCGTGACCGGGCTCGAGGCGGGAGCAAGGCCGTCAGCGGACCCGGCGGAAAGTCTTCTGGCTACGGAACCTGGGCATCCAACCTCAACGACGCGGACACCGCTACGAGGGCGACGTCGGCACCCGCGTCCCATACAACCGATGTGAGCGTTTCCTGCCCCGGGACGTTTACGCGGGGACGGTGCGCGGACTTTGTAGTTGCGGGCGCTGGAGCGGACCGCGTGGGCTGTTTTATCATCTGAGTTTCCCCTAACGCTTTGTGAATTCCCTTTGCCATTATTTCAACCCTCTGTGCTGTCCAGTCTGTAAATACAATGTCATCTCCTCATCCGCACTAAGAGCGTTCCCTCCGTTTCGAGTGATCCGGCCCATTTCATTACAAAAAAGTGGCGAGCCTGCCAGGATCCTATCATTAACATCTGCGGAAATTGGTTGAACGCTGTGTGCGGACGAGTGATCTGACAGTTTGAAGATGGATTTGGAAAAGTTAATGGCAATAGGGTCACAGTTAGGCTTGACGGGACCCGAACTTCGGGAGTGGATTGAAAGCAAGCGTGCGGAGGAGAGGGCTCAGAGGGCAGCTGAGAGAGAAGCCCTTAGAGAAGCAGCGGAAAGGAAAAAGGAAGCTGACGAAAGAGAGTTGGCACTCCTCCAACTTAGGCTGCGCATCCAGGAAGGGGCGCAAAACACTCCAGCAGTTACTGGAGAGAGTAGCGCTGGCCCCAACACGCTTGTTATCAACCCACAGAAGTTGCTACCCTTGTTCGACGAGAGGCGAGACGATTTGCACGCCTATTTGCAAAGGTTCGAACGCGTAGCAACGGGTCAGGGTTGGCCCCAAGACAAATGGGCTGTTGCCATTAGTATGTGTTTGTCAGGGGAGGCACTTTCAGTTATCGGCCGGATGACTGCAACAGAGTCGTTGGACTATGCGAAAGTCAAGAACGCTCTGCTGCAACGGTTTAAGTTTACTGCCCAAGGCTATCAGGACAAGTTTCGCAAAGCACGAGCTGAGGATGGCGAAACAGGGAGGCAGCTAGCAGCTAGGATATCCGGTTATTTCGATCATTGGATTGAAAGGACCGGGATATCAAAAACATTTGAGGGTCTCCGCGATCACGTTATTGCGGAGCAGTTCCTCCGCTGTTGCCATCCGAAGCTCGTAGTCTTTTTAAAAGAGCGCCAGTGCAAAACTCTGGATAACTTGGCAGATTACACCGACCGGTTTCTGGAGGCGCAAAACCTCCCAAATCTTGGGAAAGGCCCAGATGACGCAGATAAACCGCAGAAGAATGCGCAAGACGCGCAGAAGAAGCAACCTCCCAAGTGCTTCTTGTGCAACCGACCGGGCCACCGCGCTTCGGACTGCCGCAGCACGAAAAAGGATCCACGGAAGTGCAGCGCCTGTGTACGTGTCGGACACAAAACAGGGGACTGCCGACCTGGGTCGGACGGTGAAGAGCAGTTTTCTGCTTGCGCACTGACCATGGCCTCTCCAAATCGTCTGGTGTGCATCCAGCAGGGTGCGTCCGGCGGGAATGCGTATCCGTCCGCCCACAACCGCGGTCAAGCCGCTGGAGAAAACGCGTTCCGCGTGAACGGTATGCCTTTCGTCGAAGGCCGCGTTCAAGGGAAACCTGCTACGGTGCTTCGGGATACCGGGAGCAATACTGCTATCGTTCGGAGAGATTTGGTTGAAGACGATTGTTTAACCGGACGAACAACCCGCGTATTGCTTATAGACGGCTCCATGAAGCAATTAGCCCAGGCGAGGATCCATGTCGACACTCCGTACTTGGTAGGTGAAATCACCGTATCCTGTATGGAGCGGCCGATTTACGATCTTGTCCTCGGGAACCTTCCAGGTGTCAGAGCGGTGGGCAACCCGGATCCGCACTGGAAACGCCCCGATGGACGTTCACTTAACCTGGTGAAGAATATCACCAAGGAGCTTGTGTATCCTAGCAAGAATGTTTTGCTGTCGGCCGTCGCACAGGCTATCCCATCGAACATTAAGCACGGGAAAGCGCTTGTGATTCCAACCACCGAGATCGAAAGAAGACAGCTCGCCCAAGAGCAGCAAAGCGATCCTTCGCTAGGGAGCTGTTTCCGCAAGATTGGGCAAACATTCTCACTAGGGAAAGGCCACGGCTACTGTTTCGCCAAAACCAGCGACGTCCTGTATCGTCACTTCTACCTTTCAACTGGCAGAAGAGTCCGACAGATCGTCGTGCCTAAGGCACAAAGAGAAGCAATCCTTCGATCTGCGCACGAAGGCTTTGGTGCAGGTCATCAGAGCATGCGAAAAACAGCCTACCACATTTTAGACACGTTTTACTGGCCTGGCCTGCACGGAGACGTCAAACGCTTCGTCAGGTCATGCGACGGCTGCAAGAAAACATGTACGGGCAGGGTTGGAAGACCACGACGTACCCCTGAGACGCAGCTACCTTCTCATCGCGTTGGTGTGTCCAAGCAAGGAAAGTGTGACTTCATAGAAACGAAGGGGTCTTCCCTAAACCACGGCATAAAGGGCTCGAACCTTCCTCGTCCACAGACCTTAAGGAAGATCGTGAACTTTGAAAGACCTACAACGAAACGGGGCCTGCAGTATTTTCTCAACTTGACTTGGCGCTACCGGAAGTACATTCCGAATTACGCTGCAATCGCCAAACCCCTCACTGACCTGATGGACACAACAGAGAGAAACAGGGTTGCTTGGGACCAGTCTCAGGAGGCGGCGTTCAGCATACTGAAGCAAAAGCTTTCGTCGCACTTTTGCTCTGGCGACAATCCTTTGCAACCTGTCTCTCCGACTCTTACCAAAACAAAAGAGCGGGAATAACCTATTTTGACAATACCTACAATCGGCTAAGCTTGTCCACAGTTTTGCACTGCAGCTTGCCATTGTACCAAAATATTTTTCGCTGATTTTGTCACGAGCTCTCCTACTGTAGGAGCTTACCGTATTATCTTCTTTTTACGTGCCTTAGTAACTTGCATGCTTCCGTAGGACACAATTTCTGTGAGGACAATGTTTTTGTGTATGTTGGACTGTTTTGGACTCTGCTTTGGACCGTAGAATAGTTGTTCCCCGAACAACTTTCTTATGCGGGGGGTAATGTGATGGAACATACCCGCGAAGGGGAACGGTCCAAAGCAGAGTCCAAAACAGTCCAACATACACAAAAACATTGTCCTCACAGAAATTGTGTCCTACGGAAGCATGCAAGTTACTAAGGCACGTAAAAAGAAGATAATACGGTAAGCTCCTACAGTAGGAGAGCTCGTGACAATGATGACTGCTATTGGTGTCCCGTTTGTAGCGGGGTGATGACGTCTCATCTTACCAAAAAGGGCTAATATACCTAGGTTTTAAACTCTTAGTTTAATACTAGCGCTGCCTAGGGCAGGCACAAAAACTTATTAGGCACAGAATACTTTTTTTTCCTGTTACTGGTGGTAGCTGTCCAAGGCAATATTCCCCTCTCTGCTTTTCGTCCACCAGGATTTTAACCTTTTTTTCGTGGCCTCGACCGCCTTGAAGTTAACTTCTTCTGTGCTACCCTTAAATCATAGAGCTTCTGGTAGCCGAATATTTTCCTCGTGTAGAATTGGATTTATACCCGAATTCTAACAATATGTGCCACATGGTTTGTGTTTATTTTCCGCCGACCAGGCATACCCCATCATTTTATGAATACTTCCCAACAAAGCTCATATTTCGCAAGGAACCTGGTCTAGCCTCAAAAGCAAAATACTGCCCTAGGAATTATCGTAGAGATATTCCTTTCTGATGACCAATTTATCAGCTCTGTACATCTCTAACGACGTTTTAGCTTCCATTTTTTCGACCCATTTATTCGTTTCTATCTGCCTTGCCCCTTTTTTGGTTACATTGGCTGTTTTGGATTCTCCACTGTTGTTCCCGTATTTCATCGTTAGCCTTCTAGTCATCCTTAACAACGGCGTGTTCACGCTTTTCTTCTTAAATCTTCGCTTTCGCTCTCTCTTTTCGCTGTACTTGTAACTGGTGATGTTGGCGTCAGGGAGATTTAGGCTGAACGTTTTTTGTTTTTTCTATTATCTCGCGACACTGCCCGAATGCTCAGCGTTCGGAAAATCAGCAACTATGACAAGCACAATCGCGCTTCCATAAAACGCCATACGCAAGTCAGTCCGACACATGTGTGGTTGATTAAAGCTTTTTGCTACGTAGACTCCTAGCTGTGCGCGGGATCTGTCAATTTTTGCTGTCCTAGCAAGCCCAGTATTGACAAAACTCTCTGCTTGAGCAATGGCGTCGGGGTTGCTTTTGTGTAAAATTAGCTTCACAGAGAGCTCTGGTTTGTCGTTTGCCTCATGGGTGCTCACGCCATCCGGGTATTCCGGTATCTAATGTTCATGTCGGTTGCCATGATACCTTGGCGTGCCTATGGGTTGCTTGTGGAGTAGCGAACTCTACTGGCGTGAACGCGCAGACACTCCATCGTTATGCCGAGAGTTTTCTGCCTCACATTTGTATTTTGAATGCAGCTACCGAGCGCCACAAATTTCCCGCTACGAAATTCTTGCATGTTTTGCAAATTTTCTCTTGCGTACGGCTTCACATTCAGCTATTTCAGAAGAGCTCCGCAATTTCTCCATTTGAACAGTTTAGAATAAAGAAGATAAATGAGTTCTTATGTATTTTTTACTTTGTGGCAGCTGCATAGCCGAGCCATAAGGTGAAAAAAACAATGTCCCTGTACTCGGAGATCTGACGCTTAACGAAATTTCTGCGGTAGAAATCAATACGGAGACGTCGGACATGGCTCGCGGCATTGAATCAGAGCATGAGAATCCGCTATGTAATTAAAACCACTGGGAAAGTCGGCAAATACTGCTGCAAAGCAATCGGCATCTGGTTTCTTTCCCCGAGCAAGATGGCCGCCCGCGGCTTCAGCCGAGCCCATTGGTTGGTATAGGTGACTTCCACTCCAGCAATTTTTTTAACCTCCTTGGCCCCAACCAGGCACGCACACTTAGCCCGTGTGTCACATTTGCAGAACAATATAACTGAAGAGAAGAAGATAAAAACAGTTCACAGAAAATAAAACCTGCAATTGGCCGATGCAAACAAAGTACAATAAGCGCACAAGTACCTCGAACCAGCGGGGCAAGAAATACCCGTAGGGGCGGAGGGGTTACACACCCGTCCGTTATACACATGAAGCACTGGATAACAATTCATAGATGGACATGGTACTTTTTGCAGCGTTGTGCAGTAAACATATACTGTCAGCAACTGCATAAGAGCGCTACACATAAAAAAAGTGAAGCAGTGAGTTTTGTTGACATTGACCAGCGGGTTTTAATTACAGCACCAACAAAAAGGACATTTTTGCTTATGCCTTTATAATGGCCATTATATTTGTAGTTTATTGACGAAGGATGGCAGACAATAGGAATCATACATATTTATAGTCTTGAATAAAAATTTACACACGCAATAAAATGTATAAAAATGCAAACGAAGCGAAAACGTAATTTGGGTGCTGCGCTTGGTTTTTTTTTGTCGTTGTTTCGCCTTATAACAAACAACGCTGGCTCGCGAGTATCGCGCACACTGGGCGTGGAAAACGGCTCCTCGGTTCGTGGTACAGCGCCTAGGGAAGGCCAAGTTTACGAATGTATGACGTTCTCTGTGCCCTCGCCGGCCATTCCAAACCGTGCCGCGAGCAGTGGGAGAATACGCTGGCCAGCTCTTTTCCCGGTACGCAGCTACATCAAACGGAAAGGCCGAAGGCAGCTGGATGCTTTAGCGGAGTTTTGGACTGGAAATATAGAACACGAATATGCTCGCTTGAAATCTTGATGGTGGTGATGATGATTGCTATTGGTGTCCCGTTTGTAGCGGGGTGATGACGTCTCATCTTACCAAAAAGGGCTAATATACCTAGGTTTTAAACTCTTAGTTTAATACTAGCGCTGCCTAGGGCAGGCACAAAAACTTATTAGGCACAGAGTACTTTTTTTTCCTGTTACTGGTGGTAGCTGTCCAAGGCAATATTCCCCTCTCTGCTTTTCGTCCACCAGGATTTTAACCTTTTTTTCGTGGCCTCGACCGCCTTGAAGTTAACTTCTTCTGTGCTACCTTTAAATCATAGAGCTTCTGGTAGCCGAATATTTTCCTCGTGTAGAATTGGATTTATACCCGCATTCTAACAATATGTGCCACATGGTTTGTGTTTATTTTCCGCCGACCAGGCATACCCCATCATTTTATGAATACTTCCCAACAAAGCTCATATTTCGCAAGGAACCTGGTCTAGCCTCAAAAGCAAAATACTGCCCTAGGAATTATCGTAGAGATATTCCTTTCTGATGACCAATTTATCAGCTCTGTACATCTCTAACGACGTTTTAGCTTCCATTTTTTCGACCCATTTATTCGTTTCTATCTGCCTTGCCCCTTTTTTGGTTATATTGGCTGTTTTGGATTCTCCACTGTTGTTCCCGTATTTCATCGTTAGCCTTCTAGTCATCCTTAACAACGGCGTGTTCACGCTTTTCTTCTTAAATCTTCGCTTTCGCTCTCTCTTTTCGCTGTACTTGTAACTGGTGATGTTGGCGTCAGGGAGATTTAGGCTGAACGTTTTTTGTTTTTTCTATTATCTCGCGACACTGCCCGAATGCTCAGCGTTCGGAAAATCAGCAACTATGACAAGCACAATCGCGCTTCCATAAAACGCCATACGCAAGTCAGTCCGACACATGTGTGGTTGATTAAAGCTTTTTGCTACGTAGACTCCTAGCTGTGCGCGGGATCTGTCAATTTTTGCTGTCCTAGCAAGCCCAGTATTGACAAAACTCTCTGCTTGAGCAATGGCGTCGGGGTTGCTTTTGTGTAAAATTAGCTTCACAGAGAGCTCTGGTTTGTCGTTTGCCTCATGGGTGCTCACGCCATCCGGGTATTCCGGTATCTAATGTTCATGTCGGTTGCCATGATACCTTGGCGTGCCTATGGGTTGCTTGTGGAGTAGCGAACTCTACTGGCGTGAACGCGCAGACACTCCATCGTTATGCCGAGAGTTTTCTGCCTCACATTTGTATTTTGAATGCAGCTACCGAGCGCCACAAATTTCCCGCTACGAAATTCTTGCATGTTTTGCAAATTTTCTCTTGCGTACGGCTTCACATTCAGCTATTTCAGAAGAGCTCCGCAATTTCTCCATTTGAACAGTTTAGAATAAAGAAGATAAATGAGTTCTTATGTATTTTTTACTTTGTGGCAGCTGCATAGCCGAGCCATAAGGTGAAAAAAACAATGTCCCTGTACTCGGAGATCTGACGCTTAACGAAATTTCTGCGGTAGAAATCAATACGGAGACGTCGGACATGGCTCGCGGCATTGAATCAGAGCATGAGAATCCGCTATGTAATTAAAACCACTGGGAAAGTCGGCAAATACTGCTGCAAAGCAATCGGCATCTGGTTTCTTTCCCCGAGCAAGATGGCCGCCCGCGGCTTCAGCCGAGCCCATTGGTTGGTATAGGTGACTTCCACTCCAGCAATTTTTTTAACCTCCTTGGCCCCAACCAGGCACGCACACTTAGCCCGTGTGTCACATTTGCAGAACAATATAACTGAAGAGAAGAAGATAAAAACAGTTCACAGAAAATAAAACCTGCAATTGGCCGATGCAAACAAAGTACAATAAGCGCACAAGTACCTCGAACCAGCGGGGCAAGAAATACCCGTAGGGGCGGAGGGGTTACACACCCGTCCGTTATACACATGAAGCACTGGATAACAATTCATAGATGGACATGGTACTTTTTGCAGCGTTGTGCAGTAAACATATACTGTCAGCAACTGCATAAGAGCGCTACACATAAAAAAAGTGAAGCAGTGAGTTTTGTTGACATTGACCAGCGGGTTTTAATTACAGCACCAACAAAAAGGACATTTTTGCTTATGCCTTTATAATGGCCATTATATTTGTAGTTTATTGACGAAGGATGGCAGACAATAGGAATCATACATATTTATAGTCTTGAATAAAAATTTACACACGCAATAAAATGTATAAAAATGCAAACGAAGCGAAAACGTAATTTGGGTGCTGCGCTTGGTTTTTTTTTTGTCGTTGTTTCGCCTTATAACAAACAACGCTGGCTCGCGAGTATCGCGCACACTGGGCGTGGAAAACGGCTCCTCGGTTCGTGGTACAGCGCCTAGGGAAGGCCAAGTTTACGAATGTATGACGTTCTCTGTGCCCTCGCCGGCCATTCCAAACCGTGCCGCGAGCAGTGGGAGAATACGCTGGCCAGCTCTTTTCCCGGTACGCAGCTACATCAAACGGAAAGGCCGAAGGCAGCTGGATGCTTTAGCGGAGTTTTGGACTGGAAATATAGAACACGAATATGCTCGCTTGAAATCTTGATGGTGGTGATGATGATTGCTATTGGTGTCCCGTTTGTAGCGGGGTGATGACGTCTCATCTTACCAAAAAGGGCTAATATACCTAGGTTTTAAACTCTTAGTTTAATACTAGCGCTGCCTAGGGCAGGCACAAAAACTTATTAGGCACAGAGTACTTTTTTTTCCTGTTACTGGTGGTAGCTGTCCTAGGCAATATTCCCCTCTCTGCTTTTCGTCCACCAGGATTTTAACCTTTTTTTCGTGGCCTCGACCGCCTTGAAGTTAACTTCTTCTGTGCTACCCTTAAATCATAGAGCTTCTGGTAGCCGAATATTTTCCTCGTGTAGAATTGGATTTATACCCGCATTCTAACAATATGTGCCACATGGTTTGTGTTTATTTTCCGCCGACCAGGCATACCCCATCATTTTATGAATACTTCCCAACAAAGCTCATATTTCGCAAGGAACCTGGTCTAGCCTCAAAAGCAAAATACTGCCCTAGGAATTATCGTAGAGATATTCCTTTCTGATGACCAATTTATCAGCTCTGTACATCTCTAACGACGTTTTAGCTTCCATTTTTTCGACCCATTTATTCGTTTCTATCTGCCTTGCCCCTTTTTTGGTTACATTGGCTGTTTTGGATTCTCCACTGTTGTTCCCGTATTTCATCGTTAGCCTTCTAGTCATCCTTAACAACGGCGTGTTCACGCTTTTCTTCTTAAATCTTCGCTTTCGCTCTCTCTTTTCGCTGTACTTGTAACTGGTGATGTTGGCGTCAGGGAGATTTAGGCTGAACGTTTTTTGTTTTTTCTATTATCTCGCGACACTGCCCGAATGCTCAGCGTTCGGAAAATCAGCAACTATGACAAGCACAATCGCGCTTCCATAAAACGCCATACGCAAGTCAGTCCGACACATGTGTGGTTGATTAAAGCTTTTTGCTACGTAGACTCCTAGCTGTGCGCGGGATCTGTCAATTTTTGCTGTCCTAGCAAGCCCAGTATTGACAAAACTCTCTGCTTGAGCAATGGCGTCGGGGTTGCTTTTGTGTAAAATTAGCTTCACAGAGAGCTCTGGTTTGTCGTTTGCCTCATGGGTGCTCACGCCATCCGGGTATTCCGGTATCTAATGTTCATGTCGGTTGCCATGATACCTTGGCGTGCCTATGGGTTGCTTGTGGAGTAGCGAACTCTACTGGCGTGAACGCGCAGACACTCCATCGTTATGCCGAGAGTTTTCTGCCTCACATTTGTATTTTGAATGCAGCTACCGAGCGCCACAAATTTCCCGCTACGAAATTCTTGCATGTTTTGCAAATTTTCTCTTGCGTACGGCTTCACATTCAGCTATTTCAGAAGAGCTCCGCAATTTCTCCATTTGAACAGTTTAGAATAAAGAAGATAAATGAGTTCTTATGTATTTTTTACTTTGTGGCAGCTGCATAGCCGAGCCATAAGGTGAAAAAAACAATGTCCCTGTACTCGGAGATCTGACGCTTAACGAAATTTCTGCGGTAGAAATCAATACGGAGACGTCGGACATGGCTCGCGGCATTGAATCAGAGCATGAGAATCCGCTATGTAATTAAAACCACTGGGAAAGTCGGCAAATACTGCTGCAAAGCAATCGGCATCTGGTTTCTTTCCCCGAGCAAGATGGCCGCCCGCGGCTTCAGCCGAGCCCATTGGTTGGTATAGGTGACTTCCACTCCAGCAATTTTTTTAACCTCCTTGGCCCCAACCAGGCACGCACACTTAGCCCGTGTGTCACATTTGCAGAACAATATAACTGAAGAGAAGAAGATAAAAACAGTTCACAGAAAATAAAACCTGCAATTGGCCGATGCAAACAAAGTACAATAAGCGCACAAGTACCTCGAACCAGCGGGGCAAGAAATACCCGTAGGGGCGGAGGGGTTACACACCCGTCCGTTATACACATGAAGCACTGGATAACAATTCATAGATGGACATGGTACTTTTTGCAGCGTTGTGCAGTAAACATATACTGTCAGCAACTGCATAAGAGCGCTACACATAAAAAAAGTGAAGCAGTGAGTTTTGTTGACATTGACCAGCGGGTTTTAATTACAGCACCAACAAAAAGGACATTTTTGCTTATGCCTTTATAATGGCCATTATATTTGTAGTTTATTGACGAAGGATATCAGACAATAGGAATCATACATATTTATAGTCTTGAATAAAAATTTACACACGCAATAAAATGTATAAAAATGCAAACGAAGCGAAAACGTAATTTGGGTGCTGCGCTTGGTTTTTTTTTGTCGTTGTTTCGCCTTATAACAAACAACGCTGGCTCGCGAGTATCGCGCACACTGGGCGTGGAAAACGGCTCCTCGGTTCGTGGTACAGCGCCTAGGGAAGGCCAAGTTTACGAATGTATGACGTTCTCTGTGCCCTCGCCGGCCATTCCAAACCGTGCCGCGAGCAGTGGGAGAATACGCTGGCCAGCTCTTTTCCCGGTACGCAGCTACATCAAACGGAAAGGCCGAAGGCAGCTGGATGCTTTAGCGGAGTTTTGGACTGGAAATATAGAACACGAATATGCTCGCTTGAAATCTTGATGGTGGTGATGATGATTGCTATTGGTGTCCCGTTTGTAGCGGGGTGATGACGTCTCATCTTACCAAAAAGGGCTAATATACCTAGGTTTTAAACTCTTAGTTTAATACTAGCGCTGCCTAGGGCAGGCACAAAAACTTATTAGGCACAGAGAACTTTTTTTTCCTGTTACTGGTGGTAGCTGTCCAAGGCAATATTCCCCTCTCTGCTTTTCGTCCACCAGGATTTTAACCTTTTTTTCGTGGCCTCGACCGCCTTGAAGTTAACTTCTTCTGTGCTACCCTTAAATCATAGAGCTTCTGGTAGCCGAATATTTTCCTCGTGTAGAATTGGATTTATACCCGCATTCTAACAATATGTGCCACATGGTTTGTGTTTATTTTCCGCCGACCAGGCATACCCCATCATTTTATGAATACTTCCCAACAAAGCTCATATTTCGCAAGGAACCTGGTCTAGCCTCAAAAGCAAAATACTGCCCTAGGAATTATCGTAGAGATATTCCTTTCTGATGACCAATTTATCAGCTCTGTACATCTCTAACGACGTTTTAGCTTCCATTTTTTCGACCCATTTATTCGTTTCTATCTGCCTTGCCCCTTTTTTGGTTACATTGGCTGTTTTGGATTCTCCACTGTTGTTCCCGTATTTCATCGTTAGCCTTCTAGTCATCCTTAACAACGGCGTGTTCACGCTTTTCTTCTTAAATCTTCGCTTTCGCTCTCTCTTTTCGCTGTACTTGTAACTGGTGATGTTGGCGTCAGGGAGATTTAGGCTGAACGTTTTTTGTTTTTTCTATTATCTCGCGACACTGCCCGAATGCTCAGCGTTCGGAAAATCAGCAACTATGACAAGCACAATTGCGCTTCCATAAAACGCCATACGCAAGTCAGTCCGACACATGTGTGGTTGATTAAAGCTTTTTGCTACGTAGACTCCTAGCTGTGCGCGGGATCTGTCAATTTTTGCTGTCCTAGCAAGCCCAGTATTGACAAAACTCTCTGCTTGAGCAATGGCGTCGGGGTTGCTTTTGTGTAAAATTAGCTTCACAGAGAGCTCTGGTTTGTCGTTTGCCTCATGGGTGCTCACGCCATCCGGGTATTCCGGTATCTAATGTTCATGTCGGTTGCCATGATACCTTGGCGTGCCTATGGGTTGCTTGTGGAGTAGCGAACTCTACTGGCGTGAACGCGCAGACACTCCATCGTTATGCCGAGAGTTTTCTGCCTCACATTTGTATTTTGAATGCAGCTACCGAGCGCCACAAAATTCCCGCTACGAAATTCTTGCATGTTTTGCAAATTTTCTCTTGCGTACGGCTTCACATTCAGCTATTTCAGAAGAGCTCCGCAATTTCTCCATTTGAACAGTTTAGAATAAAGAAGATAAATGAGTTCTTATGTATTTTTTACTTTGTGGCAGCTGCATAGCCGAGCCATAAGGTGAAAAAAACAATGTCCCTGTACTCGGAGATCTGATGCTTAACGAAATTTCTGCGGTAGAAATCAATACGGAGACGTCGGACATGGCTCGCGGCGTTGAATCAGAGCATGAGAATCCGCTATGTAATTAAAACCACTGGGAAAGTCGGCAAATACTGCTGCAAAGCAATCGGCATCTGGTTTCTTTCCCCGAGCAAGATGGCCGCCCGCGGCTTCAGCCGAGCCCATTGGTTGGTATAGGTGACTTCCACTCCAGCAATTTTTTTAACCTCCTTGGCCCCAACCAGGCACGCACACTTAGCCCGTGTGTCACATTTGCAGAACAATATAACTGAAGAGAAGAAGATAAAAACAGTTCACAGAAAATAAAACCTGCAATTGGCCGATGCAAACAAAGTACAATAAGCGCACAAGTACCTCGAACCAGCGGGGCAAGAAATACCCGTAGGGGCGGAGGGGTTACACACCCGTCCGTTATACACATGAAGCACTGGATAACAATTCATAGATGGACATGGTACTTTTTGCAGCGTTGTGCAGTAAACATATACTGTCAGCAACTGCATAAGAGCGCTACACATAAAAAAAGTGAAGCAGTGAGTTTTGTTGACATTGACCAGCGGGTTTTAATTACAGCACCAACAAAAAGGACATTTTTGCTTATGCCTTTATAATGGCCATTATATTTGTAGTTTATTGACGAAGGATGGCAGACAATAGGAATCATACATATTTATAGTCTTGAATAAAAATTTACACACGCAATAAAATGTATAAAAATGCAAACGAAGCGAAAACGTAATTTGGGTGCTGCGCTTGGTTTTTTTTGTCGTTGTTTCGCCTTATAACAAACAACGCTGGCTCGCGAGTATCGCGCACACTGGGCGTGGAAAACGGCTCCTCGGTTCGTGGTACAGCGCCTAGGGAAGGCCAAGTTTACGAATGTATGACGTTCTCTGTGCCCTCGCCGGCCATTCCAAACCGTGCCGCGAGCAGTGGGAGAATACGCTGGCCAGCTCTTTTCCCGGTACGCAGCTACATCAAACGGAAAGGCCGAAGACAGCTGGATGCTTTAGCGGAGTTTTGGACTGGAAATATGGAACACGAATATGCTCGCTTGAAATCTTGATGGTGGTGATGATGATTGCTATTGGTGTCCCGTTTGTAGCGGGGTGATGACGTCTCATCTTACCAAAAAGGGCTAATATACCTAGGTTTTAAACTCTAAGTTTAATAATAGCACTGCCTAGGGCAGGCACAAAAACTTATTGGGCCCAGATTACTTTTTTTTCCTGTTACTGGTGGTAGCTGTCCTAGGCAATATTCCCCTCTCTGCTTTTCGTCAACCAGGATTCTAACCTTTTTTTCGTCGCCTCGACAGCCTTGAAGTTAACTTCTTATGTGCTACCCTTAAATCATAGAGCTTCTGGTAGCCGAATATTTTCCTCGTGTAGATTTGGATTTATACCCGCATTCTAACAATATGTGCCACATAGTTTGTGTTTATTTTCCGCCGACCACTCATACCCCATCATTTTGTGAATACTTCCCAACAAAGCTCATAGTTGGCAAGCAACCTGGTCTAGCCTCAAAAGCAAAATACTGCCCTGGGAATTATCGTAGAAATATTTCTTTCTGATGACCAATTTATCAGCTTTGTACAACTCTAACGACGTTTTAGCTTCCAGTTTTTCGATCCATTTATTCATTTCTATCTGCCTTGCCGCTTTTTTGGTTAGATTGGCTGTTTTGGATTCTCCTCTGTTGTTCTCAATATTTCATCGTTAGCCTTCCAGTCATCCTCAACAACGGCGTGTCCACGCTTTTCTTCTTAAATCTTCGCTCTCGCTCTCTCTTTTTCGCTGTACTTGTAACTGGTGATGTTGGCGTCAGGGAGATTTAGGCTGAACGTTTTTTGTTCCTTCTATTATCTCGCGACGCTGTCCGAACGCTCAGCGTTCGGAAAATCAGCAACTATGACAAGCACAATCGCACTTCCATAAAAAGCCATACGCAAGACAGTCCGACACATGTGTGGTTCATTAAAGCTTTTTGTTACGTAGACTCCTAGCTGTGCGCGGGATCTGTCAATTTTTTCTGTCCTAGCAAGCCTAGTATTGACAAAACTCTCTGCTTGAGCAATGGCATCGGGGTTGCTTTTGTGTAAAATTAGCTTCACAGAGAGCTCTGGTTTGTCGTTTGCCTCCTGGGTGCTCACGCCATCCGGGTATTCCGGTATCGAATGTTCATGTCGGTTGCCATGATACCTTGGCGTGCCTATGGGTTGCTTGTGGAGTAGCGAACTCTACTGGCGTGAACGCGCAGACACTCCGTCGTTATGCCGAGAGTTTTCTGCCTCACATTTGTATTTTGAATGCAGCTATCGAACGCCACAAATTTCCTGCTACAAAATTCCTGCATGTTTAAATTTTCTACTGCGTACGGCTTTACATTCAGCTATTTCAGAAGAGCTTCGCAAAGTTTGAGTGGCCTTCTGTGGAGCTTATGAGAGCGGACGATGCCTTTAGGCATGTGAGCTCTATGACTGGAGCTCAGTGACGTCTATTTACATGAATATGACCGCATTTTTGCTTTTTTAGCGTATTTCCTGCCATTGTGCGAATTAATTGTCAAGTCCACCACGTAGATGTTGTTCGTGGTACAATACCATCTTCTATTTTTCTTCATGCCCATGTTTGTGGGGAGTCATTCACGGTTAGCTCAGAATATTTTAAGGCGAAAGTATTATATGAGAGAACAAACGAGGAAAGTGAACGCAATGAAAGCGGTCATCGTCATCGGCGTCAGCAGGAACGGTACCAAAGGTCACGTGACCTCAGCGGCGAGAATAACGCAGTGTAAAGGCGCCGTTTCTCCGTTACCCCATACTCTGCCGCTTGGACATGTAAGTGTTAATCGGCAATGGTACAGCGCGATCGTTGAACGGAGCATCGTGCACTGGCGGAACGCTGTGCTGCTCTTGTGAGGTAGCGCTGCTTTCTTATTGTTACGCGTAATCAGTCTTAAGAATCGGTGGCAGAAAATTTCTTTCTGGTTTTTCTCTTGTCGTTTTCCCCCGCCTACGTATTCAGTGTCGCAAAAACACCTCACAGGTATATGCTACTAGTGCTTTTTCTCCTAAAGGCTTATAAATTTTTTACCATGGATTGCCTTGCATCTCTATCTCTAAAGGCTTGTATGACTATGTACCCGAAATTGCTTTTTAAACTTCGTGCTGAAACGTTACCAATTAACACATGACCCTATTCTACAATTGTGTGTTTTCTTCTGTCCTGTTACTGTAATGATTCATTTTTTGTGATGTCCCGAAAAAACAACTGGATAATTTTGAGTTGACTACGAAGACAGTATACTTCTCTGGGATATTCCTCAGAACCACTTCGAAAATATTTAGGCTTGGCACCTCCGACTCAGCAATACCTTCTTAGTTCCGGCGATAATACGCCTTTTGAAGGGATTTTTGCGAAGGCCAATTTAATTTTCGCGCGTTTGACTTCTCGCGCGCCATTTAATGAAACTTTCTTTTGTGTTGAATTTTGTACACCATAAGCAATCGATGGTCGCAGCGTGCTGTCTTTGTATTTTGCGGTCAAAATATTGTTTTCAATGCGAAGTTTTTATTTGCTTTTGCAAATATCAAGCTCACATGTTTCTTTCAAATAAAAGAATACTGTGAGTTCAGTTGTGTACTGATGTTTTGCCTCAAGTACGCATAATGGTTTTCTTAGCTGAATAAAGTTGTCACGTACAATGTATGTTTCGACATTTATGGTTTCGGAAAGTTTGGCGAGTATAAACTTTCAATTCAATAATTCCGTTATCTTTTGCAGGATGGATAAATCGAGGGGCACGCAGGCTGGCAGACAAGTAGACATTCAAACTGAAAGACAGACTAGAAGTTTGGTGTTTAAGTGGCCGAAGAAAGAATATATTTTTTTAAAACAAGACGAAGTGTTTGTGCTGTGTGTAAATTGGATGCTTTGAAACCGGCAAGTTTCAGCCTGTAATCACAAGACCGCAATTATTTCTTTACCACCCCGATATTGTTTCTGCATTATCTGTTCATTTTCGTCTATAAGGCATTTTCATGGACGTAAAATGGGACCCACTACGCAGTATCAGTGGACGGACGGTTATTTTTTTCGCCCAGTCTTTAGGGAGTGCTCACGCATTCAAAAAACGTACCAGGAAATGGCCATCTGTCCACGCGACGTGCTGGGGCTTACGAGTTGTTTGTTGCAGCTATTGTAGGAAAGCATAAGCAAAGAATGCATGAAGACGTGCATAAAGTAGTGTCTCCAATGTGACTTAAATCAAGTGTCTTATCATCACTACCTAACAACACGTACGGTTACAGAAACGACGTAAGAGTACACTTCGGGCGTGGATCGCAGATAACTTTACAGAATACTTTAGATATTTTGTTTTGAGGAGACAATATTTCAGCTCGATTAAAAGTCACATGATCGTTGTGTGAGAAGTTACTTTCGTTCATACTCCGAGGCCGCAACATTGTTCAACACAACCTATACAATAGGGAAAAAAGAAAAGCATTGCCTCACGTGAATCTGAGCCCCTATAACGAAAAAAGGTGTTTTATTCCCGGTCGGTCTTTATTGAAGTGTGGTCAGAGTATTCATACGTGTGAAGTTGTGGACGCGTCTTCCTCTTATGCATGCACAAAAGAATGGATCGCTGCTGCAATAAACGGACCTGTGTTGTAGAACGATAGCCCATTCAGAAACACAAAGAGGGAAGTAGGATTGGTTCAAGTGGCGGTACCGATTGAAGCACCATTTGTGCCTATTTATTTTAGTCTGAAAACCAGGAACAGAATGTAGCGCTCAACCACCAAACTCTTAAAAATGGCCGAGGAAGTTTAGGCGGCAACGCGTCAAGCTGGGATGTACCAAGATGGTAAAACTAAATAAATTTGTGCAGAAAGTTATCAGGGGTTCTTGCAGGGCGAACGGTGGGACTAACCATTTAGCTAAATACGGTTGACTCGCAAAAACAAGACACAGCGCGAAGTCTATGCAAAAGATCCGGACATGGAGACACACCCTTCAGCCCAGCATATTTGATGCAGCGAAATAGAAAAGCGCAAGTGTTCCCGCGAATAATTCTGCATAAAACCGTAAAATATTCTTGCCTAAAGGACGCAACATGTACCAAATATCGCAGGCAATTATGGATATGCTGCAATACCGTTTTAATTATAGTTATTTTGTGGTGGGAAGCTGTGGCCCTCGAGGCAATTTTTTATGCCCTTTTGCCTGTTGGTAGTTAGAATAGACGCGCCAAATGCGCTCCTCATGCGTTTGGTAATTGCCTGCTTTCCAGTGTCGTCGATTAGCATTCGATGAGCTTTCAATTGGAACGCCACTTCTGGTCAACATTTAATGGACTCTCAATCAGTAAGTCAGCTAAGGTGCCAAAACGTTGCCTCACAACAGACAGCCAATATAAACCTGTTTTTTGTTCAAACACCGATAACTTGCCTCAAAATCAAGGAGTCTACTAAGATGCCGGTGTGTGGCAAAAGCTTTGAACCCAATGCATACCCATCTAGTGTCCAACGATTCGCTATCTACGGCCGCTTCGTGTACCACTCTCAAATGGACGACGAAGAACAAAGAGCACCAGAAGAAGTTTTTGTAGTACTTTTTTCTTTGCCTATTTTTAACATTACAGTAGCATTTCATAGAAGTACTGCCATTTGTTCTTACGCATTTAACAGCATTGGCCTGCCTCTATAACGTAGCAGTGTCCAATGTGCCTAAAATTAGGCAAATAATCCAAAAGAATGCCTGAGATTGCAGACATGTATCGTGTACCTCTTGGATAAAACACGTGTGTGGTATTTTTATTTAGGCACATAGTCAAATTCCCCGTAGAAATGCATATTCGACCGTTCAGTGAATGTGGTGTCCTCCACTATACACATACAATTGTAAATTCTGCATAGAGCCGTGCACTCCGTATAACATGGTGTGGGAGTGCTGCCACACACCATTCCCTGCCCCCAATCCAAACTTTTCATTTGAGCAGAGCGAAGGCAAGTAGGTCAGTTACAACACGGATTACCAACAACATTCAGTAGACGGGGAAAGACAGGCCGCCCAGACCAAGAACTTCCTCGGCTAAGAAGGACCCCACACGATGGTCGACCAAACAAGTTAGGCCGATCTAGTTAACGTCTACTCTTGCTCCTCGTCATCTACTACAGTCCAGGTGTAGCTTCAGCGCATTACACCGAATAACCAAATGAAAGCATGTTGAAGCGCTCATTTTATTTCTTGCAGCGTTCTCGGACTTCCACTTGACGTGGATTTGCATGTCGGCTCTGCTGCTTCTTGCCTCGCTACTTTTCATCAAAGGAGTTGGAGATGTGAGTGTTTTGTCTGTTAACGGTGCATCTGAACGGGTGCTCAAGTTAGCTGTTTCATGTCTTTCTTGCTGGATTTATTCTGCAACTTCACAAAAAAGAATTTTCACTGACTTGATAAATTTTATGGTATTACAGATCCGTTGTTGAACTTTACGAACGTGTTTTTTTCTAAATATTATTCTAATGACCTATGGTGCCTTGCCGTTAGCGGGGCAAGGTTGCATAGAGCAATTGTTTTAATGCAAAAATTAGCGCTACACGTTCTGTATTTTTATAGCGACCGACAGTTCATAGTCGGTTCATAATTATGTCTAAAGCAACTACCTCAATACCTAAACCGCGAACACTTGCCATTATCATCACTCTTTGGAAATGAGCAATGTTTTAGAGAGAGAGAGAGAGAGAGAGAGAGAGAGAGAGAGAGAGAGAGAGAGAGAGAGGGGGAGGGAGGGAGGGAGAGAGAGAGAGAGCAAACTTTTATTCGACTCAGGACATAAGTCCAGTTCCGAATTTCAGTGTTCAATTCACCTGGTCTACTTAGTACTCTTACCTGGTCTTAGTAATCTACTTAGAAGATGTCCGTGCTGGTCCGGTGCACATGTTTATACAGGGATTTCTGGGCAGCTTTGATGTTTACCGTCAACGGGGGAGCCAACCAGAGCTCCCAGGAGGTGATAGAGGCGAGGGATGGGGCAAGATATTGTAGAGTGCAGTCCTAATGAGGATGAGGAATTGATGGTTAGGAAGAACAGGTGGGACGGGAAGGATGAGTGTTAACCGAAATTACAAACACAATTATTGCGCTAGCAAATGCCAGGACTTCCCATTGTTGCGGTGCAGTGAGATTCCCATACTCTAGTTGTTAAGGTTAGCTGTACAGAAAATCCAGCAAATTGAGTTAATACGTATTTTAAATTTCATTGTTTTTCTTGGCCCAGTTAAATGTGAAAACTTGGTCTATTTGTATGACGTTCCATTCAACCCCTAACAAAAAAAATTGATTAAACTTTTCAAAATGAAAGATATACTGCCAAAGCCCTTCTAAACTACACCAACTACGGCCATGGCTTATAGGCGAGCCAAAATATTCTGCACGACAAAGTGCCAGGCTATTTTTTCTGGCAAAAGTTTACACTATAGAGATTAACATTGACCTTTACGTTAGAAGTGCCGGTTGCAGTTGAATTCACAATTCATATCGAAAAAAAGAAGAAACCGCCACGCGTGAAAAGGATCTCGATGACTGGTGACGTAGAACTGGATGCTAAAGTATAGAAGAGCTGTTGCTTGGGTTGCAGCTGGACAAAGGACGAAAGAATCTTAAGGCCCCAATTGATGGAGTGCGACCAGTGTGCACAAGAGAAAATTGAAACGCATTGACCAAACCTTTATTGAATTAATCATGAGGAAAGTTAGATGGGTAGGGAAAACTCTTACGGGGGGATCAAAGCCACTGCGTCGCAGGAACAGCGAGAGACCCTCTTTTGCGGACGTTAGGCCAGAAAATTCGCTGCCAGTTGATTATGCATAGTTTCTGCAGCGGGAAAATTACAATATAGTCAAGAGCTATTCCCGTGACAGCAAGCTTTGCTCTCAAACATTTTTCGAATTTAGGCCCGTTTAATAAAAGTAAATAATAACGTAATATTTTCGCGGTAAAAACATCGCAAAAGTAGTACGACAAAGAAATCTAATGGAGTACACGGGACTGCACATACATTGGAACCGCTACCTTTTAGGGACGCAGAACCACAAAAGCTTTGGCTGTGAGCGTCTCCCGTTGTCGTCGCCTCCTGTCGTCACGGCAAATCAAGGTGTCAAACGATGTTCGAAAAACAAGCGTATAGTAGATAACACCGGTTCAAAATAAACTAACATTTAAATTAATCAACATACAGCAATGAGGAGGCCTTTGTTGCAAGAAAAACAGAAATTCGGAATATTCCGACTCTAGATTGGTTTCAAGGGCCAGGTTTTCTCTGTAAAGCATCCTTCTGATCATGCTGCGACGTGGGACACGAAGACAACTTCCGGCCAGTCTGTCTCTCACTTAGTTGCTTAAATCGGGTTTAACACGAGAGGGCGCCACTGCCTCAACAAGCGCGCAATCACACCTCCCACCGACGCTTCACCAGCGCCCAATCGGTGCCCCGTTTCCTAAGACAGGTACTTACAATCTTCGAATACACTAACACACAACATGTTTCGCCCCTCCCAAGGTGTCCCGTTTGTGTATATGGCCCGGATGGTTTTGCCATCTAGCTCAAGCAATGCCCCTGCAAGAATAAAAAAGAATCGAATGAAGTCGTTGTAGTTTTAGATGGCTCACTGTCCTTTATTGCTTAACCTGCCATACGTGCGTAATTCAAGTTGCAGAAAGGGCATCTTCCCGTATAATTTTGTTACCGTGTGGTGGAAGATACAAGGGAGATCGTTAAAAAAGGAGTTTGTTCCTTCATTGCACAAAGAAAATCTCCTCCCTCATGGTTCCCTGGATCGTGGTTATGGTGCCATTCATACTGTGGATCATCGGAGCAGCAATCTGGGCAGCCGTCAACCCTAAGGTAAGTTGCACGAGTGATCCAACAAAATCTGCCAGGATTCCTTGCAGCGGTCTGAAAAATTCGCGGCCGCTACGAAGAGGAGAGGCAGACAAACATTGTTCTTTCGGAAATGACTACCTTTCAGACTGTAGTGAAAAGGACAACGAACAACAGAAAGTACAAATTGTACGCTTAGTGAACGATACTTTTTCTGGTAACTGTAGGGAAAACCGGACAACTGAGGGGAATGCAGAGTTCATTTGGCAGACGTTGTCTCACTTGATTCCTTTTCGCCTCGGTACACTTCTATCTTGTCGTTCTGTTCTGTGGCTGCTCCTAAATGCGCAGTGGTTCTCCAACAGTTACCGTTTATATAAGTCGCAATATTTCAGACGTATAGCGCTGGGGCGGATGAAATCGATGGAAGGCAAGAGCCCGGGGCATTCTGGGTTGACTCGTAACAGTTTTATCCGAGTAGTAAGATTACGCAATGCAGTATATGCGGGCCGTACTATACTTGCTTAACAAAAGCAGATCTGGCCCCCCCTGTATAACATGTCGCTGCAGCCTACCTTTGAACCGAAGACAAAATCTCCGCCCTTAGTATCCGGGAGCCGTAAAACACCCGCCCAAGACGACGGTCACGTTAGCGAGAAAGCACAGGGGGTCAAATTCTAGTGTGGAGAAGTCACCACTCTAATTTGAGCCTAGCAACGTTAAAGGAGCCATGAAGACAAAATGCAAGTTTCTGTTATTCGGAAGATTTCGGGTTTTATAGTGCCCCCAGCGCTTGTCTGAATGCAAACGATGCTTTATTCACTGAGAAATTAATCAATTTATGTAACAATTTTGATTTTCCCGCTCAATCGTGCGTTTTCGTGGTCCCAAATGACATCATAGGAACCGACTGCTCTGCAGCCTAGGATCCCTTGATTCACGCAACCGCCGTACAGGGTGGAGACACGTATGCGCTGGCGCCGCCATTTTGGTCCACTCGCTCGCTGACGAAACAAGTCGTTGTATCAAAACCGTGTTAAAATTATCGCCGCAACGGGGTTACCTGGCGAAGTTTGAATCATCTTATCTGTTTCGCGTTTCTGGGTCTCGTGGGAAACGAGAACGACGTGTTGTGCACGTTGACCCAACTGCAGCGGCACGGGACCGTTCAAAGGGTGTCTCCACCCTGTACGTTGGTGCTGGCACTGATGTACTCGCGCGTTTGTTTACGTTAATGTACCTAGATGGCGCCACCATACCGTGGCGTGTCGTTTTCTGCGTTTTTTTTTTTTTGTTCAGGGAGAAAATGGTTTCGTGAAACATAGTGCTCGCTCGACAAATATGTTCACGTAAGACACCGTCGCGTCAATCAATCGGCCAGTGTCGTCTGAGACAACCCCAAACCCCCGCAGTTCTGTGCAGCTAAACAAGCCTAGTGCCCGCAGTACCAACAACAGCAGTACGAAGCGGTACTTCTATGCTTACATGTGCTTTCGTAACTTACACTTACCACCATTCTTACGGCTTTAAGAAGAATGTGCCCTAAATTTAAGCGCAAATAGCTCGTTCGGCAAGCTTGTAAGGTCTGCCTAATTTCCGTTTACTTTCGCCGGCCTCCGCCAATCGCAGAACTGGCTCGAATGACATCATAGGTTCTGTTGCGGGAAATGAGCTAGTGGGTCGCATAGCCATTCCCTTTTTTCCTCATTATGTAGCTTATTTGAGCGAAGTTTACGTTAAAAGTGGTGGCAGTATGATTCTGACGAGGCAATCTTTTGAATGAACCAAACTTGTGTTTTCTCGTCATGGCTCCTTTAACAATATACATCAGTCGAGTGTGGGTGGCCCAGATTGGCTGCTCGAAGAGCTCCCATGTGTTAAACAGAATATGGTACGATTATGTATAGATGTGTGAAGTACTGAGTAGTGGTTGCCCTCAGTGCTGCTGAAGATATCGAGATGATTCTTGATAGGGAAAGGGATAGCAGAGAAAAAAGATTAGATTCTACAGCATTCGCGAAGGGGTCACAACACTTTGCGATTAAGGTTAACAATAGGTTAAGCATGGACAAAGCGCCTATGTCATGGCGATGTTACTTTTTTCGGTTTCGGTTATATTATTAAGCTCCTAAACGTAGGGGCGTTTGGGAAAAACGTCCCCTCTCACTTTTTTTCCGCCTCTCGCCGGTGCGACTTCGGGCGCGTATGTGCGATAATCATGTTCCATATCGATAGGTGCCTCCGCTGCTGCAAGGAAGGGCGAACGCGCCCGGCTCACGTTGTCGGAGGTTCCTCATGTATGCTTTCTCGGACATTAGGGCGCAGAAAAAGAGACTACAAGAGCACCAAGGTGAAACGCAAAAAGAAGGCTTTTTGCATCGTGGTAGCGAAAGGGGAGAAACGCGTTCGTATGCCGCGAAACGCCTCGAGCGCGGCCTGTAGGGGCGCCACTGAAATCCCCCTAGCGGCCCGTTTCGAAAGCAGGCGCGGGAGTCCGCGCCCCGCTCCCCAGTGCCGCCGCTGCTTTTGCGACACATTCACGACTGAGATTTACCGTTTGTGGGCGTTTGAAATTCATGTTTGTGTGGAGCAGTCGCTCTGTTCGCAAATGGGGTGTGTTTACGAGACAGTAATTGTTTCCGACGCGATCTTAGTGTTGTATTTTCGGTGTGTATAATCGCCAGGTGTGTGCCACAGGCCAGCGTCGCGGAACCCGAGTATGATGGAGCCGATTGCAGTTACACTGACCTGAATTCAATAGCCTTGTCTCTGTAACAACCGGTTCCTCAGATGTTCGTGCTACGGCTATACACTACGATTTAAATCGGTTTTGTGCGCTTACATAATCAGCGGAGTACTCATACCTGACAGCACACCAGTTACTTTTGCCAATATTATACCTCAGATATTGATCACCATCACTTACAAGCCAGTCTGTGTTAATTTCGAGAATATTCAACAAAAGTACGATGGATAATGCATAATTATACTCGGGGATCAGCACACGACAGAGTCGTCTTGTCGTGAGGTGCGCGCCCGCAGACCTTCATGTGCTACATACATCCTCTGCGAGCAGCGCGGAGACGGGCTTACAATATAATCCGCGTCCGCGACTAAATTCTTCTTCGAAATATCGTCATATGGCACAGGGAGCTGCAGAATAAACCAGAAAGTGATGTCAGAGGGCCTTATATCACATACCACCCTCTTCCAACGACACATTTCATCGCTTGTTGAACAGCCTACCCTGTATACTTCCAAAACTGCGTCCGCCGTACGATCAGCTCTTCGTTGAAGTAGAAAACAAAAGGAAAGTGAACGGGAGATTTATGTGTGGGATTGCTAAACGTTCATTGCTTGATTCCGCTCCGCATTTGTACACGGTGTCCCCCTCCCCCCCCCCTCACCGATTTCTCGCGAAATAGCAGTGCATTTCGCGTATAGTTGGTCTAGTGAATACTACCTGGCTTAAGTTTAGACGAACGTCTTTAGCATGCCAGAAGCTGTACTGTTTATTTTTTTTTTCATTTCCGTTAGAGCTATTATGTTTCTAAATTCCGCATTGGCACAGCATTTATTTTTCTGTGGTTTCATTTCCTTGGTTTTTGCTATATGTCGTTTGTGGGCACATGTTTAACGACGCACAGGCTTGGAATATACTTTACATTTTCGTAGGGTTTATATTCTTATAAAAGGCATAAATTATTGTCCGGGATTGGGTAATCACATCAGCGAAACATATTTTGCTGCGGCGTATATATGCGAAACGAAGCCGCGTTCGTTTTCCACGCTGCAAAATGAAGCCAACCTCTCATTGTGCCACTATCAGGTCTAAACGAGGCGTCAGTAGAATTCATTTGTGCCTGATGCTTTGGAGGTGACATGGGTGGTATGTTGCTGCCGTCGCCGACGCCCGGAAGAGCGGCGACGAAGCGCGCAGAACCGCGTCCCCGGGTAGCTCTTGCAGGCGATCGTATACTCTACGAAGACGCAGCTGCTTTTTAAGTGACCTAAACGTACTCTTTGCCTATAGTCGTCACCGTAACAAGTTTTTTTATGGCGCGGAAAGGCGGAAAGAAGCCAAATAGAACCAAAACACTGCACGAGCCCCTATCAGTCACGCAGCGCAAATCCCGTCAACGCCGCGGAGAAGCGGCGGCAGGCGGCGCAGCGATCGCGAAGCTCGAGGCGTATAGGAATTGTGCCGTGCGTGCGCTTCGCTTGAAAACTATATGTATACTGTATTGTGCATTAGTGTTTCTCGCCGCAGGTCGCATTGGCGCAGTTGGCGCGGATAAAGTGTTCAAGTGCGGTATGAGCTGGCGTCTTACTGCCCAAGCGGCGTGTACTCGTCTGGCGTAGTTGCGTTAGGTGCGCGCAGGGCGGGCCTACCGGAGGTGGCGCTGGCCGGGGGGGTGGTGAGGAAGCAGAATTAATGACAAGAAGGGCGAGAATATCACCTCTCTTCCAATCTGCTGCGCGTCCTCGCGTGGTTGTTAGGACAAATATAACGCTCCCAAAGCCAACATGGCGGGGGAGTTCCTAAGGCATTTATTAACCACTAATGTTTCCCCAGGCTCACCAGCGGTGCATGTGGCGCTACTAC
Source organism: Haemaphysalis longicornis (assembly GCF_048455015.1). Taxonomy (NCBI): domain Eukaryota; kingdom Metazoa; phylum Arthropoda; class Arachnida; order Ixodida; family Ixodidae; genus Haemaphysalis; species Haemaphysalis longicornis. Next base: position 3,933,125 of record NW_027526445.1, read on the forward strand.
CGAAAATATTCGGGACGCGTGGTTAAGGCTAGGAGGGTGCCTCCTTCATATGTGTTATGTGCCCGTGCGCGTTGACGACAGGGCAGCGAGCACGCGATTACCAAAGTTCGGACATCAGTTGTCGGAAATCGCTCGCAAGTGTTATGGGCCTCGGACGCGCTTGTGAGGGCGCACATCAAGCGCGCAACAAAGAGGTGTGTAGTGTGCATCAAGCCTTAAGCTTGCGCAAGACTACACTCTCACGTTAAGGCTACTGTTATGAGTGCAGCATTTGGAGAGGTGAAAGCGCGGCGTCAGCGGACGGCCAGGATGGAAGCAGTGAGGGTTAGTATTCGAAAAGGAGGCATATTCGAGCCTCTGGAGACTATGGAATGATGCCGTCTTGTTCACAGCAGCGAAAGCTAGCCCGCTCAAAATTAGGCAGTTGCTGTGGTCCAAAAGCTTAGCTTGGGGGAAGGGCAAAACAGATACAAAAGACTATTCTGCATTGTGGAACAAAAGTAAACGAACTCTACTCCGACTTGAGGAGCAAGCAAACGTGCACGTCCTTAGCAAAAATAAAAAAAAAAGTAGTTAGGAACGAAAATAGTACGGGCTGGAGTGTGTTTTTGCTACGATGTAATTGGTGCGTTTGACTGTCGTTTCACGAATAAGAAGTGATTTCTTTGCTATTTATTCGTGTTTTTGTCAATGATCCGTCGGGCAGAAACTAGGCGACTTACTGAACAGCTCGCAAAACAGTGGTGTGATGTAAATGCCAGATAGGTAGTTGATAGACAGAAACTTTATAGATCATAGGATGGCGGGGCGAATCAGCGGCCTCGGTTCAGGCAGCTGCTGAGGGCCCTGAAGATGTGGAGAATGAGGGAATGGGGAACTGCCACGTGAACTCCGCTATCCCCCCTTTCCGTATCATAGGAACCTCGCAACTACAGGCTTTACGTCTAACAGGACTCTTGCGGCGTCTAATGGCTACTTCTCGAACTTCGCGGCGGGCAGCATAGCAGAAAACGCTGGGGAAGTTACACATAGACGGTAACTTTGCGATATGCACACAAAGTGTTACTTTGTGAACTGGACTAATACTTGCTGTAACGCTCCTCTAGGAATAAAGTCATTTCGATTTCAGGACGGCCATCCCTCCATGACTGGCGAGCAAGGTAGCTGCGCAGTTTGCGTCACCTGACCAAAGTGGCTGACATTTCTTTGTGTGCCAGTGTACCGAAGAGGAATGGGAATTATTATTTTTAAGTGCAGAGCACTTTAGGGGCTCACCTTTTCGTCTTAGCTCGCTTGCTTGACCCAAGTAGAACAACACGGTGCTCCGTCGTCGTGGCGTAACCCAGAGGCTTCGAAAGCCAAGGGGTTTATATAGTCATACGCGTTCGAATCTCGTGAACCGCTGGTGCTTGTCATACAACTCCCTGTTATTTAGCGCAAAAAAAAAAACTAGGTACGTTTGAGGAAAAATATACGCAATTAACCGGTGGACCCCGCGGTATTTTGTTAGGAACTCTCGCTGGGTTTGTATTTACGACAGTATACAAAAAAAAATTGGCAGTGCAACACCGGCACGAGAGAGAGGAAAAACAAGCACAAAAAATTGCACCCATCTCCCCGAAGGGAACCATGAGTAGGATGCGGAGCGTCATGGGGGTTCCGTTTGCGTTTCCATTATGTTTGTTAGCCAAATTTGGTGGAAATGGAGTGAACCCCGTAATGCTCATATATCCTACTCACGGTTCCCTTCGGGGAGATGGGTGTAATTTTCATTATCGCATGCGTATATACGCGAGTGAGACGAGATTGAAGTGGTATCTAAAGGTATTTATTTGGGTTTGCACGTCTTCTTACTTTGAGTATGACGGCCTTATGGTCGCTGAAGTGCACAGTCAGTGGATCTCGTAGCAGCGGTTGTATGTAGTCGTCGCCGTTGCAGTTGGTAAAGACGAGATCGATACACGTTCCGTGGATTGTAGATGGGTGTAATTGCTGTTAGTGTTTGCGCTGATGGTCAGCACACTCACTGACGGAACTGTTGCTTCCATCCTACTTCATGTGAAGAATCATGGAGTCAAGCGCAAGCACAACCGGAGTTGTGGTTGTTGTTGTTGTTGTTCCTCTTCTTTAGCACGTACCCACGGGGGGGATTGGTCAAGAAACGGTGGTGTGCGGTTGCCGTACCACCGCCGACGCCGCGGGACATACCCCCGAGTAAAAGACGGGGGATTCACCAAGAAACGGTGGTGTGCGGACGCCGGACCACCACCGACACCGCGGCACATACCCCCGAGCATAAGACGCTCCACATTAAAATAACGGAACTCCTGCTTTCGCGGTTTAAGTGAAGGGCGTGCGAGCACTGCGAGAGCGGGAAATTTGATTTGCATGAAGTAATAGCAGTGAGCGGATAACAGCGATGGAGCCCATTTTGGCGAGTAACTGCTCTGCACTTCCGAGAGCTTTCACATTAAGTGCAACGGCTTTAATTTTAACATTGCATTGAGGAAACCAAATGCTATCCAGCCAAGAGGATAACAATATGCAGTTCACACTATGTTGTTGGTAAACCATCGACAGATCTTAAATCTTCCCCATAGGTGCCTACGATTTCCCCACCAACGTACCATAAAACGCATGGCATAGCTGACATGAACTTACTCGCACTCACGCTCACCACCCATCCCCACCCCTCTCCTGCACTGACGCTCACGCTCACCACACGCATCCTCCACTCACCCGCACTGGTTATTCCCATCCCTTACTCACGCTCACTCACAACAACCACTAATTCGCATTCAAACTCACTTTCGTTCTTTGAAGCATGGGAATTTTGACTTCGCTTCCGTTGTAAAACACATGAATCGTTCCATTTTGTGGATACCCACAACGCGGCTCTATTGGCACCGACATCACAATGACACCGTTATGTGAAGCGAGAAAAACCTTCGGTATATTAAAAGATAAGCCTCACATTGGCTATGAAGCATTTCTCACAACAATAAATAACTCAAAACAACTTGATCTAACTGACAAAAATATATAACCTTTTGTTTGAAGAGAATTAAAACACGAAGCTTCCTCCCGTGCAACCTGAGGCTAAGCCACAGTTTATAATCCAAGCTGATTCAACAAAGTCGTAATGGAGCAACCGGGAAGACGTCGGCTTCATATCGCGAGGAACCACGTTCTATTCCGACCATGCACGGGAAATGTTTTTTTTAGGCGCTTGATGTGCCTTCGCTTATCATCATCATCATTTTGTGAAACCGACTGTGGAATGTTGCCTTTTATGCAGTGCGTTTTGCTCAGACGTCGATGCCATCAGTGAGGAATTGAAAACATCACTTAAAAGAATGGCAAAGCTTCCACTAACTAGCGCAAGGGTTGAACCGTAGCGAAGCTGGATGATTCCTTTCTTTGTATGCAGTGAAGGACGCACCACCACGCATTGCGTTAGGTTTGAAATTGTTTGTTTACATGTTGCGTCGTCGCTTTTCACTGTGGGTTAGTAGTCATCACCATATCCATCTATACCATCGCCTTCCTCATGCATGACTCGCGGACCGGGATCGCTTTGGTCTGCCCTGCTGCATTTTGTACGAGGGACCATCTCTCCTGAAGCCCTCCCGATCCTCCAGGGTAACGAACCTTAAAAGATGGCGGTGTTGGCGAGTGCCCAGCTCACACTGGCCTGCCGGGAAATGAACTTGCCCATGCACTGACCACCATCGCACATTCCGGGGTGGTGGGAGCATCGTTCCCTGACACGGCGCGCGCTCCTCTAGAGGACGTCTAATCACGTTCAAAGACATCGTGGAACACTACCGACTCTCTCGTCGTACTTTGTCCGCCGCCCATTCCTCCCTCACGCTTCACCAAACCCGTCATTGGTGACTCTCGCAAACAGACTCCTTCTCATGAAGGCGCGTCTACGCCACATCCCCGCCCTCTTCATTGCCGTTTCCCAAGTGTCCACAATGCGGCCATTGTGTCACTCTGGAGCACTCAAAGTGGGTTTCCCTTACTGCCCCTTCCCTCAAATCTTCAGTACCCAGCTACGGAGTGAAGCGTTGAGTAGCACTAGCCATGGGATTCAGGCGGCCCCGGTGCACAGAGCTATCCACCAGCTCTCAGTAACCGTGGCTCAAATAAAGTTTTTTCCCTCTCTCTCTCCGCAGAGGGCTGCGTTTCCGCGGCCGCCGCCGCTCTTGGCTTGCCGCATGCGCTATCCACGGCTGGCTCGCTCCAGACTCCGTGACTCTCCGTGTGCATGCGAGCTTGGCCCTGAATGAGAGCGAGGCCGGGAGCCTTCTCAGAGCCTTTCGCGGTAGCTGGTAGCTTTGAGCTTTCGGCGGATAGCGGCGGCTTATCACCTCAAGGATATTACCCGGCGAACCATTTGGCTCGGAAAATGCCGGAAGCGGGACCACAACCGCAGCCAAAGTTAAGATTTGGACGAATAGTAGAATAATTGTAGGGAAATGATAGATTAACCTAGTAAAACCGATACTTAACCGGGATAAGCCGCGCTTTCGCTTTGCATATCCACGGTAAGCTGAGCCAAGCCGCAGCTATTTTGTTTCGCGTGGATTGACTTCAGTTGGCTACGAGAGTAGCTGCACGAAGTGGCGGCGAGTTGCTGCGACTGTGAACAAACTGCTGCCAGCGTCTGGGAAGGCTGTACTATCCTCGTAGAATTTGCGGTGGTTGTGTCACTTGTGCTCATGGAGGAAACAAAACCTAATAAGTTGCCTTGAAGTCACGTATTGTGCAGCCGCTTCGCCATTTACGGAGGTCGCCCTTTTTAGGCACAACCTTCGGCGGCCGCATCTACAGTTTCGGGGCGTCGCCGTCGTCGTAACCGTGCAAACAATGGGAAGATCGACGAGTGAAAGAAAGCAAAGGAGGAGACTTTCGCGAAATCGTGAGGAAAGGGCGGTTTTCAGTAAGGGAACGAGACGCTTCTCCGACGGAGTGTGGTAAGAGGGTAGAAGGAGGCAGTTTGCTACGCCCGCACGAGAGGCTCGTGGGCGCGACGCTTGGCGAAAACGTGGCGGCGGGCGCGAGACGTGATGTGCGGTCGCTCCTTAAGACGCGGGCAGCGTTGCCTTCGTGACACGCACCTCGTGCCGCAAACGCAGATGCTCACCATTGCTGCCGTCACGAGAACCTACAACAGCGCACTGCAGCACTCAGGAGTGAGTGCTGAATTGCGAGTAAGGCAACCGGTCGCGTGCTTTGTCAGCCGCTGCAGCTAACTAAGCTGCCCGAGCGGAGGCTGAGCACCGCCAACGCTAAAACCCAGAGTGAGGGCTGAACAATGAGCGAGGCAATCGGTGGTTGTGCTTCGTCAGCCGCTGCAAATAAAAGTTTTCGACAACCATACGAATATGTCTCTCTGAACCTCTGTGCCTCAACATATTTTTGCAGTCAAAAAATTGCGCCCACCTCCCCGCGAGGGGAACCCTGTGTAGATGCGACGCATCGTGGGGTTCACTTGATGTTTCCGTTGGATTGATTCTGAAATCGCGTGAAACGTGTCGGGAACGCGTATGATTATTATGTTTTATGATTATTATTATGTTTTATAGGCCAATCTTGGTCAATCTCTCTAAGTGGTATGCTTGGGGCTTCGCTGTCGCAACGACCTTTACTCCATCATTGTTGCCGTAAGTGGGAGCTTCTTTTCTTTTATTGCAATTGTTAATCATTGCCCCATCATGCGTTGTATCAGTAGCATCTTGACGTAGTTTGAATGAGTCAAGGATATAAGGCGCGTTCGTAGCATTTGGTTCTGTTTCGGTTTTGTGGCGCAGTGGGAAGAGCACTATGTACCTCGCGTTCCGCCCACAGGGTCGTGGGATCGAAACCGGTCGCCGCTAACTTTTATTTTTTTTTATAGTGTAAGGGGAGGGGTGTGGATGGACAAGCCGTATGGAGGGACAAGGCGAGTGAATGAGATGCAGTCGCACCTAAAACAGCACATGAGCTGGCCCAAATTTTGCTTTATGGAGTATAGTAATCGCCAGCTGTGTTTTTGCTTGTATTTTGCGCGCACACGCATACCACCTGAGCCTTCACCCGCTGCACTCTCATCTGCTTCGCGGCCTGCCGACGACTGCCTACCCGCTGGGCCTCGCATTGGCGTAGGGCCTTGGCTGGCCAGCCTTCGGCGCCGTTGCCACAACACGATTTTCACTATCCTCCGATGACCGTTAAAAACCACGTGACTTTCTTCGCGCTTCAGGGGAACCATCTTTAGTCACAGTTTGCGTTTCTTGTGCCCGTTTTAGTCAACACTAAGTAGTGCACTTTTTAAATGCAGAGCATTTCTTAGCCTCGCCTCTTCCTGCGTCGGACGGCGTCCACAGCTCCGCGTCCGCAGCAGGTGCGCCTCTCCTGCTTCCCTCCTCTCTCTCAACAGCAGCTGGCGCGCGCATGCGTCGCAGTCAGCCCGTTCGCTCCGTCGCGGTCTCGGCGTAACAGTTGCGTGATAGCAGCGCGGTGGGGCGTGGAAGGGCGCGCGCTGCTTGCGCATGCACGCTCTCCCCCCCGTACTGCTCTCCCTCTACTGCGTGCGCTGCAAATATAAAGCGGCTAGCGGTCGCTCGTGCTTCAGTCACTGCGTTGCTCCTTCCTTCCTTGGTTGACGCTCGCTCCCACGTTTACTCGTGTCTGCTACTCCAGCATCACGGAAGAAGCGATGGAAGCAACACTGCCTTCAACCAGTACTGAGGCCCCAATGCTCTGCATTTACTCGTGTTCCCCTCGCGGGAAGGTGCGGGAATTTTTTTTAAAAGAGCTTACACCGAAAGCTCGCTACAAGCATTAATTAAACTGTATTTTTGATATCTGCTTATGTGGAAACTTTTGTGCCATGAAGAAGTGATCTTCTGTATGGCGTTAAGAAAGCAAAAAGCACTTACGTGGGGCGAGAGAGATAGAGAGAGAGACAGACAGAATAAAATTTTCTATTAGGCAAGAAAAGGTAATTTTAGTATTCGGGGCGGCATCCTCAGTCCAGGACACCTTGAGGTCCGGCCGCGGCAGCAGCCCTCTCGACCTGCTGACGCTGATCCTAGAAAGTGGAGCTAGCTAAGGCTCGCTCCCAAAGCCCATGGGCGGGAGAGGGAATCGACGCGAGTAAATGGGGCTTTACCGCAGCCTCCCACGATGTGATAGAGTGACGAAAAGTGACCCGTTCTACGCAAACTGGACAAAAACAATAAGTGAAATGAGGTTGGCATAATGAAGGAGTTGCGGCTAACTTCGCCGCGAATGCCCCTCCATCACTGCTACAGCCGCTTTTTTACATAGCGCCATCCTTTGATGAGTGTCTTTGCCTAGTTCCGCTTCCGGTGGATCCTGAAAACCGGTTCACTTTTGTCTTCGTCGTTCGCCGTTGGGCAAGAACCGACACGGGCGGTAAATACGGGCACGTATATGCGCGCTTTCGGAATGCCCCATGGCTGTCGATGACGAATTTCTGTGCTGGAAACTAACAATGCGTGTATCGGCGCGGCCTGATAACGCGGTTGCGGTAGCAAGGGTTAGCGGGTGAGCATTTGCCAACGTTTGGCATTCTCCGACAAAAAGTATCATAGCGGCACTTCCACTTCACTCGCTTGAAGAAAACGAGACAAGGGATGAAGAACCTTGATCATGTTCACTATGCGGCGGACGGCAGCACCATGGGAGGGGCTTGATATAGCTTGGGAATGAAAGTAAAATGCAGTTTCATCCAGTGCGTGTATCAACGGGCCGCGAGAGCGCGGTGGCGGAGTCGATGGCAGAAGCACTGGCGACGTAACATGGCGGCACATCCGCTTCCATAGCTGAAAGCATATTGATAATATACTGGCTAAGAGAAAACAAAGGGGGGAGGGACGGTTGGCGCTACTTAACATAGGCGGTGGACAAGAACAATATGGAGGGGCTTTCGCCGGCGCTGCCGTCGGCAGTATGGACATTGGATTTGCGCTGAAGGGATGTGCAATCAAGTAGCGATCTAGAAATGCAGAGGCTGCGGCAGGGGTTAGTACAAAAATTGGCTCCAATTCACGCTGTGAAGGTGTTCGGAAAGCAAAGCTTTAAACGACACCCACAACAATTGCCCATGCGACGTCACTTGAATTTACACACTTGGCTCTACAAAGCGTGAAACTAGAGATTCTGCCAGCCGTTACTTGGAATTCGCGGTGGGCCAGTCCCGGACGCAGCAGCGTCGGCCACGGCCGGCTGAAGCGGCGAATGACGCGGCTGTAGCCCGGACGTGCGTCAGCACAAAGAAAATGGAGGGGAGCGTCTTTTGAAGGGTGAGACAGCGGAATCTAGCTATGCTGACGTGCTAGCTCGGGACTACAGCATAGCGCGGCAGAAGTGAAGACACCAAAAGAATTCGGCATGTGAGCTAGTGATTGCCATTTATAACGATTTCAACTACTTTGTTTAGTATGTTTGAGAATGGCGAGAAAGCTGAGGGAACATTTATAATCTCGGTTTATCACAAACAGTTGCTCCCTCCGCAATTTGCAATACCTCATAAAACACAACCTTCACCAATTTAGTTAAAAGAGGCCCATTCGTGGCAAGTAGTGCGCAAAACGTAGCGTTTCTCTAGCAGCCAGATGTTTGTAGGTTTTCTGTACATTTTGATTTACCTCAATGCAAACCAATCCTAACGTATAATTGCAGTACGACGACTTATTTTGTGGGGTCCGGGTGCTGTCGAACAAGTTAATCAAGCCGTGCAAAGGAAGCGCACAATTGACGCGAAGCTGCGCCAAAACAGGCCCAAAAGTACCGTCGCTGTAAAAGCTTTTTTCGAGCGCTGTCAAAGAAATAAAATTTCGTGTAGTTCACCATTGCAGAAATTTTAAATTTTTTCAGTTTTCTTGCTGTGGCGTCTCTGGGCTGCTAGGATATTTTGTTCAGATTCCGTGAAAAACGTTTTAGCGGAGTATTTCCCTGACTGTCATGCGGTTAGTAGCCAAGCATACTTGTATGAACTTATGTAGCCACGACACAAGCGCCTAGGTGAAGTCTTTAGTTTTGGTGTATAGTTGTGCCTATAAGATGTCACTACCGGTAATGACGGCAGACATGATGACAGCACGCCAGTTATGTTTGCCGCTATCATACCACAGATATTGATCACTACCTTGGGAAAGCCAGTGTGACATAAATTTTACAACATTCAGTGACTTTATGGGAGCGGTGTCCGGAACGCAGCAGCAGCGTCGGGCACGGCCAGGCTACAGCGGCGGACTCCGCCACTGTAGCTCGGCCGCTAGTCGGGAGAGAGAAAACGGAGAGGAGCGCCTTTCGGAGGGTGAGACAGCGGAACCTAGCCATCCTTATGTGCTAGCTTGGGGTCACACCACCGCGGATCACAAGCGCAGACACCGAAACAATTCGGCATGGGAGCTTCGTCATTCTCATTTTTACCGATTTAAACTAGTTAGTTCAGTAAGTTTAATAATAGCGAGAAAGCTGAGGAAACTTATGGAATCGCTATTTATCGTCGCTCTTTAGCCTTTTTTAATACCTTTTAAAACACTACCGAATTGGTATTCCCCAGTTTACAAAACGGAGCCCCATTTGTTGCAAGCAGTGCGCAAAAGGTAGCGTTTCTCGAACGGCCAGATGTCTGTATGGGGTTTTTACATTTTGTTTTCTCGCCATGAAAACCCATCCTTAACGCATTTTTTTCCGTACGACCACTTACTTTCGTCGGGTGAGCGTTACCCTGGAGGTGCTGTTGAACAAGTTATTCAAGCTGTGCGCAGTGGATGCGGAGATGCTCCAAAACAGGCAAAAAACTACCGTCGCCAAAGCAGACGACAAAGCCGTACCGCCAATGTCACCGCCGGTGAGCAGGGACTTCCGCGAGGGGAACGGTGGGTAAATTCACCGCGCCATCTACAGTGTGCTCCATGCGGGAAACCCTCCGCCCACCTCTCCCCCCTCCTCTGCCAGCGCCTCCGCCGCGTTGGGAGTTTGTTGTCCCGTACGCCACAATAGAACCCTTGTCTGGTAGAGCTAGAACGCTTTCCTTTAAAAATCTAATACTGGGTCTTTTTGTCGCGAGAGCAGCGCTCGTAAACGTGCATAGATCATCCGCAAGAAGAGCGCAGGCGGGCATATAGATTTACCCGCGTCCGTGACTTTAACGAAATGTCATCGAATGACACAGGCATCTTGCAGAATCTAGAACAAACTGAAATAAGAGCGCCTCCTCAATGGCACTTTTCCAATGGCACTTTTTTATCGCTTGGGAATAGCTAACAGTGTATACTTCAAAAACATACGACGCCGAGTAATCAGCTGGTCGTTGAAGTAAAAAAACAAAACAGAAAGTGAAACCGCTGCATGTCGGTGTGATTGCCAAGGCGTTCATTCCTTCAGTTCGCTCGGCATTTGTACACAATAGTTAAGTGTCCCCCTTCCCTCCCCCGATGTCTTGCGAAATAAAAGTGCATTTCTAATCTAGTTAATCTGGCAAGCCCTACGAGGCGAACGTCTGTAGCATTTGCGAAATTGCACTGGTTTTTTTTAAATTCCCGAATGAGCTATTCTGTTTCTTCTGGACTTGCAGACCATATACTTTTCCGTGGTTTCATTAACTCTGCTTGGTTCCTGCTAGAAGGCATGAGTCATCACATATAATGTAACTACGCGCGGCCTTGGAATATACCTAACATTTCCGAGTGGCTTATATTGCCATTACAGACACAAGCTATGTTAAAATCATATGTTTCAACGACGAATACATCCGAAACAAAGCCGTATTTGTTGTCCGGGCCGGAAAACGAAAGACACCTCTCACTGTTTTGGAGTAGAAGGCATAAACGGAGTTACAATAGAATTCAATTGTCTTATGTTTTCGGAGATGACAGTATGCTGCTGCCGTAGCACACACCCGTAATAGGGTACAAAATGTAAACAGAACCACGGGCCCGATTAGCTCTTGTTGGCTTTAGAGCACTCCGTCAAGACGCGCTGTGTTTGCCCTAAACGTACGTACTATTTTCTTACACACGTAACCATAACAAGTTGTTAAGGGGCGAAAGGCTAAAAGGAGCGAAAGAAAGCCAGATCACTGCATTACCCCTACCAGCTACGCTGCGCCGACCAAGTATACGCCACGGAGAAGTGGCGGTAGGCGGCGCAGCATTCGTGAGGCTCGATTCGTATAGAAGTACCCTGAATTCGCTGTACCCGGAAATCATGGCAACTTTGTGATCGAGGCTGTGTTTTTGTTTGGAATCGCCCACAACATTTCTTTCATTCTCTTTTTTCAGATGATGGACCCCGTCACCTCGACGCTGATGTTTGCATTTGCTATCGTAGAAGTGAGTATTGCCACGTGTGCACAAAAAAAAAGTGTTCTTCGAGAAATGCACAGATAATTTCAGTCTGCAGCTTTTCTTATTAGAAACGAGCGTTAGTCAAATTACTGTGTGCGCCCACACCTCCCGCGAAAAAAAGTGTTCTCTAAAAGTACGGGAGGACTACGTCGTAATGCAGCGTTATTACGTGTCCGCGTAGCATATTGTACGTATACGGGGCACAGTTTCAACGTATAACGCTTAAGAAGTACTTGAATTCTACAACAAACGCATTGGCGACCCGTGCTCATCGCCCTGTGCAAAGTCGCAGGAGCTGAATTTACCAAATGCTGGCACGACTTCATCGCTTCAAGTACTGGTCGAGGGGGCTGTAAACATGGTGTAGGCAAAGTAGAAAAACTCTGTTTTGCATGGCATTTTATTTAAAGGTAAAAGACGGGTGTAATTAAGTACATTGCTATCTCGCGTAACTCAGTTTCACCATGCAGCTTTGGCACTTTACCTAAAGCATTTTTTGTATTTTGCCCATTCCCCTTTTCACTCTTGGACCATTACGCCTCAGTTAGACATTTTTAGTCTCATAAAGACACTTAATTTACAGGTTTGAAGGCTTTATAAACTTTTCTTTTTGTTTTAAAATCCTTACCCTGTGAAATATACAACATATATATATATATATATATATATATATATATATATATATATATATATATATATACCGAGGTTTTCTTGACTGCCAACCCTTATTTTCTATATATGTATATATATATATTGTGAGGGAGATAGCCGAGGCTTAGGTAGATGGTCTAGGGGATTTATTTACGGGCGCTACGCGAAGCGAGCGTAGATTTGAGCGTGCAGACGAACGATGGCCGATATCACGCGCAAAAGCGTCTCCTTCGGAGCTTCTTCTTCCGCTGACACCGACATAAGGGCATACCCACACGGGTAGATTGGAGAACTTTTCCATATGGCTGGTGCCTGCGGACGGCACATACCCTGATGGTCTCATCTGTCTATTATTCTAGCTACATTCGTCCCCCGTCGGAAAGGAGCCGTCCCTGCGACTCGGCTAATGTGACGACAGCACTAAAAGGTCGTAAAAAATTAACTCCATATTCCCGAAGGGAACGCTGAGTAGATGCGGAGCATCTCGGGGTTCCGTTGTGTTTCCGTTGGGTTCGTAGTCGAATTTGGTTGTGGGGTGGTTCTGACGCTTGCTTGCGCCAACCCACTAACTGACGGGACTGTTGCTTCCATCACACTTCATCGGAAGAACGGAGTGAGGTGGAGTCAACCGCAGCAGGCGCTGAACTGAACGCGCTCACCTCACTACCCGATTTACATTCAAGGTTGAAGGAGAGAAAACGAGAGGAGGAGAGATGCGCAAGCGCCGAGCATGCGTCGCAGAAGCAGAAGCGAGAATGCGGGAGAAGCGAAAGCGAAGGGCACGCAGCTGGTACGAGAGAAGAAGTGGCTGGAGTATCGCGGAGCTGTGGGAGAGAGGGAAGGAGGAGAGTTGCGCATGCGCAGTGTGAGTTCGGACGCCGACGCGGGACATGCCCAGACTATAAGATGCTCGGCATCTAAAAAGCTTCAGCGGTTGCACACGGACGATCTCACGTATGCGCCGACAAAGATACAGGGTCGACGTGGTTGGTTCCACGGGGTAGTTGGCCGTCAATGTGCGTTCAACAACTTGATACGGTCCGTGCTACTTGGCTACGAGCTTCGGAGAGAGAACAGACCGCCACACAGGTGAGCCGGTGTCATTAGTCAGCTCTTTGGTGGAATAGTCACGACATTTCTGAAGCTGTTGATCTGCCGAGGTAAACGAACGGGCGAATTAACGGCATTCTTCGGCGTGGCGCGCAAGCTCCGAAACCGGTGTAAATTCTGTGGGGTCGGGATTGGAGGGAAGAATGGTTTCAGTCATGTAGGACGGCTCACGTCCGTACAAGAAAAATGGGACAACCTCTTGGTGGTCTGCGCCGCCTCATTGTAGGCAGGCGTGACAAAGGGCTACACAACGTCCCAGTTAGATTGGTTGGAGGACACGTACATAGACAGCATGTCTTCAAGGCCACGAATAAAGCTTTCCGTGCGCCCATTTGTTTGCGGATGGTATGACGTAGTTGTACGGTAAACAATTCGGCATTAAGGGCACAGGGTAAGCCCTATACTTCCCATGCATTTTTGGCCATTTTGAGGTACATTTTTCTCGGCATCTAATAAAGGCATATACATAAAGTATATATCATTTTCTTTCAAATTTTGTGCTCTTTTAACTGTACTAGAATTATGAACATCCTTAAAAATTTCAGTTTTTTATAATTTTTTGTCTGTTAGTACTTAAATTTTGGCATTATTTTAGCATTAAAAATTCTGTAACGAAAAAACTGTTGCGTGTATACTTTCAATTCTAGTACAGCAGGTGTGAAACGTTATGTAGATGACAGGGGGAAAAAATCAGCTCGTTATCGTGAATGATATAGGATATAATGGTACCTATGTAAGAAAAAACATTGTTTTGAGATAATTGAGTTTAAAGTAAAAAAAGAGGTTAAAACAATACTTTTTTGCCAAAAACACCACTGGAGCCATTTATTTAAAAACCACCAGCTTCTTAATCACTTCCAAAGTCATTTTTTTGCTTTTTACCCGGTCGTCTGTCCTTCCTGGACTATTTTGTGCACCATCGTACAGATCTCCTCACAAAGTATTTTGCTTGTGGTCAACCTATTTAAGCGACTTAATGGTGGTGTTGCTTCCAGGTTTTGGTCTGAATGATTTCAAAATGCTGGCTCATGCGTTGCTTCATCATTTAATAAAAGAACAGCATCTAATGTTACAGTCATTAGAGTGTGAAACCCAAAAAAGATGTTTTTTTGTTCGCAGCTTCGAAGGGCAAATGTGGAAAAAACGTGTAACAGGGTCTTGGGATTGCCCTCACTGAAAAATCAGCTCTGCAATGGTTCCTATGCCATTTCTTAATACAGCTGGTTCCAGAAAACATTTTGATCTGAAACTGGAAGTTTTTTGATGAAAAAAAAATGACAATAAACCCTGAGAACATTCTTAAGAGGATGTACGCACTCACTACATGCTTACGGGAAAACTGCTTTTTAGCGAGAAATAAGACTTTTTAAGGCAAGTGTGAATATGGAAGTGAACTTCCCTAATTGCGAAGAAAAACAAAAAGTCATTTTTTCAAAATTTTGCCTTACCCTGTGCCCTTAAGCGAGTAGGGCTTCAATAGCGTCGGATAAGAACTCCCGTCCTCGGTCACTGAAGATTTCCCGAGGCACCAGTTCCAAAGAATAAAGTGCCCGAGAAGAAAACAGGCAACGTCTCGTGCGGTCGCATCAGGTAGCGCTGCGGTTTCCGTATACCGGGTCAGGTGGTGCACAGCGTCTATAATTCATTGGTTTCCGGCGGTCGCAATAGGCAGTGAGCCATAGAGATCGATGCCGACGCGCTCGAAAGGCTTTGCTGGAGTGGGTAGAGGCTGCAACGGGCCGGTCAGTCGAGCCGGCGGCGATTTTCAGCGTTGATATTTTGTACACGAGCCGACGCACTTGCGCACGACGTTTTACACGCCGCGCCAATACTAGCGTAAGAGAAGCCGCTCCTAGGTCTTCAGGACGCTGGAATGAGCGCAAATTGGACCCGTATCTAAGGAAGGTCATATGTCGGCGCGCAAGTGGCAAGGAATAACCAACAACCACTTCCGGCAGTCGGAGAGGTAGTTGGCCGGTAGAGCAACTCGTCACGGTGGGCGAAGTGTGATACTTGCGGCGCAGAGCTCGCGTTCCTCTTCCAAGCAATGCACCGTAGCAGACAATGAGCCAATCATAGAAGTAAACCGCTGATCTTTGCTTTTGCTTAGCCGCCATGTTATTGACGTCAAGGGACGACAAAGACGGGTCATCTGCAGTATCAGTGGTGGCAAGACAGGAAACGGCAGCGGACACCGGTGAGCGCGATAGGGCATCAGCATCAGTGTGCTTGCGGCCGGAATGATAAATGACACGAATGTCGTACTCTTGTAGTCGAAAAGCCCACCGACCAAGACCACCAGAGGGATCTCTCAGGGAAGACAGCCAACAGAGTGCGTGATGTTCTGTGACGACATTAAATGGGCGGCCGTAAAAGTACGGGCGAAATTTTCCAAGAGCACAAATTATGGCCAAGCACTCTTTTAAATGCAGAGCATTTCTTTAACTCACGATGTCACCCGGCGTTGGCGTGCCTCGGCGTCCGCAACAGCCGTTCCAGGTGCGCCTTCTCCCCCACTCCTCCTCTACCGCATCACGCTACCCTCCTCGCTCTCAACAACAGGTCCACACCCCTCCCCCTACACTATATAAAAAATAATACTTACCGGCGCCTGGTTTCGATTCCACGACCCTGCGGGCGGAACGCAGGGTACATGGTGCTCTACCCACTGCGCCACAAAGCCGACACAGAATGGAAGGCTACGAACGCGCCTTATATCTTTGACTCATTCAAACTACGTCAAGAAGCTGCTAAAACAACGCATTCACTACCACCAAGTCCCCAAACACTAAACGTCAACGCAATACACCCACCCCCTATGCGACGCATTTACTCGAGTCCCCCTCGCGGGGAGATGAGCCCTTGGTTTTTTCAGTAACTATATACTTTGACTCAGTTTTCGTAAGGGTGCTTGCGTACGCCATGACGTACTCGTCAAAACCGGACTTCCGTTGGGTGAGCCCGGCGCCGAGACCAATCCCACTAGCTTCCGTGTGGGTCTCCGTTGGCGCCGACGGGTCGAAATGTCGCAGTATAGGCGGGGATGCAAGAAGCCGACGCAGGGTTGCAATCGCTTCGTCACAAGACGGCGACCACACAGAGAGGTTGCTGTCACTGCTCAGGAGCTTTTTTAAAGGCGAAATAATGCTACAAAATTTGTAACAAAGCGTCGGAAGCAGGAGCACGAGCCGATAAAAGTGCGAAGTGCCTTCATCATGACAGGCTTTGGAAACTCAGCGACCGCTTGAAGCTTGGTTGCGTCCGGAAGAACGGCGTCCGTAGATGCGATGTGTCCCAGGATGGTGAGCAGGAGTGCCGCGAAATGGAACTTTTTATGCTCAGCTGCAGTCTGGCGTTGGTATGGTAGGTGAAATCTTGCTCAAAATGAACAAGGTGCGTCTGGAAATCCGGAGAAAAGACGACGGCATCATCGAGAGAGCAAAGACACGTCTTCAAAATTAGTCCCGCAAAATGCTGCCCATCATGCATTCCAATGTGGCAGGGGCGTTGCAAAGCGCGAACAGCATAACATTAAATTCATAAAGGCCGTCCGGGGTATCAAACGCCGTTTTTTCTTGAACAGACTCTGCCATTGGAACCCGGCAGTGCCCAGAACGCAAATCAAGGGTTGAGAAAAATTTAGCTCCCTGTAGGCAGTCAAGGGCGTCATCGATGCGCGGGAGAGGATGGACGTCTTTGCGCGTTTTGGAGTTCAAACGAAGATAGTCAACGGAGAACCGGATGGATCCATCCTTCTTTCGAACAAGGACCACGAATAACGCCCACGGAATCGTTGAGGAGCGAATTACACCGCACTGCACCATGTCAGCCACCTGTCGTCAATGGTGCGACGCTTCGCCGGCGAAACACGATACAGTCGTTGGTCAAGAGGAGCATGTGAGCCAGTGTCAACCGAGTGTGTGACAACAGACGTCCGGCCCAGCGATCGTTGTGCACAGTCGAAAGAAGATTGAAATCGGCGAAGAAGCCTCATAACGAGTGCTTGCTGGGTCAAGTCTAAATTAATGCCAATGGAGTTCCCGAAAACATCGTACGACAATTCGGCTAGCTCGCATTAACAGACACTAAGTTCGTTGTTCTGAAGGTGGGAGAAATCATCAGGCACTTTTATGAAGATCGGAGGATCGACCAGCTCGAGAAAGCCGAGTGCTGCACCGTGCAGGAGGGGTCATGGTATCGTCGATGAATTCGTGGCCACCATGGCACTTGCACCATAGCGGACATTTAGCTGGGGGGAAGCAGCGGAAGACACCCGGGTTTGAGAAAGGCGTCGTAAGGCGAAAGAGTACAGTTTTATCCGGAATGGACGCGCAATACAGGGAAACAATACGGGAGCAGGCCACAGTCCTTGACTGTGGGACTGCGACCGCTAGTTTTCCTCCTCCTTCGTGGTAGGGAGGCGTCACATAGGCGACAGTGAGCGACAACGAGGGGAAGATGAGCGGCGGTCGTTGAAAGTACAAGAACGATGGGATGTCGACGAGGTCAATTGAAGGTGAGATTGGACTTGGTACATAGTTTGCGGCACATACGAAGGGGCACATGCGCGACTGTAATATGGAGCTTGCTGGGCCTTCTCCGGGAGCGGCACGAGACGGCGGCAATAACGGGCGACATGCCCAGGAATTCGGCAAGCGAAACAGATCGATCGGCTGTCGTGCGTACGCCATGAACTGGCACGGTAAGGGCTACTAAAGGGAGGTCGTTGTCTGGGCACAATAGTCAGAGGGTGTGGCGGTGGCTGAGCGGGTACGACAGGCTGAGTAGACAGTGCTAGCTGCTGTGGCATTGCCCGGTGCAAAAACGGAGCAGGTTTTAGTGACGACGTTGTCACGCCTGTGGCATACATGATTGCGGCAGTAACCAGCGCATGATGCTGAGTTGTTGGAAGTGCCTCTTCTACCTCTTCTGTATAACATGTCTGAGCCGTGGGTCCCGAGTAGACGACGTTTCCGGGCAACGCGGAAGAAGGGTGACTTTGCGGGCGACTTTTTCCCGGTTGAAAGCGTTTATTCGGCCGAACAGCACTGGGTCGTCTCCATAATTCGCATCCAAACACGACAGAGGTTCGGCCTGAGCGCAACCTTCTGGGGTGAGATCCTGTTGCCTTCGCAACTCGTCAAAGCTTTGGCACAAATTCACGACCTCAGAAATCGTCTGGGGGTCCTTGGCCATAAGCATTAGAAGGGTGTCATCGTCTACTTCTTTTCGTATGGGCTTGATCTTGCCCGCTTCCCTCATCGAAGTGTCTACGCGCTTACGAAAGTCAATAACGTCTTCAATATGGCTGGTAAACGTTTTACCAGCTTTCTGGCCTCCCACACGCAGTCGTTCCTTGTGTACAGCAGGGCGGCCGAATGCTCCAGGAAAGCGGGTGCGGAAGGCAGACCAGGTAGTAATGCCCAGTGCATTATTGCCATACCACAGCTTGGCCAGCTCTTCAAGGTAGAAGCCGACGTTAGACAGTTCGGCTGTGTCGTCCTAGTGATTTTGCATACTCACGCGTTCGTAGGATAACAGCCAGTCTTGAATATCACTGTTGTCCAGGCCGCTGAACCTGGTAGGATCCCGCGGTCGCAACCAGCCGGAGAAGCTAACGGGTGCGCCCTGCGCTGCAGCGGGAGACTGACTTGGCTCGTGGGAAATCGTGGATCGAGTCCGCTTGCGAAGTTGTCGCCGCAGGAGCACCCTAAAAACTGAATATTTTACACCCTTTAGGGTGGTTGGATTCTGTCGCCGCAGGAGCACCCTTTGTGAAGCACCCCAGAAGACAGGTGCCTTATAACACCCTTTTCGACCTAAAAGTATCCTAGGGTGCTACTTAGCACCCCAATCTGTAGGAGCATCTTCTGCAAAAGCACCCACCAAAAGAGGTACAAAAAGGGTGCGTCATCCTCGGTTCACAAATGGTGCAGCAGGTGTGAGACCACATATTGCACAATATGACACACGAATATGGTATGAGACATTCGTGCTTACCAAGCTCGGTTCTGTGAGACATTCCATTGAAGCTCAACGTCCGCTGATAATTTTCTTGAACTTGCGTCACCGATTGTTAAAACATCAATTTAAAGAGTCAGGAGACACATCTCAATACAGAGTTATAACTTTAGAGGTAGTTGATTATCCAAAACTTCGTGAAAAACCAATTATATGTTCACTTTGCCGAACTGCAGTACATATCCTTCGGGCTTCACTGCACAGCTTAACCATGCTATGCAGTGAAAGTAAATAGGTGTGCAACACTTCAACCACACAAAACTTCCTTGAACCTTAAAACCCTTGGCTTCTCAGTATTGCATCAAACTTCCAATCACGGTAGCTACCTGCAATGTTTAGTGCCTTATTCTTGAGCTGCGCAGGAAGGTTCAATATGAAGGAAGACCAAATGGGAAATGTATAGTTTCCTCCGTACTGCGGCTCATAATATAGTTCTCTCCATACTGCGGCTCATAATCTACTTATAAAAGTTGGGTACCCAAGCCATTTATTTTCGTTTGCATTATTTTTTTTGCTTTACAATAAAATATTCATATGGTACAGCACTTGCAAGGTTTGGTGGTATATGGAGTTTTTTATAAGCATACATTTAGACTAAATGACACAACATAGCAATAACAACAACTGCAAACATCACAGAACAATGCATACAAGTTTCCTGGTGAAGCCCATGGTTGAAATGTAATGTCATTGTTCATAAAACATTATTTTATCATGAGGCTACCTTGTGCATGGTGCCTTGCATTATGTCCCTGCCGGCGGATGTGGGGTCATTTGTCACTGTTGCAAATGAAAAGCCAACAGCCAGGACCCATTAGTTTTGGCTAGTATTACGAGGTGCCTCACGGCAAGCATTCTACGTCGATAGACTTTTTTAGAGTTGACTAGAACTGAAATCAGCAAAAGATTCTCTACAAAATATTCAGTCTATCCGCAGCTTTAGGGTTTGCTAATTTCTATATTTGGGTTTCTTCTGCCTTTCTTAACAACATTTTTCTTTTCATAAGAAGGTGCATAACAAAAAGCAAAAGCTTTTCTGTAAACCTTTGGTAGCTATATAATTGTTACAAAATATTTTACTCTAAATATGGCAGCTTAAATTTAGAATATTTGCATTTAAAAACATTAAAGTAAGTTTAAATTGATCATAAATTTTAGCTCTTTTTACGCAAAACTGTACATGGGATATGAAGTGCACCACAGGGAGGGCTCTGGATTAGCTTTAGCAAATTTAAGGTGCACTGAAATCTCTACACATGCGCTTTTCACTTTCTGTATCCACCAGGAAAATGGCTGCCAATTTAGACAGCGATTCTTAATAGTAGTTGACGTGCATTTTAAAATAATCTCAAACATTATAGCCACAAAATTAATTTTTTCAAGTTGTAGAAATTGCGCGTTACACCAGACATTGGGCTACACTGTCAAGAGCTTTAACATCTACACTGTCCTCTACAAAGCAAGCTTATGCTGGTAGAATGTTTCATACCATAATTACTGTGTGTTCAGAGCTCACGTGTGAAGTATGGATACTGCTGCTTCAGCAAGAACCGAGGATGAGCACCCTTCCTCGTTGTGAAAAAAAATAACAGAGAAAATGCCTTAAGCAGGATTCTGAAACAGGGTTGAAAGAAACAAGAATGAACAAGAAATTCTTTCAAAAAAAGTAAATCAATGCAAACAAATATTTATTTCAACTTCATTTCTACATAAGACCACCTGATGAAGACTGGTGATGGGATATTGGCTCAAAAAAAGAGCAGACAGCACTTATATAAATGCTACAGGGAGCCTTCGCAGCCAAAAATTGTTTGAGCACCTAAACTAATCACTGTTCAACAAACTCATAAAAAATGTTTGAATGCATAAAAAACCAGTGGTAAACACAGGAAACAGTTAAAACAGAATGACGGCACAAGTTTGTCCCGTCGTTCTCTTCTGTGTCCTGGGTTTTCCTTTGGTTTTTCATCCATTCAAACATGTACCAGCTAGCCCAGTCCAACGCCTTGGTATCATAAAAATATGGACAGTCAATCTTTACAGAAAGTTGAAAACAAAAGAAAGAATAAAGCAGGTGACAAAATTAAAACGACAGCGAATTGGTTAGTTTTTAATTTTAAATAATAATATAAAAAATAATGGCATGAATGAAATTGAGCAGCACGCGAAGTACCATGTTGCTAGCCCGACATTCCAATTTGAAGCAAAATATCCACTTTCAACACTACATAGGCCAAACATGCAATGAGGCATTCTATTAGGCACACAAAACATACCATAATTGTTAAAAAAGCTACGAATTAGTAGAAAAAACCTGACCACAACAAATTGGAATTGGTGACTAGATACAGTTTCAGAAATACACAGCGACATCATATAAAAATATATGGTTCCCATGCAAACATTGATCATAACAAAAATTCAGGACTACATTTATCAGACTGGCATCAATGTGCAAAGCAGCTTAATGAAGGAAGACGGTCTTCACTAAAAACATGTTAATATTGCGAGCTCATCTGCTTCCCTGCAAGTTGGGTGTTAAACCCACTGACACCTTAACTAACCCGCCTGAATCATTACTTTATAGACATTGAGGAATTTTACGAATTGGTTTATTGTAGCGAGCTGTCTAGTTTATTTCCCTATTTTTTTGGCATTTCGTGTCTAATTCTAAATTTAGTGACTAGATAGCTTTTACTATGGTCACGCACTGGTGACAACGAATATTTGATTTTACTTTTAAAAAATTTCAGTTTTGTTTTATTGCTCACCAGCCAACGATCTGAAATATCAGAGACGCTTAAAACGTATGTTGGCATTTCCTTCCAGCATTGTAGTACAACTAATCATGACTGTTACCATAATTTGTTCACAAATCATAATATTTGGAAAGTATTCAGCCGAATGAAAATGTCATTTCAGAAGCATGCACAATCAACAAGGCCTCAATGACTCTCACGACGTGGTCCACTTGTTTCTGTCACAAATAACCTCATTGCAGACACATTCCACCGAAGACGAAGGTAACATGCCCTCTTGGGTGATGAATATTTAAAAAGCCTTACGAGTAAGTTTGCTGCTGAGCACGTGAAATTGTGGCATTAAAACAAAAGATCCCTCTGCGGCATCTTTCACTTGGAGGAGTGCTTGACCACAAACTTTGAGAAGCTGGAAAATGCTCCATGAGCCGCTCCAGCTAGCAGAAACGATGCAGGACACAAGTTGGTAGGCGGACCGTTGGCATCCTGCGATTGTGAAGATATTTCTGTTTAGTAGATGCTCTTCTTTTTGTACCACTGCTTATTTCACCTTAACAAGCAGCTGAACACCTTAACGTTCGCCTAATAAAATGCTGCAATGCGGAACAGTTAGCAGGGTTACCTCAATTTTGCTTTTCTACGAATTAACACAATGTAGGTAATCTGCACACAACTACAATCAACCTACAATTTTCACCTACTTCAGTGCTAACATCAGCGTTTGACTGCTCAAGCACAAATACAGATGAGCAATCTGCTAAACGTATCCTCACAAACTGAACAATCAGGCATCAGAAATCGGCAAGGAAGGAGGTGTCACCTTTAAATGGCACTTTTTTCGTTCAAAACATAAACAACACCTGGGAGCTTGAAGCGTGAGAGGGGGTCTTTCACGCTGACAGTGTCAGAACATAGCTTGGTAGTGGGCACGTGCACGATGTGCACAATGTGTTTCTTGAAAATGCGTGCAAAAGCTTGACTGATGTGTAGGACGAGAATTGCAGCACGTTTTGACACAGGCCTTGTGGACGCTTCTGCCTGCTAATGTCAATGCAGATTCCTGCTAGTCGCCCTCTTCAATTTTCTGAATATAATGCTTTAGGCAGCCACAAGGACTGCATCAAAACGTGCAGCAATTACCTACGTCCCACACATCAGTGAAACTCTCGCACACATTTTCAAGAAACGCAGTGCATATATCGTACATGTGCCCACTAGCAAGCTGCGTTCTGATATTGTCAGCGTGAAAGACCCCCTCTCATGCTCCAAGCTTCCGGGTATTGTTTATTAGATTCCATGCGCTGAATGCAAATCAGTGTACATTGGCGAAACGGGCAATCTGCACAGAAGAATAACGCAGCACCGGAACGAAGTGAACAAGGGCCATGCAAAAAAAAAATCCACTGGCAGAGCACCGTAAGAGGACGGGACACATGGTCGACTGGAACAAGACGAAATTACCGACAACTGAGTGCAATCTATCTTCTCGATTACTGCTCGAGTCCCTCATCGTTCAGACGACGCCTAACATTATCAACATAATGAATGGGAATCTGCACCATATCTATGCAAACTCATTGCGCCGCGTAATGCCCAGAATATAGCTTCGTTTTCCAGGACACAGGCTCACCGTGAACAAGCACCAAACCGTTAAATGGCTTTCTTGACTTGGTCAGTGACTTACGTTTCATCATTGCAATAATGCTTTTACCTGCCTACACGGCATTCCGTCAAACACTGAACTACACTACATGAGCCATTGCCGTTCTTAACCTGCACCAGAGTATATAACCTTTCACTACTGCTATGAGATAGACCCATAAACGCACTTCAATATGGCCTTTATATTTAGCTCTTGGAAACATTATGTATAATTTTACCTTTATGTTGCACCTGCTACAGCAGCTGGTAATACACAAAAAACATGAAAAAAAACGGTGGTTTAACACGCCAAAGCTACACTTGGGATATTGGGAGCACTGTAGGGGAAGGCTTCGCATTAATTTTGACCACCTGGGTATTTTTGTGCGCACCGAAATCTCATAACACGGGCGTCTTTACGTGTTGCCTCCATCTGAAAAGCGGCCACACCAAGCGGTATCTGACCGACATTCGCCTCAACAGCACACCGCCCTAGCCACTGCAGTGGGTTAAACATATGAAATAAAGCGAGTTTTGGAGGGCAAATGAAAATATTAATCACACGTCTTATTTTCCCAATCGATGTACCTTTTGAATTCCACCATGCAATCCCCACTCCCCTACCGGCCTACCAAAACACCTTTGTCTCAAGAGGTAATCAGGCTGTTGTTAATGAAGTAAGTATTTACAATTCGAGACTTGCCACCGTTAAAGTCATGCACTTTGTTTTAGAGATAAGCGACATTAGCCATTTGCAGCACCAGGAGTTAATTGTGTTAAGATCAGATTGAAAGCATTGACTGTAGTAGTTGAAAGAAATTGTGCGATAAATTACAACATCATCTGCAAAGAGACCTACATGGGAGGATATGCAACATGGAAGATAGACAGGACCAAGCAACCTGCCTGGTGGGGACAACAAACTGGCACGAGCAAAAGTAGTATATAGTTATTAGGAGAAGTAAACTGCATTTGAGAAGAATGAAAATCTTTCGCTCAAGCGAGGACATTAGGGTGAAGTTTGAGAAGTAGTATGTGGTGTGCAATGCGATTGCATGCTTTAGAAAAATCGAAAAGAACTACCGCAGTTTGTAAGCCTGCGTCAATGGATCAATGTAGATTGTGAACAAATCCTGAAAGTTGTGTTTCTCAAGTAACCCTTGTGAAAACCGTGGTGATATTCGAATGTGACATTGTGATTTTATAAATAATTAGCGACCTGGGAGTGGATGAAATGTTTCCCGACCTTGCATATGGTGCTTGTTAGGGAAATTTAATGGCGAGGTACCGTCTCCTGATTTAAAGATTGGTGCTACCTCGACTATCTTCCAATCATGAGAGACTGCGAAAAAAGCACTGTCGTAATTCTACTGACTGCGGTATGTACTTTTCGGTATAGTATGATTAATACCAGTATGATCTGAAGTAGACCAGTTTGTATTGCAAGTTCAAAAGCATATTGAAAGATCCTAAATGTTTGCTTGGCTTGATTAAATACAAATACTTGCTTCAAAGTCAGTTCAATTTCTCTTCTTGCCCTTTAGTCATCGGCCCCAGATTCTCTTCAATATCTCTGCTAAGAAATGACACGCTCCAAACGCACAGCACTGCTTCATGAAAATGTTTCAAATATTCAGAGGCCACAGCACTGCTAACAGGTATACATCATGGCAGGTTCCACAACGTGCAATAACTAACCTAAAAGTACATAATCGGTGGGTGCACCGATATGGCAGCAGTGCCTGGACCGATGTGTCGAGCAAATGCACTGGCTTCTGAACGGGTGGTCCAAGCGGCCAGATGATGGATGAAAGAATGACCATTGCTGGCGGCAAAGCATACGGAGCACCAACGAAAGGCCAGGCAGTACTTGGGTACAGCAGGTGCAGGCGGTTGGCCAAGGGAGGCCCTGGCAAAGTCTTTGAAACTGGACTGGAAGGCAGCCGACCCAGCACAGCCAGCAGCAGCACCTGCTGGTGCATAATCTGTGAGTGTGCTGACACTTGTTGAAATACAAGAAGAGCATACACAAAACACGAATGCTTACATCAGGTAAATTTTTAATCGTTTAAAGACCGTAACCTCCAAGGCACTAATAAGAACATTCCCGGAACACCCCAAGTGAAATTTAGGTCACAGTAAGAATGTATTTATTAGACCCGCAGGTACTGTGAGTGGGGTATGCATGATATATGCAAAGCTCACTGCTGAGCTAATTTGCATGGAACGCATGCTAGGAGCTCATCTGTATTCCTTGCTTTCAATCGGAACTGGTGTGTGATAGTTGAGGCTCCTCCATTTCAATGTCTGACTTGTATCTGCACGTTCAATTCTCCAATATAAATCGAGTTGAGTGAGTGCCTACAGCTTTCTTGTTAGTCTCTATATGGCCTGCGGTTCAGCGAAAATGAGAACTTGCGAATTCGCTCAATTTTCTGCACTAATTTAAACAACACATATGCCTCTGATATCAAGTCACAGACTTCCCGAGAGCTACTCAGACGGAATCGGCAGGCGCCTCGTAGGCGTTGTGAAATCTCCCCCACTACCCCGAGACTATTCTAACTCCCTGCGAGGCCCCATGCGCGCATTTCACTTTCAATTTGCACGTATGTGAATTCTATACCTCTATGAACTCTCAGACGGGCGTCGTCATATTCGCGCCAGATTCGTGAAGCTCGGCAACGCCAGACGTCATGAAATTGCCGTACTCGCTCGCTGGTGCGCTGGCCAAACTCTCTCACCGTTTCCTGCCCTTGCATACTATTTTCTCCCCTTGCACTTTGTACATTCTCATCTGTTTAACTACACCTCCTGCGTCCTCATCTCTTGCCTGCTTTTCTTCCAGCACAACTCCGCCAGCACCCGGTCGACGCCTACGCTGTCGGGGCGCGTTGGCGAGCGAGTACGGCAATTTCCCGACACTGTTGCCAAGCGGAAAACAAGCGCTAAATAAAAACACAGGACGAGGAGTGGACGGGACAAGCGCTTGTCCCGTCCACTCCTCGTCCTGTGTTTTTATTTAGCGCTTGTTTTCCGTCTGACAATGAACCAACACGCCTAAACCTTTTCTCTTCTGCTGTTGCCGAGCTTCACGAGAACGGCACGCATATCGCGGCCCGAAGACCGCGAGGAGTACGGTCGCAACGGCGGCAGCCGGTCTCGCGAGCGCAATAGCTGCAAAGCGCACTGCACGGAATTCGGGTAGGGGGGGGGAAGAGACCTGACAACACCTACGAGACGCCAGCCACGGAATCAAGTGTACGCATGCACTTCCAGGGAACTTCCTGTTCATGTTATTTCTTGGTATACCGCGGGTACTCACGATGGAGGACTAATCACAGCGTCGTGCCACTCACGCGAAATTGCGACTGCGATCTGCAACCGCAAAGGCACTGTTTGAGAGACACATAAACAAACGCCCCGGTGTTAAAGAGCCTTGCGTGATGTGAAATTATTAGCAGCCGTGTACTATAGCGCGAGCATCGTAGCCAAGGTCTAGCTTCAGCGTAAATTGATGCTGACTTCTGAGGAAACGGTGGACGGGGCGCCAAGCAAGTATGCTAAATAACGTAGCCTCTCAGAGCAAATGAGATGGGGGTCTAGCAAACCACTTACCCATAAACACCAGAACTCCTTCCAACCAAATACAGAATAATAAAAAATGCGTGCTTACCCGAGCGAAAACGATGTTTCCAACGTACAGTTCTCCTTCACTGTCGTCTTCATCTCGCGGACACCACCCTTTGTTCGGATGCAACGTCATTCACTTTTGACGCGCAGTATTTTACGCGGCGACGACCGTTCTTCCGGGGTCCCCATGTTCAACACAGGCGTAGGTTGGAAGGGCAGACATCACCCATTAAGCTTTTATAACTATAATTTAAGCTTGGAATAGATCACTGATGAAATCACGCCAGCAACCACTCGGCACAAAACGCCATAAAAAACACACAAAAAGTGAGAGATAGTTGCCACACTTCAAATGCAGCACCTGTATGTTTGACGAAAATTGTGTTAGTACTCAGTAGTATTAACTCTATGTTAGTACTGTAATATTGGTAATTATCTTTCTGCTTTCAAAGTCTGAAATGTGTTTATAACCTAAATTTAAGGTCTTTAAACGCAAAAGTGAATACACACAAAGTAACTGACATATAAACTAATATTGAAAGAGGTTTTGACGGTTGTTTTGGTTTTGTTTTCACGGCGGGCTTCTCAAGAGAGAAGGTGCGAGAAAACGAGCTACTTTGGGTTTAGGAAGAGGGTGGTAAATGTCGGCGTTATAGAAAGCAAAGAACAGACGCTTACCCTGGTCCTAAAAAAGACAGCTAATGAAACCCTCAACTAAAAAAAAACAGCGAGGTTCGACGAGGAGTCGAACCATTGGCCTTCAAAACAGTAAACCGACGCGTTGCCGATCAGCTATCTCGGCAGGCGGTGTAGGGTGCCTAAAACAACTCTATACTTACGTAAAATGTCAACGAATATTGTCGCTTATGTCTAGTTTATGCTGCCTTTTTGAAATTCTGGCTGTCCTAACGCTTGTTTCTCAACCACCGGTCTTGCAGACGAGGCCGCATTGCTTGATTAAGCCAAAGCTCCCTTATTTGACTCAAGAAAAGCTATCGCAGTCAACCCGACCTTTTTGCGCAAGCCACGGTAGCCACGAATGAAATGGAATGTGCCGCTAGAATTATGCATTGACAACGCTTGTTTGTCCGGCACCGTCTTGCAGACAAGCAACGTCGCGCTAATACTACAAGCGATGTCACTCCTGGCATGTCAGGTGCATCAAACCCGTCGTGTAAAACGACTGCTAATAGTGCGAAAACCTCCGAGTTTGTAACAAATGTAGATTATTAGAAAGCGACCGAAGCAGGCGGTAACGGCGACGTGTACAGCAAACAGGTAGGCAGAACGGCAGCGACGAGCGAAAATGATTTTACACGACCGCCCCCGGCGGCCTGCGCAAAAAAGGAAGATAAAACCCCTGCATGCACACCCTCGAAGAAAGCTGTACAGCCGATTCAGTTTGTTGTGAACGAAGAGCAACCGAGGCTGCAGCAACAAACGATTGTGCTTGCCGTGGTATGAGCCAAAGCATATCTTCACATCGTTATGTCATCGACCGTCTGACTGTTACTTATTGAAGGGAAAAATCAGAACACAAACGTTGACGTCTACGGTCTATGCCAGACAGATACACGCTGTTTAGGCCCTAAAAAGCACCTTCAGGGCGTCTGTCGGTTCTGTCTGATGGCGCGCTCGTGCCGCTGATTACGAACAAGGCGTCTGTTGGCGTTCACTGATCGTGTTGGCGAGCCGTTAAACGTCATCACGGTTAAACTCTCTGTTGGAAGACTACGCTGTTGGGATAGAGTGCCGACAGAGCTTCTTATTGGCCCCACAAACGCCATCAAGGTTAAACTCCCTGTTGGAAGACTAAGCTATTGGGACGATAGAGTGCCGACAGAACTTCTTATTGGCCCCACAGGCGTGCTGTCAGCCCAACAAGAAAGTCTTGTTGGACTTTTTGTCCGGGAGATGGCAGGATAATACTTTGCAATGGCATTTGGTTGTTTTTTATGTAAGTAATCGTAGTATTATTTGGCGCCTGTTTATTTAGCACCTCATTTCATGCTTCCCCCCCAACTTTCGTTTTTAGATGCAGAGCATCTGATTCACTCGCCTTGTCCCTCCGGCGTCGTCGTCGTTGTCGTCGGCGTTGTCCACCCCTCCCCCATTCTCCTCGCCGCGCCAGTCGCGCTCTCCGCCGCTCACCCCCTCTCCTCTCCGATAGCGAACACTCTCTCGCGAGGGGCATTGGATTGGATTGGATTGGATTGGATTGGATTGGCTTGGCTTGGCTTGGATTGGATTGGATTTGGATTGGATTGGATTTGGATTGGATTGGATTAAAGTGGATTGTGTTGGATTGTGTTGCGTCATAGCCGCGGTACGTTGCGTCATAGCAGCGGCAGACGCGCTGGGGCCGGCGCATGTGCAGTACTCTCTCTTCCGCGGTTTCCTCTCCTTCGGGCGCGCTGCGCATATAATCGGTGTGCCGTTCTCCGGCGAAGCAACATCCACGCTTGGCTCGAACACCTAGAGTCCATGCCGCTTTACAAGTACGCCAACGTCGTCATCGACTGGGACCGGCTTACGCAGTCCCCTCAACGTTATGCGCGCTATAAAACGCGGTCCCTTCGCCGCTCCGCCTATGCGTCGCGTCTACACAGGGGTTCCCGCGAGGGGAGGTGGGAGTTTCTCTTTCTTTTGATATCTGACTTGTTCTCCAGCGTTGTTTGTGCAGGAGAGACCGAGGTGATCTGTTTCTTGCATTTGTGCAAATTATTGACGGTCGCCAACAATAATAATGTAATAAAATTGTGATTGCTAGTAAGTTATAACTCCACTGAGCGAAGAGAATGACTGTTGTCAGAAGGGGGGGGGGGCATGATTGCACTGTTGGGACAGAAGAGGAACAGAGAGCGACGGAATTTTGAAATGGTCACAGTTCAAGGTTGTGCCTGTGGTCCGTGAAACGCTGTAAAAAAAGTGGGAAGGGGAGGGCTATTGTGTCGAAGTTCGTAATAAGCAAGGGCTGATTTTTTTCCTGTTTAACGTCCATCTCGCTGCTGCATTATATTGGATTTGGCGAAGAGAGATCTCATCGTAAGCGCCTTCATTTTCCGTTTTAAACTGTTTCATTTATTTTTTATTTTCCATTCGTGCGACAAGATTTTGATCAACAGTAAAAAACCATTCGATAAAATGCGAAACCCTCATTCAAACGCTCCGCAGATTCGCGTCAGCTGTGTTACCGCATAATACTACGGGAACAAATTCTTAGGTAAATTCGATTTCGTTGAGGACACCGATGCCTCGCGTAAAAGTTTTATTTATAGGACTACAAGAGGCATTTTGTAGCCTTCCCTTCCCGTGCACCCAGACATCGAAACAAACCTTGTCATACACTCGAAGAAGTAGATTAGTGCAGAGTGGAATTTAAACATTCAGCACGTTTTGTGCAATTTACGAACAGCAATTTTAGAGCATTTCCCCCTGGTCTATGTGGATAGTTCATATTTAAACCTCTCAACGGGAGGTGAAATAGCCCAATGTGCGGTTTAAACATTCAGCCTGTTTTTGTGCAATTTTGCATGCTTGCATTCACACACCGTTCTTTTAGGCACTCTAACGATAGGGCGCCGTGGTAACACCCCAATCGAGAAGAAACACTTTTTAGCACCACTTTACCGGTCGTAGCACCCTTTGAAACTGTTGATTACACCCCTGAATTTTGGCACCCTCGAGATGGGGTGCCCGGGCAATATTTGGGCGCTTGAAAGGTGCAAAAAGGGTGCAAAATGTTCAGTACACCCTTCTAGAACCTAAAGGGTGTAAAAATAATAAGAGTTACACCCCTTAATTTGTGGCACCCTCATGATTGGGTGCCGGAGCAATGTTTTGGTCCCTAAAAGGTGCAAAAAAGGTGCAAAATGTTGAGTGCACCCTTTTAGCACCATAAGTTAAAAAATTTAGTGTGTAGGATCAGGTATCTACCTGATCCTACAGAATAAATTTTCTAGGTCTAGGGTCTAGGGGAATTATTTACGGGCTAGAGGTGAAGCGAGCGTAGATTTGAGCGTTAAGACGATGGCCCATATCACGTGCAAACGCATCTCCTGCGGTGTTTCTTCTTCCGCTGACACCGTTGTGAACGCATACCCTCACGGGTAGATTGGGCACCTTTTCCAGATGGCTGATGCCTGTACCCAGCACATTATTCATTATTATTCAGCACCTTCATCATTATTCAGCACATTATTCACGCTCACAATATTTATAAGTAGTATAAAAAACTTCTGGGTGATCCAGATGAAATATTTGAGAAAATGGTTGACTCACGATGAAAAACAAAAACAGCCTTTTACTGACGTTTAGTCTGGAGAACCAGCCTTCTTCGGAGTACCGCGATAACTCCGAAGAAGACTAATCCTCCAGGAGAACCGCCAGCAAAAACTGTGTTTGATTTTAACCGTAAGTCAAGCATTTTATCATTAGTGTACATATATATATATATATATATATATATATATATATATATATATATAAAGGGTTGGCAGTCAAGAAAACCTCGGAAAGCAAAGGAGAGGTTTTGGTGGGTCATAACAAGAGATGAAGAATTTTTTGAGTCGAAACGAAAGTGGTGAAAAAATGCCCGCCGGGTGGAATCCAAACCCACGACCTCCAGAATATCGGTCTTGTGCGATAAACACTACGCTACCGGCGGGGCTGTTTCCCCAGCACTTTCTAGGGTATTTATGTTAAGGTATTTTTGTTTCCTGCACTTGGGGGTGGCAGCCAGCGCCATTCGGACTACTCGGGGTGAAGGGGACCTTCTTTTTAACCCCTGAGCCATGACTCGAGTGTCTACGACATGTCGAGAGTGGTCGACCAGCGTTGAACCCTCTTAAGCTCCCTTTGGCACCAAGACTGCCAGAGCAGAGGCCCTCGCTAAGCATGTAGCGAATCAGAAAATGGAAAATGAGGGGCTCCGTGAAATAAGACGGAAAATAAGGGTTGGCAGTCAAGAAAACCTCGGAAAGCAAAGGGGAGGTCGTGGTGGGTCATAGAAAGAGATGAAGAATTTTTTGAGTCAAAAAGAAAGTGGTGAAAAATGCCCGCCGGGTGGGATCCGAACCCACGACCTCCAGAATACCGGTCTGGTGCGATAACCACTACGCTACCGGCGGGGCTGTTACCCCAGCCCTTTCTCGGGTATTTCTGTTAAGGTATTTTTGTTTCCTGCACTTGGGGTGGTAGCCAGCGCCACTCGGACAACTCGGGGTGAAGGGGACCTTCTTTTTAACCCCCGAGCCGTGACTCGAGTGTCTACGACATGTCGAGAGTGGCCGACCAGCGTTGAACCCTCTTAAGCTCCCTTTGGCACCAAGACTGCCAGAGCAGAGGCCCTCGCTAAGCATGTAGCGAATCAGAAAATGGGAAATGAGGGGCTGCGTGAAATAATACGGAGAATAAGGGTTGGCACTCAAGAAAACCTCGGAAAGCCTTGCTGCTTGACGTTGTTAGGCGGCTCGTAGTGGAGTATCTTGGACTCTGGAGTTGGTCCTCACTGGCGATTATCTGCTTAAGCGGCCGATTCAGTCCCCAGCGGGTTTTTCAGATGGATGGGTGGTCACAATGTTGGGCCGGAGGCCCAATGGCCCCGTTGCCCACATTGACGGCGAAGGGTGTCCCATCAACAACGTTAGGCATGGAAAATAAAAAAATGCCTTCACGAATATTAAAATGGGCATATAGGGATGTGCATAGAAAACACAGAAATGTGTAATGACTAGCTAGAGAGAGCTAGAGAGAGAGGGGAAGGGTGTGAGGGTTTGTCGTGAAGAGCGGAGGTTTGCTCTTCAGCACCTCTGGATAGTAGTACTAGTGCCACTTTATTTTACATTGGGTTCAGGGGGGTGTGGTGGAGACCCAAAGGGCCCCAGCGACGTCCAGGGCGCTGTACGTGACGGTTTCTTGCGTTGCGAGGTCAAAGCTCACCAGAGCCTGCTCCCAGTGGGAAGAGGAGGGGAAAGTGGAGAAGGGGTCGCGCGGACACTCACAGACCGAGTGGAAGAGAGTGTCCAGCGTGCCACATCAGGGGCAGTGAAGGGAGATGAATTTGTGTTGGTGAGTGTTCAGAAAGAGAGTGTGGTGTGGGAAAGTGTGGGTTTGTATTGTAAGATCCACAACATGTGCGCTGCGGGCGAGGAAGTGAAGGGTGCGGGTTAGGTAGGTTCCTGCGGAGGAGGCGGTAATATTGAGTTATGCCCCTGTACGTAAGTAGGTTCGAGTGGAACCTTTCGGGGATGACATGTGTACGTGTAAAAGAAGCGGGAGCCTGGGATATCAAAGCTCAGGCGTGTTGGTGTGCCGTCTCATTGCATCCTACGCCGGTGTGGGCGGGAGTCCACAGCAGCATCCCGGGGTGGGCAAGGAGATTCTGAAGAGTTTTGAGTTCAGCTGTGAAAATGACGCCCTTTGTGTAATTTTCCTATGGAAGTTTGGGAGTCAGATAAAATGATCTGGGGGGCAGGTAATTGAGTAAGGGCAAGGGAAATGGCTTCCCTTCCTCAGTTACCGAGGAGGTGGTGACCCTTCTAAGGAATTACTGCTTCGCGCTTCCCACAGGTTTCACGTTGAGTGCAACTGCTTTGAATTTTTTTACCTTGCGCAAGCAAATTGGTTTTTCGTGCACACACACCCACTAGCCTTCAAGATTTATGAACATGCCCAGAAGAGTGAGCTGTTAGATGGAATAAAATATTTACTTTACGAACATGCCAACGAAACAGCGCAGTCACTTTCAATGAAACGTTTACTTTGCAAACTTGCCCAGAGTTAAATTTGAAGAGTGGATCGGTCGCCCAAAGTCGATGATCTCTGATCCGATGAGCGACGACTCGCTGGCTTGTTGACCGACGGCACATAGCCGATGACGGTCTACTCCAAGCACACTCAAAATGTACAATATGTATACTTAATTTACATTACGTATTTACAACTTCCAAGGACCATGATCGCCAAAAAAAAGGGAGGGCAAGGTCCGCGTCGAGCGGGAGCTCGCCGCTCTACACCTCTCTTCTCAATCTCTGTCTCTCTTCACCATGTCTCCGTTCAGTCCTCAAAACATCAAACTCATCGGTTTTACCACTAAAACCCCACCCACAAACGGGACGTCACAACTTGAGAGTGAGGATGGCTCTTTCATTAGCCCACACTAAGACACTGATTGGCTACCGTGACAAACAAAGCTAGGTGGGTTGGAAACGGTCACGTGACCCAATGTTCTCAGTCTCATACAGAAACCCAAAGGTATTCCTCAAAACACAAATATAACAGAAACGAAAACCAACCGACTAAAAGCAGACCTAATGCTTGGAATCGGCTCTCGGGTGGTACGCATTAAAGTATTGTCCATACCACGCCGTTTATCATTGTGGCCCACGCCACCGAAATTCGTTTCCTTTGTTAACACATGGAGAGCCTAACAAAGCCTGGCCGTTTACCCAACGACGCATCCCATCCGCGAAGTCGCCGGGTTGAGACGTGTGAAGAATGGCAACTTTGCCCAGTAACTTTGAGCAGTGCAACTGTCACAGACTGAACGTCTAGTGACCAAGGTTTGACCCCTTGACCGACCCTCCGCTCCCGTTCGGTTTGGGGATTCTCGGGGTTGTAATCCCGGACATTAAAATATCAACGGCTCCCCTCCGCCGGCTTCTCACAAGAAAACCCTTCCTCGAAAGCTTACATCGCTTTCAGCTATAATAGAGTGAGCGACGCGTTTGTATGCGTCGTCTCCGGGCCCGCTCGTCGGGTGGACACAAAAGCGCGGCGAATAGCAAAGAAGCCTGCGCGGTTTCTCGCTACGCCCCTCGCGCATAACTCAGCTCGGCCGGCGGAGAAACAAACACAATAAAGGTAAACAAGCTAACCCCAGCGGAAGACATCTAGTTGCCGCGCGGTTTTAATTATTAAGTGAGGCGCCCGAACTTAACACCCAGGAAACTGCGCTGTTACATGCAAGAAAATTGTTACTTCACGAACGTGCCCACTGTTACCTGCAATGTGAACATGCCCACTCGACTGCGCTGTTACTTGCAAAGAACTATTTACTAGATGCAGCCACGAAGTTACAAGGTCCGCCCAACATTCGGCTAAGGTTACTGCAGATATTCAGTTCGGCGAACTTCTTGCCAACCCTTTGGAAACAGTGGTGATCGTAATGAGTGATAGTACCCTCTTCGGCTGAAGTATTTGCTCGCTGAGTACGCTAGGAACGTCTGATAGCACTGGTTCATTTGCGTGCGGTCAGGGGCGCACACTTGCGTACGAAGGATTAATAGCTGTTCATAATGCTTCATGGGGCCCTGGGTACGGTTTCAAAATATCAATCAATCAATCAATCAATCAATCAATCAATCAATCAATCAATCAATCAATCAATCAATCAATCAATCAATCAATCAATCAATCAATCAATCAATCAATCAATCAATAATTCTATCTATCAATCAATCAATGTGTAATAAAATGTAAGCCTGACTGCGAATGTCTTGTTTTCAGGGGCTATTTACATTACTAATTTTGTGTACGTGCCTTTCGTTACGCCATGCTGCTGCGGGGGCCAGTGACGTGTTTTTAAATATATACACATGCAATAAACAAAGCAATGAACTTTATCCCGCTGGTCAACATTTCATCAGTTCACTCATTCGCTAAGATTATTCAGTCCTTACAAGACAAAATACACAAACTAATGGTTTCTCTCTGTGGTTTTTGTCTACTCTTTCTTTCGTGCAGTCGTACTTTTTATCCTGCGGAATTTTCTACCATCGACTACTGGTTCGAGAGCGCTGAAGAGGCGACGAGAAAACATGGCAACAACCGGGAGGTAGATACCTCAATGCTGCCCTCATTTTGTTTGTATGCCGCAGGACTTTGTTGTAATGGTTGTATACGTGGACATTTGTCTACGCAGTTTGACTGTCCTCAGCATCTGGAGCAGGCGATGCTCATACTTTGGCTAAGTACAAGAGTTCACCACAGAATAAACGTTTGTATCAAAATTTGTGTATCCCTGGTTTTGTTTGTTTGTATGCCAGAGGACTTTGTTGTATACGTGGACATTTGCTGCGCAGTTTGACTGCCCTCAGCATCTGGAGCAGGCGATGCTCATACTTTGGCTAAGAACAAGAGTTCACGACATAATAAACGATTCTATCAAAATGTGTGTATCCCTGGTTTTTGATGTTACTGGTTGACGGGAGTATTGAGGCGGGGTTCAGTGCACGTGTCCTCTATCCCCTTCTGTATGCCTCGATCTACGCATTTATTCTGTAGAGAGTATAGATTGTGAAAGCGCCGACGTTATGAGCATAAGAAAACACAGTCCTGATGTGGCCGAACTAGTATGCAGCTAATGAATATAACGAGACCTTGGCATTTCTTTTCATTTGTGAATAGAAAAGCTATAATGTCCAATTTACCAGTTGTGCTCACTTAGGTGCCAGAGCACCCTGAATAGCTGGAGAATGCTGCGGCTGCACGAGGGGAGGAAAAACGGCCAGAGGTGTAAGCAGGTATAGTGCGTTTGAAATGAAATGGGTTTACTCACAGACAATACTGGCCCCTACAGCCGTTGCACCTTCACCTTTTGTATCACCAAAGGGTACCGCATGGAAAAGGTACACAGGGCCCTGCAATTGAAAGGTTGTGTGTTCGCTGAATGGGCAAAGACTAATTTAAGCGGCATCACGACGTGGGAGTCTTGTTTATGCGTCCATGAAGAGCTGCAATTTAAAAGGCACCTGAATGGTGTTTCGAGCTCACTAAATGAACAAGCGGGGTCTTTAGGTCGGGTGGCCAATGTCATCTGTGGCATAACTTTTTCACGTGCTGCGGAAAGCGCGCACTTTTGTTGCAAGTTTCGTGGTATCTTTCACGCCCCTTTCTGCGCATTTTCGGACAGCGCCTTTGGTGTGTTAAAAAGCAGAGATCCTGCTATTGGCCGGCTGTTCTCCCGCCCTTACGCCGAAGAGAAGCGTCGTGTGCGCACCGTGAGCGCGTTTCGGTTGTACCTTTGGTGAATTAGTGCTTCCTGCAACAAGCATAATGCTAGCGTGGTCGTCTATATTTACCTATTGTAATCTATTATCCTGCCTATCCCGGGAGCGTGCTCACACTAGGCCTACACGACGACTACACGACGGCGACGCTTATTTCAAAGTTTGGCGACCACGTTGTTACACGACGCCGACGGCAACACAAATCGGCCGTTCATCGGAAGTCCGCATATTGTGTCTTGCTCGCCGACCGACGATGCAGACAATACCGGTGGCGACCGGTTGGTTCGTGGGTCGTTGGTAACCGATAAAAAAGCGTAAAGCTGCGCCGCAGCAACATTCATGGCGTAATGAATGCCGCTTTGTATTCTTAGTTTGTAAGGTGTAATAAACTTAGTAAGGTTCACAAAGCCTATACAACTCAACAGTAGCGCTAAGGGGATCCTTATCTTGGCTGATAACGCTTCAGCCGTCTTCGGCTACTTCGTTTCCACGGAGCTGTGCAAACTGCATAGGCATGTCCAATAGGAGCGATTGTAGCAAATGCACGGTCAGTTAAGTGCACAGGATAAGTTACAGAGCGATTTCGGTGATAAGTAATAATTATCAGCCAACGTTTTAACATAAAGCCTAAAACAAAAATATGGCAAGCAGTATTCTCGCAGGGCGACATCACTGTCGCAGCCGGGCACACATTCGCGATTGATTCTGCTGCCCGCAGCAGCGAATGTGCTGGTAATCAGCTATGGTGGTGCTTCAGGGAACCTTACTGAGGAAGCGTATTTCAAGAAATGCTCAGTTTACCAGCCAAGAATTCTATAAACCCGGTGGGAAACACTGAAACGAGGTACGAATGGTGCAACTCCATCTGTATATACGTTATTTCCAGAAACCCACCCGTTTTGCCGTGGCGCAGTGGTTTAGAGCATCGCACGCACTAAATCCCTGTAGCCGGTTCAAATTTTGGTATGGTCTTGTTTTACAGTCAGAGCCCCTTAGGTTCTCATACAGTCGGCGTCTCCTGTCGTCGTTGTTTTGTGTACTCATGGTACTAAAACAGCGGCAGACTCGTTTTCCAACGCCTCGCGCTAGAACGTTTCACCACTGCGGGAAAAAACGCGTACTGAACGAACGCACCTGAACACTCGTTTTCCAAAACCTCGCTCTAGAACGCTTCTTGCTTCATAGAAAGGGGATTTTTACGCAAAGCTGTATATATCTATCCCCCAACGAGCACATCACCGTGGACAAAAAAGCTAAGGCACAAAGAATACACTTATACAGTGCATGCTTCGACCCTCCCAATGTTTCAGGTTAGTGGCGATATGGCCGAGGATTTTCGGAGAGAGAGAGAGAGAGAGAGAGAGAGAGAGAAGAGGGAAGAAGGGAGGGAGAATAATATTTTTTTTTTCTCGGAGATTTAACTGGCATGAATTGGGTATCCTATTTGTGAATTCAAAACAAAACCTTTTGGTTAGGTGTAGAACTAACATTTTAAATGTCAATACATCCCTTAAGTCATTGCCATGATTTCTTCAGTTTTAAACTCGTTACTTGTATGAAAAAACTCAATTGTATTATAGAGGATCTAACAGTAATGTATATATATATATATATATATATATATATATATATATATATATATATATATATATATATATATATATATATATATATATATATATATATCCAGAGCGAAAGAAAAAAATTTCGCATGTCTTTATTTAAAGTAAACATAGTTCCCTTCCATCCATTCAGGCACGGCCCAAGGTGTGTTTATGGCGTGGTGGAAAGGAGTGTATGGCCAACGCCGGCATCCATACACGTAAAATATGAATGCACATGCTCGGAAGAGAGAAAAAAGGCCTCCAGGTCATCAGGAGGAGAGTGTAGTTGGATTAATTATTTTATGTAATGATATGCAGGGCCAGACAAATTGCCAGTCGCTTCCCCAAAATTCACAGTACTCTTCCGAGACCGCTTTCAATATCGGTTAGTGTACTTGTCTTAACTAATAAACGCAGGGTCGTGTATAAGCTTCCAGAGAAAGAGGTGGAATCGAAGCACGACGCACGCTAGAAAAGGCGCTGCGGCATGTCGTGCATCCCTTGGGTTACTTTTTTGTATCTGTTATAAGTGCTTAGATGAGATTTTATTAATATCATGAAATGCTACTACACTGTGTACGCACGTGCATGGCGTAACCACAACACCACCAAGCTCGACATTGGCGCCATCCTGCCGACTGTTAAGCAATATATAAACCTACGTTGGTTCGGAACGCACGTACGTGCTCACACTAAATAAACGTGAGGCTATTCTTTATTCCTTTACTCGTATTAACTTTTAGACCCCAATAGGTCTAAAATTCGTCGACACAAATAGATCAATTCGTCGACACATGTCGACGAATCCATTGGCTTGCTCTGAAAGGGTCGTTCTCTTTTCGTGCGAACTTTCTACGATGTGTCAAGCGTAAAACCCCTGCCCCGTACGCTCTGTTACATTTTCTAGCCATTAGTGCACTGCGGGATTAATAAAGAGAATGATGAATAAAAAACTGCGGGAAAGATACGCAAGAAGTCAGACGACCCAGTCCCAAGTGATGCTTGCGACGTGGTGCTATCGCTGTAGAAGGCGTACGTAACTGGAAGTCGTTGTAGATGTCACAGATAAACGAGGAATCACGGCCACTATCAGGGAGGAGCGCTGAGCGCAAGCGAGGAGAAACAGGAATGAGGAAGAAACGCAC
Source organism: Haemaphysalis longicornis (assembly GCF_048455015.1). Classification (NCBI taxonomy): domain Eukaryota; kingdom Metazoa; phylum Arthropoda; class Arachnida; order Ixodida; family Ixodidae; genus Haemaphysalis; species Haemaphysalis longicornis. The sequence goes on from NW_027526445.1 coordinate 3,973,071, forward strand.
AGCGGACGAAAATGCCCTGTTTAATTTATAATACCTCTATTAGTAATAATCTAACAAAATTTGTAGGCATGTGAACATTGACATCTCCAGAAATTGGAACACGCGTGTACTGGCAAACCCTCTTTCATACCGACTTGAAGTACTGTCTCCCTTTATCCTGTGCTGTTCCTCACTAGGAGAGTGTGCGCTTTATTGTCGCCTACGAGAGGTCGGTAAGGTTGTGACGCACGAAAAGAGAGGAGAGAATTTGCGCGGTCTTGTTGACAATGCAGGCTTAGAAAAAGTAGTTTTATAAGAGAGCGAGCTTGCGGCCCATGTGCTTGCATTCCGTTTTCTTGGGCTCTAAAACCGCTACAGCTAGTACACTGAAAAGTTCCTTATACAAAGGTGTAGCAGCCTTGAATGTATTTTAATTTATGTTCACACGTTCCGAATTCCAACTATTTCGCCCAATTAACAACAGGAGACCAGCTGCACCATTTTACCACGAATGCGTTCAAGTTTTTGAATGCGTCTGTATTTGAGGATGTTAGGCTGGTTCATGACAACTCCTCTACAAATGTCGAGATGTCTTCCATCCTAAATGACGGGGATATTAAGGACACTGCACAGTACCATGCTTGATCATCTGGCTCCAGTATTTCCTTGATGGCATAATGTTACATATCTCCGAAAATTTAAAATTACATTCAGTTTTTTCGAAATGCATACAATGTTCACCTTTTTTGGAACACGCCATAAACAGCTGGCGGGAGATATTTCTTGTTTTTGATCATTGTCACATTTCCGACATCCTTTGGGGCTAGCGTCAGCCGTCAAATAGAGTACCAGTGAATGCAAAAGAGTGCTGGAGTCCCAAGTATGTCAGGATACTTAAGAACATGTTGAAGGCGGGAAGCCTTCATATGTGTTCGAAATTGTCGGATTAAGCGTGTTCTTCCAAGCTTCGAAGACATGAGTGTCATGAGGACGCTTGATGTATTTTCTCCCGAGACACCCAGAAAACCTTTCCGCAAAGAGGTTTGTGAATAGGTTAAAGCAACAACCTTCATTTTAATTTTTAAAAGTAACGGCTGTGCTTCAGTAGCTGTGCAATGCGAAAGAAGGTTCGCTATACCGGCAGGGTTTGGGGAGAGTCTACCACCCACAAAGGTAATGGAGATGACCCTATTGTAGTTCTGAAACCACAACATTTGAAGCACAACATCCTGCTGTATCTGCAGGTCACCCAGTCATCTGACTCTTAGCTTTGCTGATGACGCAGCCCTGCAGATGACGTAGATATTCTGAAAACGTACACAGGGGTGGCAGAAGAAGATAGATAGTTTTTTATATGTTCAACTTAGACTGCCACCGCAAAGCGGAGGCTCGAACGGGAGTTCTTTATATTGTTGAGTCAAAGTGTTGTTCTAAACGTGTTTTTAATTGCTTTCGCCGATGTCGAGCCAACATCTATCCTCAATAAAAACGACACCACCAAGTATTAGGTATGTATGGATGTCTTGCCTCAAATGTTCCTAATGTCTTCTTTTTGCTCAACCACTGCGACAAGTATGAAAAATGGTACCAGGGTTTGTGGTGTGGAATGGTTTTGATCACATTACTTTTGTATTTTATAACCCTTTTATTGTTTTGACGAGTGGCTGAATCAATGCACCGATAGACATCCAGGCAGACAGATTGAAAGTTTTGCGTTTTTCGAGTTTGTGTAGCCCAAGAAAGACTATTGTCTTTAAATGTTCCCATCATTCCAGGTAGCTTAAAATACCTGCGTACAGTCTCCCACCCATGGAGACCAAGAGCAGCTAGGAATATTCAGAATGGTTGTATGAGAGAGCGAATCAAATTATGACACTAAGAGTATCAGGAATATCAAGAGGGTAAGTTGAAATAAATGGCTTTTTAAATAAACTACTCGTTTTATAATCCTTTTATCGTTTGACTGGGGGGCTGAATCGACGTACAGAAAGACAGACAGACCAAAATATTGTAACCCAAGAAAGACTACCGCCGTTCCTATTCATTTCAGGTGGCATAGAATTTCTGCATGTGGATGGCCACCGAGGCCAAGAGTAGCTAGTGAAACGTAGATTGGTTGCATAAAAGAGTGAATCAAATGCCGAATTTATGAATAAACACACCTAAGCTGGCATGTGTCAATGAGAGAACTTGTTTTCTAGTGACGCAGCCAGAGCAAAGATGTTGCTGTTGGGGTCGTTTTCTCGAAAACCATTCATTTCAGGTGGATGTATGATCGCCTTTGTTTTTTACTAGGCCATTATTTTCAAGTTCATTTGATCATGATTGTGCATATGTAGTTAGTAGGGCTGTGGAACGGAAACAGTGGTATCATGTTGGTTGTTCTAAACGGTTTTAAATAGATTCAGTGTGGCGGGGCAGGACTGGTCGTGCTGGCGACTTGCCTACCCACCTACCCCGGAATTACTTAGTACCTACGTAACAAAAGGGCATATATGCGTGGCAAAAATTTCTCCCGCCACTTACGTCTGATTACGTGCTGTAAAGTCTAAAGCATGGTGGTACCTAGAAACGACGTTTAATAAATACACTAAGAACCACCCACTTGAGCGGCCAACAGGTGGCACATGTTCCCCACGAAACGCGACCATAGATACAGCCACCTGTCGGATGGAACACATAATATACGTGTTCAGTCACACGTGCTGCGCGACACGCGCAACAAACACTACGCGCAACAAAAGGATGGCAAGAAACATGAACAAGAGGGATACCTAGAAATGTTTATGACATCATAAGTGAATAAGCTTGAAGTGAATCGCCGGCATTCTTTCTGATGTCCTATCTTTCTTTGTACTACATCTGTTCGGAGACAGCAACACATGCCGATAAAGCTTCGTCAATAGCGGGTTGCCAGAGCGTGTCTTGATGACTGACGTTTTTTGGGTGCTGCAATACCAAGGTGGCAGTACAACCTTTTTCTGATTGGCCTATATACTTTGCTACAAAGTGAAAGCCAGTGAGAACAAGCCCCAAAACATGGCGGTGAGAGAAAAGCACCCTGGATTGCTAAGGAGCTATGTGACGTGCTTGCTAAGGCAATTAGAAATGGAACGAATACTGCGACTGAAATTCCGCTTTAATGGTGTATTTCTAAAAACACAAGGCTTAGTAAACCTGGAAACTAAATCAGATAAAGGTCGGAAGTGTGTTCAGGCTCAGATGCGGACTTTTAAAACAAGTTTTTTTCGAATAAAATATCTCCCTACACAAAAGCTACAACAATTGGAGGCAAATTTTACGTGCTTCGTGTGCGTTGTTACATAACGCATATATCAAGACGACAAAAAAAACACTAATCGGAAAAAGTCATTGCATGTGATATATCGGACTTTCACCTCCAAGTAACTCTGGCGTGTCACGTCAAGCCTCGAGTTGCACGTTTTATCGGTCAGGGTTCCACGCTTTTAAAAGTGAAGCCGGTGAAACATTTGACGTGCATAAGTGAAAAAAGTCGAGATATTGTGGCTAGCCCCCAATTTATTTCTCGATACTGCTCCACAAGAATCGAAAAGATGACCAGAAGAAAAATCGGTTTCCACGAGCTCTTATTCAAAGTGTTTTGAAGTGTTCTTGTCTTAGCAGACGAAGCTTTAGCAATAAATTGTAAATAATAATAAGTCTATTTTCAAATTGACTTGAGCCATCTAACCCGCCTGAAATCGTAAATATACACATTGGGCCTGTGTGTGTGTGTGCGTGTGTGTGTGTGTGCGTGCGTGTGCGTGCGTGCGTGCGTGTGCATGTGTGTGTGTGTCTGTGTGTGCGCATGTATGTGTACATTGTCCCTGAATTATGGAAAAGACGCTTAAGCTACTGAGATACCCTAGGTGTGTTTACAGCTGACCTGGTTTTATGTGATTTGTAACTGGTTTGAAGCTATTCGCTTCTTTGGAAGGAGACTACGCCAGGTTAATAAAATGTGTGGGGTAGAACTGAAGTACTTGTACACACGTTTTTCCTCTATGAACAAAAAGGGGGAGATTTTGCTTTTCCGGTCATCCAGCCGGATGATGAAGCAAGGTAACGCTTGGCGTATACGTCTGCCGTGTAGCGTCAACCTTTCCCCATCACACATTCAAGTAATTGCAGTCGACCGCGACCACCAAGATGAGGGGTTGGTGGCTTGGGTGCATCCTTGACTGCACCAAGGCTGTGGTCGGCGCCCATTACGTACAAGTTGGCCCATCGGTGGCAGCTTTACCTCTGATATATTCCCGTCATTAGCTGGCTTTCGAACATGCATAGATAGGCAGCACTAAACGAGAAGCTATCTCCCAGACATAGAGGAGCATGGTAGTGGCTGGGCCGGCGGTAATTCACTTTCCGTAGATAGAAACTATGTGCCAATGATAGCCCATGAAAGTATTCGATTACCATACTGTTCTCGCAATCGTTTTTGGTGTGGTTATTTGCCAAATAAAGGGGGCCAAACTATTGTGTTGCCTGCTGTTTCCCTCCTGAAGATTTGGCAGGCAGGAACCAGTCATCGAGCAGCGGCCACATTGCCTTACGAGTACCAACGCAACTCATTGAAACATTGGTGTGCGTCGGCCTCATGCGCAATGGAACCTCACCCGTTCAGGCTAGGCCACTTACTTGCGGACCGCACAACCTTCCATTCAGCGTAATCCTAACTCCATGCGCAGATGCGGCACCCTATTGAAGCTTTAACCACCACAGGGGGGTTCTCACCTAAGCATGGCCTGTAGTCTTCCTGCTTGAATCCATTTTCAGCAGTTGTTCCAAAGGGAAGAGCAACAGGCATGCAGTAATTCTCGCCACTAATGGCTGAGAAATACAATGCCACAGTGAGGAGCAAGGAAAACGGAAGAAGCACTTTTGGATACTGCATGTGCATGCCAAAGGATTCCTTTTTTATATAAAAAACAGAGCTATCGATGAGGCTTCAGCACTGAGTGCGGATTTAGTCTTGGTATCACAATTGTTTGCAGCGGGCCACACATTCCGCATTCGTATCCGTCAACTTCACCGGCCTAGCACAGGTACACTGGTAAGTACAGCTGTTGAAGCACCTCTCGTAACAAACTTTTTGAAGGGTAGCCATGCTCGTTCCCTTAGGTGCACAGGCGCAGAGGCTGTCCTTGCAGGCAGCTATCCAGACGAACGGGAACTGGGAATTCTGGAATGTGAATAAACGGAAGCCGTTACCCTGCTAAAAAAATAATCGTATACTCGTAGCAGTGAAGCTGCGCTTTTAGAACGATAGCTCTTTATTGTTTTGTTATGTAGAAAATTAGGGCACCGCTAGTTTGCAGCACGTAAACTATTTTTCGGGCTGTAGCCTCTGTGCTCCCACTGCCTGGTCAACACGGTCGTGGTAATTTCTCACGACGCACGGAAAGCTTTCTCCGCCTTAAAAATGCTAGGGCTTATAGCGACCTAATTATCCTATGGATCGAAATGTTGTTTTAAAGCAGTAAACGCATCCTCAAGCAGTTTTTAGATAGGGTAACACAGTTCTTCGGTATGCTAAAGCCCTCCTGCCGGAAAGATCTGGATAGAAGTCGGCCGAGTGCTGCTCAGTTTCTGCAGTCAACGTGAGGAGGGCCCACAGCGGGTTGCCAGACAAAAGGCAAATCGCACATTTTGAAGCACGACATAATCCGCTTCAGTGCTGTTAGCTTCTTTAAGAACAGTAACAGGCCTTTATGAAAACTACCTACACTTGTGAATGTATATCGGTGCAAAAGCTGTGTAGTGTCACGAGTCAAGCATGATCCCTGAAACCTGTCCGAAGAAGGTCAAGGAAGTTAAGGAGAAAGAGAGATCTAGGCAGGTGCGGCGCGGAGTGACCGTATTCCGGAACAACGTAGTTGTGACGCCACCGAGGGCGCCGACATAGCTGCACCAGCATGGGCGGGAGCAGGCCGACGACGCTTCGGCTCCGATCACCCGACGGACCGCCAACCCGTGCCTTGACGGCTCCAGCGGCGAGAGGCGCGTGGTTTCGGGAAGCGGCCTCGAACCGTCGTCCTATGCTAAAACGGCGCACACAACGGCGACGCTCAGAAATTGAGTCGCACAACATCGCAACGACAGCATGGAGGCACTAACTCTTCGGGCCATCTTCGCAGCCACGATATGTTTCCCCTTAAAAGCTGGTCGTTGGGCAGGCATGTTTATGGACGCTTTGTGTGGGAACTTGTAGATTATCATATAAGACTGTTTACTTGGTCTTGGGTCCCTACTGTACTTTTTCTTTAACAGTTCTTTTCGTGTGATTGGGTTTGTTTGCAGTGATTTGTTTTTTTCGAGGATTTTGTTAGTGGTAAATGTGTGATTTGCTAAGTCTACCTCGGCTTCCCATTTTACTCTTCTTGGCCGGTTGAGACAGGTGACAATTAGAAAGCTTCGCTGCAGATACTGGAGAATTTTTGTCTTGTCACCGTAGGTACAAGAGACCCATTCTTAATACAAAAAAATCTGCTCTAAAGATGACGTGGTACATGTCGGGAGAATTGTTTCACCAGCGGAGCTTTTTAACCTGGCCGTAACTTGGCCAACCCGAACACAAAACCTGAAATCACAAAACATTCTCCCGGTAGTGGGAATCCAACAACGGCGGTCCCCCTCCTTGTGAAACCGGTGTTTGTCCGACTGAACGGTTACAGTATTCAGGGGGCACTGCAATATTTACTTAATGTTATTCGATATGTTAGCTTTGTGCAACCAGGTCTCCAGTGAAAGGAGCCCCCCTTCCCCCCCCCCCCGCCTTCCGCTCCAGCTGTGCTGTTTATCCAGCCTTGCACAACCGGTGTAAGCAGCGCCGATTTTTTTTTTTTCAATTCGTAGTCTGTCGGGAAGACGTAGTTCTTGCAATATATGTACTATTTTCACAAGTTCAGGCATCCTAATTGCCGCTAGTAGGAAGAACTTCTTCACAAAACAAAACTCTGTTTCTTGAACAACTGCGATAGCCACATTGGCGACGTTTTCTGGAGCATGCAGAGTAAGTCACACCATCCTACACAGTCAGGAAAATGGGATTTCCTTACCAGACTCAGATACTGCGCACAGCTGAGGGTACGCGTCTAAGATGCGGGCACGAGTTTTGCTTGCTGAATCTGTTAAATCACAACAGTGACAAGGAAAGCCAGGTGGTAAACACCAGCAAGCAAACCAGACTTCAGCCCGTGCTCCTGCTTATGTACGACTGAACTAAGATTAAGGGTGTCTAGTGGATTGTTTTGACTCATGGCGCCGTACCATGAGTGCACAGCTCTTCAAGAAGCGAAAAACAGGTAGAACAGGAGGCGTCGATTCCTCATCAATTGTTCTGTTCGAGTTCAGTAGTTACGCCGAGTGTTATGACGCTGGTCCAATCTAGCCGTAAGAACGCAATATCGCTCCTTTGAACCTGGCAAACGTCCCAAACGCTGTGTATGTGTTTCGCAGTCTAAATAAAATATATTTCATTTTTATCGCGTTTTGGCCTTCCGAAAATGCCTCAGAGGCTTTCGCTTGAAATCATGCACTCCAACCGACACTATAACAACGCGAGACTCTTTTGTTGCAATTTTCCAGACTTTGTTGTTCCATACATTTCGATCAATTATGAAAATGATATTGAATCTGGTACGACGCAAATTATTTCAATTAAATAAACAGGTATATTGTTGAGAACGCTCTCAGTGCAATCATCTTGAGCGAACTTCTTGAGAGAAGCGAACCTTTTGTAGCGCAGCTCTTAAGCGCCCCTTCCTTTGGTTTTGCATCGCAGTCGGCCTCGTTGTAGCCGAGCGTAGACGAGATAGAACGTATGGAAAACGAATAAGGAAAGGACGTGAATTAAGTGAGGGAAAGGGTCAAATGCCGCGACCGCACGAGAAAGGCTCGGAACCGGCAACGCAGTGCGAGATAACACCATGGTTAGTGCGCTGTCACATACTCGAGAGTACGACGTCTAAAAGTACCCTATGTTTTTCATATTACTGTACAGCGTCTAATTCTTGTTACAGTCGTTCGATTCATTGAGTTTCGGTTCTATTCGCCCCAGGAAAACCCTAGAACTCTCTCGCACGAAGTGGCGGTAACTCCGACCACTCGCTGGCTTCCCGGCAAGAAAATACCAAAATAAAATCTCCGCCGCTCTGCTTTCACCGAAGCTTCCAGTTGTTTGAAGGGGGCGAGCGTAGCTTTGCCAGTGCTAAGGCGCTCCGATGATGCCACAGGGGAGAAAGACGGAAGTTGTGCGCTCGACGGTGGCGGACGCGTTGTGTGTTGTGCCCTCTTTCTCCGCGCCGGCGCAGTTATAACAAGAAAATCCGCGCCGAAGCAAATTAGTTACCTTTGGACGTAGTGATGTACCAACGGCTTCTGCCAGTTTGTGCACCACCATCGGCGACCCCCGCCCTGGAGGACTCCAATGTACTCCCGGGACTCGAATCACCGTGATCCTCTCGGACGGCCTGGCCTACGACGAAACCACGCTTCACATGTAGCCGGATCGCCTCCAACAGTGGTGCATCGCCCGACCCGGTCGGTGAATATTGTGGGACTCTGTCTATTATATTAATCGAACTGTCTTTTTCAATTAACCTTTCTACCAAGTAATATTCCTGGTCAAAGTTTCCTGTTATAAATTTTGTATTTGAACTGTTCTCGCAAATGTATTCCTCCTAAGTGATCTCTCGTGATCATTACATGTCCTCGTGCTTGTATAGTGTTTTGCCTGATCAAATATAAGTCTATTTGTTGTTTTCGTTCAAGGCTCTGACTCATTCTTATCCCTCTGGTCGGCGAAAGCCGCTCATCAGACGGCCACCCCCTTCGTCACCTGCGCCCTGTAGATTCGGTTGGGTTGTTTGCTCGCTGAGTCGACTCCCCACATCTTCTAACAGCGCACCCAATTAAGGAAACGGTGACATGGGCGTTGTCGTGCGTTCGCTGATGGCGCTGTCTTTTCCTGGGACGGAGCAGCTATACGCTTGCACCGACAAGACGGCAGTTTGCGCTGCGTTGAAATTTCGCATGGTGGAGTATCCTAATCCGTAGCAACATTTTTAGTAGCTGCTGTCTCAACCCACTACCTTTATTGACACGAAATAGTGTACCTATGCAAGATAGGACTGTGAAATATTTTCGGTCCTATTGCTGAGTTGGACGTAGCACAGAGCCCTTTAATGTAGATCGTGCACTGGATACAAAAAAACAAAAGACGTCTTTTGAAGCCATTTCGTTGGAATGTGGGAAAATCTACTGATGTGCAAATCCACCACTTCGCTTTCCGAAAAGCAAATACAGGGAATTTTGCTGTGGTCTGCCCTGTGCTACTAGAAGTGGCTAGACAATGAAGCAGGGCCTGAGAGTAAATGGCATGTAAAGGAGTGGCAATATGTACGCCCAACTTCACTGCAGAAATAATTCAGATATTTGGGTTTGCATAGAATTAAAAAAAGAGGTCACATGAATTTGGAATGAGCATGCAACCCGAAGTCCACCACTGCTGGGTGGCTCCGGCTGACTAAAGGTTTGTATAGTGGCGGTGTTGTGGCCTTTGACATAGAAGCGTGTGTCAGAACGTGCAATTAGCCAGCATAAGTAATTTGGGCGTGATAATTACCGACGATAGATTCAGGTGAGTTCAAAGTACCCGCTTGCGAAATGCCTTTTTTGCGTGGGGATACGCGCATGCTTATGTGCCAAATCGTAGTAATTGAGGATGGAGAAAAACACGACAGGACAAAAGGCTGGTAATAATAAGAGGTCATGCTCTGCCACCCTAACCTGATGCTTTTGCAGTCACTACGTGCAGTGCCTTCCCAAGGTGTTCTCCTAGTTGTAGCAACGTTACCTGGGCACATACATTTGAGGTTTTCTTCCTGTTAAAGTGACAATTTTCATATTGCTTTGAAGTATACGTTTTGAATTGTGATAATAATATTTACTCCGCTTTTAAGAGCGTTTTCCTCAGCATGATGTTACATATTTCAAACCAAATACTATTTCGCTAGTACAATCGCACTCACTCACTCACTCACTCACTCACTCACTCACTCACTCACTCACTCACTCACTCACTCACTCACTCACTCACTCACTCACTCACTCACTCATTTACTATCACTGTTTCTGCTGCTCAAGAGAACATTGCCTGACGGCTTTTATTCTTGGGTGTCATGTCACTGAATTTCAAGCAGGGCTTCACAGACTCTTAATAAAATAAGGAGAGGAGGAGGACAAAACACAGAAATGTATATTCTACCAGGCAATAGTTCCGATCTGCGTAGCAGCACAGTGTCCGCTGTATGAAAGCAAAGAGCAAATGCAAGTTCGCAGGGAATCAAGAATCAGTGCACGTGTTTGCCAAAATGAAGCCATAGGTCTCCGTTTTTCTTTAATTCAGGCCGTACTGCTTTTCGTGGGAAATTATATTCGACTTTCTCTGAACATTAAGTGAACAAACAACGTTGCCTACAGGGAGGTGATTTCCTGTTGTTTAAAGCCGAATGCAGTCTCTCATTTGAGACTGCCTTCTATCAGCGCTTCCTCATCGGTGTCCTTATGCCCCCTTTCTTTTATTCAGCTTGTTGAGATCATTTGCGGTCATGGATTTGAGGGATTCATTTTATAGCCTCATCGTTCCATCTCTTCTCTGACTTTTCCTGGAACCCTTGTGACGTTCGCGTTGCCAGGATTGTGGTCACTGATACAACATACCACTCTTCACTGCCAGCAACTCCTGTAATGATATTGGACTTGTAGGATGGTGCAATTGATAGAGGTAATACTAGCTGGCTCCCAAGAGCTGGGTCATTATACAACATAAGGACGCTTCTACTAAAGCACAAGCAGGGAACTGATGCGGGTGATATAGTGTTGATGCGGGGGAAATGTTTTGCTGGTGTCTACTACATCAACAATTGCTGGTTTCTGCGAATTATGGTTCACAAATGGGAATTATTTTGGAAAGCCAAGTTTTCCTCGAAGTAAGGTGAGTATGGCTAGAACTTTGCGACTTAAAGCGGGGCCACAGAAACTCAAAACTTTTATTGCGATATTCATACAACTCGAAGCCTGGTTAGTAGGAATTTGGCTTAAACTGACACTGAAGGCAAAATCGAAGTTCGTCTAAACAGATAGATTGGTGCCCCAAGGATACGGATATTCCAGTCTCAGGGGAGTTACGTTTCAAAATGTTTGCGTAAATGTTCAAAGAATGAAGCTATCAGTCACCCGGCCTATTTGAGGTGAATAGCGACTGAGCGGATGTGCTAGGAGTCACATGACGAATAAGAGAATAAGAAGCGCGCACACAAGCTCTCGAAGAAACACGTAAAATCTTTCTTTGCACCTTAACTTCCTTAACTCATAACAATTATATATGTACATGTCTATTTGAAAACGTATCGAAATTCGCAAGTTTGCAAGCCACGGTCCCTGTGGCTGTTGCGATGATTACTGCCGGTTCAGCGTAGTCACATGCCTCTCACGTCTGACTATACGTATACTGGGACTGCACTACGTAAAGGCATCTTTCGAGCCCTAAACCTGAATGTCTTTTTCGACTTCTCGGGTGAAAGTGCGCACGCACGCTCGCAAACTAATATTATGGAAATGCACACGTACTGTTATTGAAGTGCTCTCAAATCGGAGTACCTACGCCCGGTACCACGCTGGGTATTGGGCGCTGTTACAAGTGCAAAGAACCGATGGAGCTACGCAGTCAATGGGAGATTATCGAAGCGATTAAAACCCAACTACCCATAACGAGGCGGCAAAGAAAAACAGCACTGCTGTCGTCGTTCTCGCTGGGAAAGAGAAGTCCGCTAGGTGTTTTCTAGGTAAAGTAGAAAGCCGCGCGGCACATTGTTTAACAACCATCGCACACCCCGTGGTGACCAAGGTCAGCGCACGCGGTGGGGAAGGTAAACGGGCGTGATTAGTGGTTAAGCTGTTTTTTGTATGTTCCAGGATCGCGAGAAGTGGCTCCAGCGCCCGCGATGGTTCACTTGGTAGGTTTTAGTTTTCCTGCCAGACTGCCCCGCTGTCTCACTCGTTTGCGGTCTGCGCTTGCGTCACGCGAAATGTCATTAATCGCTCGAAGGAAGAAATGCGCTTTTAAATTCGTACTTTCGCTACAATAAAGCATCCTTCGCCACCGAATAAACGCTCAGAAGGAAACAGGGCAGTTGCACTTTCGTCTGAGCCTTAATTGCTAGTTGCCTTTAATGTCCCTTTAAGTATTTAGTGAGTTCAAACTGAGTCTTCCTCAATAGCAGTATCTGGTAAATGGTGACAGCGGACGAACAACTGTAATCTTTCAATGAACAGCCCATTCGTAAGCATTCTCCTTAAAATAAACGACGTTGGCACCACAGTTTGAATATACACCTTGCTCCTTGAAAGCCGCCATGATTGAACTGTTCATGTGTCATCCGCCCCCCCCCCCTTTTCCAGAAGGGTAATACTGACCGCTGGAGAAATCGTGACTGCAAAAGATTGTATTGCTTCAAGATTCCTACACCGTAACGAATGAATGAATTAATTAATTAATTTATCGTCAAAATGGGAAGAAAAGACCACCACCAGGGGTAGTTTGTCTCATCTAAGGATGGACACCGGAACGCCTGCTGGTGTGGGGGCGTGGGGAAGGGGGAATACGGGTACACGAAAAAGGGGGAATGAAGAGAGGGGCGAATACATACATACATGTATACAGGACTAATACTGTGTAGTTTTGCTGTAGCGTCCTTGATGAGGCTGTTGTTGTGTTCTCGTTTATAAAGGAGACTAAATTAAAACCTTATGTCAAACGCACTGTAAAAACTAACACAGTGGTTCTATCGCTGTAATGAGGGGTAATTGGAAGCATTCATATGGCTTAATTTTGAGCCCGCTGAAGCTGGGAACAGATGTAGTAAAATTTAGCCGGTGTGTTTTTTCTGGGATTTTTGAGACAGACACAAAAAAAATTGAAAACACAAGAGCAATTTACATGATTTCGTTTGTGCGGCTGTACCCCAGAGTAAAAGGCATTACATAACAAAATTCTCAGTTAGGTCGGTAGATTGCGTATGTATAAAACGCGTCAGGGGAACTTCTGAGTGAAGGTAGAACACTTCTGACATTCATTTCTCAACCAAACCGCTTAATGAACAGTACAGCTAACTATGAAATATCTGCCCGCACTCGCTCACTCAGCGGAAAATTCAGTCGACAGGCGATGCTCTCCTGCCTCTGCAAATTAAATGCCTCTTTTATTTTCTCGCCCACCCCTCACGCTCTTCCACTCCTTCCTCGCTTCTCCGACGATAACCGTAGCGGATGATTGCACAGGTCAATTCAATTCTGCCGCAATGCACTGCTCGCGCGCCATTTACTAAAACATTTTGGTATTTTTGGGTTTCTTGGAATGAAGCCCGGAGGGGCCGCCGAGAGCGCGTTGACAAACTTTGGTTCAAACATTTTTTGAAGAGATAGATTTCGAATTGTTATTGCAAAAAGAAGGCAGCCGTGTGTTTTTATTTAAAAGAACACATCAAGTGTCAAATATGTAACGATGTGCTGCCTCGAATATCAACTAATGTGTTATGTTTGTTCAACGATGTTGACCGGAATGAGCATTAAAACAATATTTAGCATGTAGGAAACGTTTAGCATGTAGGAAACGTTGTGGAAACGTTTTAGAAACGTTTCGTTTAAGAACTGCAACTTTAGGCAATACAGATCTATAAAAAAAGACAGGAAGAGATAGCAAACTTTTTGCGTTTAAGTCACCCCAGAGAGACCTCCGTATTGAAAATTTCATTCTTTTTGGCCGCAGATTTTCTTACGCCTGTTCTTGAGTTCTGTGACTGCAGATACGCGAGCTTAGTTGGTGTAAATGCCTGCGTGTTTGTTTCGTGGCTTTGAGAGGGAGGTGTAAGCTGTGATGCCCAGTTTGCTCCGGCTGCCTATTTCTCGGCTGAAGAAAAAACATTCAGTGCCCGTCCTCTCTGTGAAGGATTAATAGCGAATCTGCGAGCAATGTAAACGAAACAAACAAAACGCGTTTGTTTGTAATTTGACATTGACTCTGTTTACCAGCTAGTTAGCTGGATGAAACTAGGAGAGACTAAGGTTTTATTATAACGCACAAACATCGGGCTGACCGCCTACCTTCCGCATCGTAGGCACCTCACAGTCTGTGTAACAGGCCAACGCAAACCACTAGACCACACAGGACACCCATGAGGTTGCTTCGGACCGTGATACGCCCAAATAAAAACCACTTACAAAGGCACAGCGGACATTGGTGAGCGTATGAAGCCTGGCTGCGCGTTCATGACCCAAACCCTTTGACCCACTTCCCTCCACGTGCATTCTTATCAGGCAACATGTGAGGTGTGCGGGCTTAGACGTAACGACACCTTCCTAAACGTATTGACGGAAAGCCTTCAGTATCAACAAGGGAAAACCAGGAGCCCATGAAGAAGGGAACGGAAAAGACTAGCACATGGTAGCGAAAAAAAATCCCTTCAAGGCCGATTTAACTACGTACGCTACAAGAGATATCCATGCATAAATAACTTCACTCGGAAACCATATATACGGAGAATTCAGACCATCATAGATATTTCTATGCGGTTTAAAATATTCTGCACCACCCACCGCACTTAACCTCAGTCCCAAAGGGGTTCGTTCGCACTGCGAACAGGGACTTCTATCCTTCATTATATGCATCTCTTACCTTATTATAGGAAACAGAAGGGAAGATGAGGAAGAGTATGGAGGAGAAGCGGGAAGAATAAACTTCTCAACGAAGAGAGTAATCTGTGACACTCTCTCATGCCTTGGTCCCCCCCCTTGGAAGGGCTCCGTTGTGCAGGAGTGTAAAAGACTTTGTGGAGCTATTTTCAGAAAACGAAATCCGCATTTTGCGGAGAATAACGATAACTCTTTTAAGTCGTAAAATACGAGGTTTGACTAGCGCGTAATAGAAATCTCGTCTGTACGAACGTATGTCTCCCAAAAAATTAAGTTGCAGTCGCCTACACTACGACAAACTCCTCATTATACAGAGGAAGACCCGCAGCTCTGTAGCGTTAGTGAACGTGACAATCACTGACACGTTACCGCTATTAACCCGAGGCAAAGAGGTGCCATCTTTCTCCTCCCTAACGTGGAATACTAGCGAAGTATGGATGCGCCAAAACGGTTGTTGCGAGAAATAGTCCTCGGCGAAGAGTTAAAATGCTGAATACCATGCGACTTGTCCTTTTCAGAAGTACACGTTCTTCTTATGTCTTATTCAGAAGACGCTATCAATATCTTCCTCCTCAAGGAGCATATGGGTGTGTCACCTGGTTATCATTAACGGGTTTGGGAGGTTTCGATACATCGGGAATCATTTTCCGTTCAAGCCCCATTTTAAAGGATAATTGACACTGAATATTGTTGTTTTGCGCAAGGATTGCTTGCAGTTCCGTCTTGCTGGAAATTAAAGTTTATCTCACCGACATGATTAAACAATAAAATTTAATAGATTAAGATAAATTTTTCACGTTAAGCTGCGTGTGTACGTTGTTACGATAGAATACATGCGCAATGTACAAGCAGATTGTTTGGTGAGTTTTATCCGACTCACTGGGCCCCTTGTCTCACTCTGGTGATATAATTCTGATAGGCACATGTTATGCGGATTTACTGACGGCCCTTGTTGCATTTGGACTGAAACGTTCATAGATACGGAATTATGGGAATACGGAGTGCTTACACAGACTGACCTTTGGTCACAATAAAAATAATAATGTTAAAAAAACAAAATGGGACAGAATGGTGGTAAAAATATTAAAAATTACACACTTTTTACATTATTCGTGGTGACAGAAATGCTGAATAATGGTCTGTAAGAATTGTGTACATACGCCATAAACGGAGAACATACAGACGAGGATTTTGGGTTTCACTGAATCTAAAAACAAAAACTCTGCCAAACGTTCCTCTTGTGAGAAATAATTTTATTCGCGGTTTTTAGCAATAATATGTGTTTTTGCTACGCCGAGTGGCAGCGTTCTTCGTACCAATTTCGTATTCCCCTTATTTTGTATATACAGACCATTTAAGTAGGCATTGGCCCTTTTTTGTTAGAATGCGGCGGCAGGTTTACAAAGAAGCTATTTGGGTCAACAGCGCTTGGATTGTTTTTTTAACGTCATCGTCGACGCCAGAATGAAATATGAGCGCATATAGTGATACGTTGCAGCTCTTCATATTGGCAAAAAACAGATGAGGCGTCATGGTGAGGACACGGTTTACATATGGGTGGGATTTTCGTTCCGCATCGCACAAATCGCGGTATTATCGTTACGAAGCAGTCGTTTGAATTGCTCTATTCTGACTAGGGTATCTGCTATGGTCCCAAATTTATTCACGTGTCTGGGCATGATTTTCAAAACCACTATGTGGCACAGGAAATATTAAAAGCCAAAAATGGTATTTGATTATTAGTGTCTGATAAAAGTCATGATTATTGCAACAATATTTTCATTTGGTCGCACAATAAGAGTTTAAACGACCGGATTTTTTTTTTGCAGATAGGAATAAAAAATATAAAACTTCATAAATAATGCCAGTATTGACAGTGCGGTAAAAATGAATAATTCATGATCGTTAACTCGAAAGAATATCAAGCAGAATAGATTGGTGTAGACTGAATTCATGATGCGCTAACGAACAAATTCTCTCTAGAGCAAGGCGTGCATATAATTGTGGGATATGTCTAATGCTATCTTATCGCTGAACTGCTTTCGCAGGCCGAGGTAGTTTGGAATTAGGGGCATTATTTTTTCTGTAGATGTTCGGGCTTTGTAGACAGCATACAGTCTCTGGAAACATTTGAATACCAGGAATACTTTTCCATGTAGCCTTTCAAGCTACCACTTGCGAACCTAATCACGAGTTCCGCCCCTTGGAATGAACTAGAAGTTATCACTTCAAATCCGGCTCCAATGTTTAACTACTGTTTGCGGCCGAAAATGTAATTTTCTGTGGAACTTTTTAAGGGGTACAAAGTATATGAGTGGCAAGCAGGAATGATAAACGCCATGGTGTTTCTGCATTGGTTGTAATGTTCAGGGAGAGGAGCGCGAATTGTTTATTCATTAGTTTGAGTTATGCTAGCCTACGTGCGAGTTTAGTATTGTATTATACCCAAAGTATACAGGTTTTTTTTTTAAACGCAGTCTTCATTTATACAAAGCAGGAATAAAATTGTCACCTTATCAATTAATGATAGCGCGATGAGAAACGACATATCTAGCCTCTTCCGGACATCGTGTGGGAGAACGCTGGCCCAGTGTTTCGGGAGGTTTTATGCCCTTAGTCGGGTGCTGGGCTTTCCTAAAGTTAAACCCTAGCGGAAAATTGCTCGCCTTGCGAAAAAAATGGGAACACATTTTAAAATCGGAAGATGACGTTATGGCTCTTCTCAGTGGCGGTACCAAGGGGGGGGGGGGGGGCGAAGGGGGCGGTCGCCCCCCCCCCCCCCCCCCCCCCCCAAAGAGGTCCTCAGTTTCTTATTTTTAGTTTTTGTAAGCATTCTACTTTCGCGAAGTTAAATCCCTGCGGGTTGCACCTCATACGCACACACGCCTGCATGGTTATCACCACCTCCGCAGAATTGGCGCAAGCAGGGGAGCGATTCTTTATTCGCCTCGCCCCCTCTCCCCCCTCCACCAAAAAGAATCGCCCCCCCCCCCCAAAAACCGATCTCTGGGACCGCTACTGGCTCTTCTTGGTTAGTGTTCTTCGCAAACCTTAGCAAAGCGTGTCTAGGGACAGCAAGAGCAGCATGTTTTGGCCAACGTGGACGTAAAGCAGACGACAAATAAATATGCGGCGTGACACCTGCGACGGGTTGTTATTCAGCTGAATCCTGAAATTTGTTTCATTTTGTGAGGGCGCTGCCCAATTGTTGCGCAGTGCTTGAACTCCTTGAGCAAACGCAATGAACGTGATGGGCGTATATCCGCCTGGACAGGTGCTGAGTAGTGGTCCTTGAGTTTATGCGAGCCCATTGTACTCTGCACAAGAAAAATAGTTTTTGTTTCAACCCAACATCTTCTCTTCACTTGGTTCTACAGTTAACTCTTTCGCTACCGCGCCGATCAAAATCGATCAATTTGATCGATACTTTTGGGAACGCCTTTTCATAGCGTTCCAGGCGTTTCTCGAACAAGTAAAGCTGTTCGGAGTTAGATCAGAAAATGGCCTTTCAAAACCAGTTTTGTTTTCATTTTTGCAACGGAAACGTGATTTTTGACATGCTTCTGAATCACCTGGTTGTGGAAAAGGGGCGTGGTCATCGCGCCTCAAGGCTACCAACGAAGAATGCGTGCAACTCGTAATTACTCTGCACCAGCGCTTGTTTTTTGCTATCAGGGCGTGAATGGGGAACTAGCAAACGATTTTCAATCGTCAGGTTCACGCTCTGACAGTAATAATCCCAGAAATCGGCTGAAAATGTCAAGCAGTGCCTGGTTGCAAAGCTACTTTATGATTTTAGGCAGTTTTATTGCCTTTGCGCAAGTTGTCCTAAGTACTCTGGTAGTTCTACTTACCCCAGGACCATTCCCAAACAGTTCACAACAGTTTCGGTTTCGTTTCTGCATCGCGAAATTCATATTTAGCGCAACTACGCAGTTACCCAACTTCAAGGCTAACTGCCATGGCGCCTGAAGCGTCCGCGACTGATCCTCGAACAAAGCACGCCGCTCCTCATTTCCCCCCACCCTAACCCGATTTCTGCGATAAGAACTTCAGATGCAAGTCAAAAGGTCACACCCAGTCGCCAGATATCTGTTCCGCCGAGGACAGCGCTTCAAACCGGCCTTACACTGCCAGCTGTTCGCCTTCCAGTTTCGTTTTCATCCGGGTGTCTAATGTTGCTGCTTAGTTAAACTGTCTATTCGGACGGAGTCTCTGATAAGTTTTTGTACTGTTTCATTTGAAAATGTTAGGTGGCGCTGCAATAGAGGAGGCTCGTTGTGCTGATCTTTTTTAGCGCGCGACTGCTACTCGGCCAAAGATCGCAGGGCACGATTCTAGCTCATCGTACCTCATTTTTGCGAGCAAGGCTACAATTGCGAGTAAGAAGATGATAATAAAGCTCAGCTTTATGTTTTGAGAGATAACTGACCGTGAACGACAACAAACATCAGCCACGGCGTTCCGTTTTCAACTTCATGCATGTTTTTTTCTGCATCGCGTGCTTGTCCCAAATATTGTGCTCGCTGTAAATGCGAAGTCAGCCATTGACAAGATGTTTTTACGTTATGTGGGGGCAAATTGGTGCCTCTGATAACGTCAAACCACCAGATTTATTCCAAGGAACCACCCAAAATTGCACAGTTTGAATTAGAGGTTGGGCTTCACCGCATGACACGAGCACCGTGCGTGCTAACATTTTTTTTTATATCTGAAAAACTGTTCCGCGCAAGTCGACATTTTTTTAGGGTGTGTTTTTGAAATGTTTCCCTGCAAAATGTATATTCTAATTTTTTTCTACTACCGGTGGTTTGATATACACAACTCCTTTTTTATCATTTTTTTCGACAACTTGACAAAACTTTTGATTTTGATATTTTTTTTCACAACTATGATATATGAAAACCTTTAAAAAACAGGTGTTATTGGAAAGGCCGTTAAATAATCTGCATTTTGTGCTCCTGCAATTAGTGCCTAAATAATTTTTTAGCAGAAAAAAAAATGTTTTCTTGGACCCCCCAAAATTGGTCAATTTTCTGCGGTAGCGAAAGAGTTAACCGAACCACCGACACGTTTAACATGTCGCGTGCATTCAGCCGACGCATTCAGCCTTGACGCCATGGTAGAACCGTGTATCTCTCCCATAACCTTGGTCGCGTGCATCTGCTCGTTTCTTTCCCCTCTGGGGCACAGATGTCGCCCTTTGACTGCAGGGGATACGGGCGCTAAAATAACTGAGGTAGCGCAATTCTGCAATTTTGCCGCCTTTCCCATTCCCCAGCGCTCGTTACTTCATCCGTTATGGCCTGCCCGCACGTAATTGGCCAGAGGAAAAGTAACGTCGTATCGCGCTGCCATTTTTTGACTGCTTACGGGCAGGGGGAGCCTTTAAACGGCGCAATCTTTGGTGCTGCCATAGAGAGAGAAGGTTTTGCAAGAGAGGGAACTCACGTAGGTCCCTGCGTTGAAACTGAAGGTAGCACACCAAGAACTGTTGTAAACACTACACCCTACCTTACGGTTTCGGTTCTGAGCGCGGGCAGTTTGAATTGTTCGAATACGCTGCTCACGGTGCCAGAAACCGGCACAGCATTCTGGTGATTTCTGATATGTTTTTTTAGGTATTTAATGTATCCTCCTTGGATTGTTGACCCCATCCTCTTAAGGTCGAAAACTGACTCCTAAATTAATGCACTGCTGTTTAGGGTACCGTTAGAGGCAAGGAAATGCTAGCTGTTCCGTTGTGTGTTCAACGTCTAGTTCATCCACGTAAAAAAACTCATAAATGAACAGTGAGAATATATTTATTTCACGGCACAAAATATAACAACACATACAAACGACACCATTTGTTTGGTTAGTAGCCTAACAATAAACGCTGACCGATATAACGACAGGGAAGGAATACAGTAGAGATTAGTTAGAAGAACAGCACTCGTTTATGGCATAGGTGCCCTTTTTTAAGCTGACGCAATCGTACAACGAATGGTTCAATGTAAAAACAGGGAAAACCAAAGGCATCTTTTATTTGCGGGTGAGTTCATACACAAATATCAAACATAAAATGCAGGTAGTCACTAGGATTCCTGACTCCAATGTTTGCAGATTTATTTTATCAGCTGGGGATATTTCACGAGTAGACTTTTGAAACGAAAAGACAAATGCTTTTGTGTAATCCGCCTTGCCAAATTTATGCCGGCAATTAGCTCTAACGTATCTCTACAACTACTAAGCAGCAGTAATGATTGTTTGAATAGAACTTACGTTGCTGTTGAAAGATAAAGCAGAAGCATTAACAAAAATTCCCTTTCCGAGTATCCTCTGACATGGATGCGATTTCTGAAATAGCCGCCTTAACTTCACAAAACCCTTAAAAGGACTGTGAGTTGGGTGAGTTGGTGAATATTCATCAATGATAATCGGCGCAAAACAAACCATGAAAACAAAAACAATATGGTAGGCATACGAGACTTATGTAAAGCGATGTACAAACGCTGCATCAGCATGCCCTCCATATTGTTGCAAAACCGAGAATTAACCAATTTGACTGACATCCTCGTGCAGACATGCCGTTTAATATATATAATTTGCAAAAAAGTGCCAGTGATTCAGTTCATTTTGTTATGAGAAAGAGAGGAAACATTTAATGAGCTCAAATGTGAGAGTGGAACCCTAGTCCGGGAGTCTATGCGTTGCCCTCGCTGTCTTGGCCCGTGTCACGAGGAGAGTTTGTTCATCCGGTTGACAGCTGGTCAACAGTGTCTTCCACAGCTCAGGCAAGGAGCATGCGGAGAGGGGTGGTAGGGCTGGGTTGTGAGTAAATTCCACAATTATATGCCGGAGGATACCTAGCTGTGGACAAAATCTGCATAGAGCGGTTTACTGTGTGGGAAACCATAAATTCATTCGAACCGGGTGAACGTACGTCCCTGCTTGTAATTGTCGCAGTGTTATTTTCTGAATTTTGCTGAGGGATGGGTGAGGGCACGGGAAGTTTTGTTTGATGGTCCGGTAAAATTGAGTAATTTCCTGATAGGTCAGAAGTGGCGTCGGAGCTGCGGTGACATCGGGGGCACTGTGGGCCAGTTCGCGAGCCTGTTGGTGGGCAAAGTTGTTGCCCATAACAGAGGCATGGGCAGGTGTCCAAACGATCACCACTCGTTGAGATAAACTGTATCTCTGAAGTACCCGTACACTCGTAGGTGCCTCCCTCCCTGCAAGAAAACTGCGGCAGGCTGCTTGAGAGTCACTGATGATGACTCTGCAGGAGGAATTGGGTGAGGGCTAGGGCAATGGCGACTTCTTCGGCGTGTCGAGGGGATGTCGTACGGATGGATGCGCATAAAATTAAATGGATTTGGATGTCGTGACTGCAACCATGGTTTGGTTGTCATCGTACGTCGCCGCATCGGTGTAGGACAAGTCAGAGCGATTGCCATATAAGCGCTCGTGGGCTTGGCTGCGGGCGGTCCTTCGCTCGGGGTAGAGGTCGGGGTTCATATTCTTTGGTAGGGGTCCTACAGAGATATGTTTACGCAACTCGTCTGAAAAAGGGGTCAGTTGCGTTTGTACTTCAAAGGGCCAGTTGATGCATGATTTATAGCCTTGTGGGTGACTCAAATGTGAGTACAAGCTCTGTTTTCCTCAAAAACAAATCATAAAAGAAGGCAGCGCTGCCCTGTGCGTTCCGCCCCTTTTATGTCTTTTTTTCGCGCTGATGATGCAAGATGTAAATTCCTAAAATGCCGTCTTCCCAGTAAAAGTTAAGGACCGAGCCGGTAGGGGTGCCCATGCACCTACTTAACCACCAGGCGCCATGTGGCGATTACTGGAACGGCCTGCAAAATTAACGGTGGTAGCATGGATCCTGTGCTTGTGGAGTAGTCTTGCGGTGGCTGGCTACTTGAGGTTGGTGTCACTGGACTGGCATCCCTATTTTTTTTGAAGGATTCACTTTTTCCTGAGCGCTGCGTAGAACTTAAATTGTCAAAAAAGTAGACGCGGTAAATTCGACAGGTTTTCGGCATACAAAACAAAACGTGTGCAATCCAAATAAAACATTTCTAAGTATGCAAGGCCTGTCCGGGTACTCTTTTTTATTATTTAGTTTTTTACTTTATTTATATTACTTTCTGTAACGTTATTGAAGCGCAACATTAAGCGCCGATGATGTCGCGAACCAGGTTCATTATGCCGACTCGTCCATCAGCTGCTCCGAGGGTAGTAAAGTCCGCCACATGTAGAAAATGTGGGAACTGAAGCGCAATGAGGTAGGACGAAATACAATGTTCTATATTAGCGTGTGGTTCGGGACAAATGGTCGTGCCGGGGAGTGTCGGATATGGTACTGAAAAGAATGATCAGGTGTAAAGAGGGAGTTTAAACGTATGCGTTGAGGAATGCGTAGTTGCGTCATGGTTAGAGATTTGTTTGGATCTTGTGCTCTAGCAGTGGTCTTGTGGTGGCTGTCCTCTTGAGGTTAGAGCCACTGGGTGGTCTACCGGAGTTGCTTTGATGGAGACCCTTTTTCTAAGTGCTGTACAGAATTGAGGCGTACAAAAAACGCAAACGTGATGAAATCGATACGTTTTGAGCAGCCAAAAGCAAACGTGTGCAATTCAGATACAGCAATGCTATGTGTGGTTCCTCTATTCCGCTACCGATAAAGAATTTCAGCGCAGTGGTAGTTGCTAACAGGCTATATGGTGTCCATAGTCTATGAATTCCAGATATGCATTGGTTTGACGTCGGCGGCTCTCCGGCTCAGTGGATGTGTGCGCAGTGCACGTATGTATGCTTATACGGCATGTGTGGATGCTCCACATGCTCCAGACAGCCAAATGCGACTGCTTCAGCGCGTTCGCTAGCACGGCTTGCACCACAGCGCACAACACGCCGTCATGCCTTAATATCGCAGGCCACATCCGTGCTACAAAAAAAGCAGTCAAAGTAGATTGAATTTTTAGGGGCGCTTGGTGTACACCTGATGATAACCATTGTGCCATAAGGATGTAAATAACATCGCCGTCGTTCACGGCTGTAAATGCGACGAGAGACGACCTGCGCATACCGCTGACAGCCTTGAGAGCATGAGAAGACGGTACAACATTCCCAAAATATTTTAAGGCTTACCTAAGAAAAACAGCGCTCTACGCATTTCCCAGGCCCGGATCCTAAAACTTAAGCAACGCCATTTTCCCTGAAGCTACGCAACATGCGCAGCGTACGAATTACAAAGACAGGGCACATATAGTTCTGAACACTGGTGCTTAAAAAATAGCCTCACCTTTTGTTCAGGATGCAAAAAGGACGCCGAGAACATAGCAGCATAGGTTTTTTTCTACGCAAGAATCTGCAGTTAGCACGAAGCTGCTGGCGTCTGGCACAATCGAAAAAAAAAAGTGAAACTTCCGTGCTTCCGTGCGGTTGCAGTGCAGTCACAGCAGTTACTATTTCTTCATACGTCAACATGTGTACCCTAATTACGAACGAAAATTCAAAGATATAACACTGGGTTTCGGTGTAATTTTATATGTAATACTAACTACTCGCGCCAACTGGCGAGTTGTTTAGAAGGTAGATCATAAACCGACTTCATCAGGCGAGATCTGCCCGTGTTGCCATTCTACAAAGAGGATAGCAACATAAGAGTTAGTTGCTTGTTTTGAAGAAATGTCGGTCCGGTGGCGCTTTATGTAGCATAGCAATGCTGATGTGTTGTGCCTTGCGCAGCTCGGAAAGGGTCAGAAATGACAATAACCTTTTGGCAATTCCGCGCACGAAGCGCGACGGAGAAATGATAGCGGTATGCTGAAAAGAACTGGACAGGCAAACGCCAACGTGACGTGGTCATTACACCTTGCCGAGGCGAGCTTTCACACTTTTATTTTTTGCTTTCTTCTATTCTGCGCACGTTTGAGGGGTCACTTACGAAAATATGCGGATTTATCCATCAGCGGACGTCCGCCCTTTGCTCTGAGCAGGCATTACACACAGCGCGCAGTTTATCACGTCGTAAGCTTTTCTTTGGACCTGAACCCGTGTATTTGTTCTGTGTCGCTTGCTTCCAAGCCCAAATATCAGAGGCGTAGCATGTCCAGTTCGTTGTCGTACGGTTACCGTGCCGCAAGAAGTAGGTTCGCCTTAACGCGAGCTTTGTTTTGTCAAAAACAGCTTGAGTATGACGGTGTGGTGTGTGTGGTGAGAGTTGTGCGGGCTCTTTGTTGCGAGAAAAAATGTATTGTGTGTGTACCGCGCCGGGTTGTGTGCCCGATGCTTCGGCATTGTACCGATTGGCTGCGGAAGGGCTTGTTTGGTGCGGTACATATTGCTGCGATCGAGAAAAAAAAATTGCGGCTGCGCGAGAAATTCCAGGCCAGGAAATTTAGCGACCGCACCGTATGATTCGCAATTTGGTTTCGCTTTGGGAATATTTTGCTCACGTTTGACACGGCGTTTGAAAAGCATATAAAGCATATTCTCGCCGAAATGGTTGGACTCCCTTTGTTTCGTCGATGCATGTTGCACAGAGGACCGTCTACAGGACCGCGATGCCTTGCTTTAGCAGTGTGTACGCTTAGGTCAGCTCGATTGTCAATGGCATAGCGTTACCGCTAATTCTGATATCAACCAATACATACTTGGCAATTACGTTTGCGCAGTTGTCTGTAGCCAGAGAGACACTATTTAAGCGCATTCACGTTCCGCGAGTTGAGCCCGCATTTGGCACTGAGAAGATGCGGAAACACGAATTTCACCTGTGCTCGGTTGAACGGTTCGTAACACCAATTCTAGAATTCATTACTCCCTATACTTGCGCTGTGTTTGTGGCACAACCCACACTCGGTGGTGCAATTTTTCCTTCTTTTTGTTTTCAATTTTTTCTTCTTGAGATGGTTTTCACGGAAAACTATTTTGAGCTACAGATATATGTGAAAACTTGGTGTCAAAAACTGAAACCAAATGCCACTCCCAGGATTTTCTCTCACAGAAAGCCACATAAGCCGCGCAAGCCACCTGCCTGACATGAGCGCCCCATTTCGCTGTATTGTAAATGGGATGCCCGATAGGTTTTTAAGTGCCAAGCCCTTTAGGCGCTCGCCTTGATGTCCTATAGCTCCTCGCTCGACCCAAGTATATAGAGCACTGTGGCGGCGTCCAGGGGTAACGCTGTTGTTTGCGGCGTACCCAAGAGGCTTCCAAAGGCAAGCGGTTTATGTAGTCATAAGCGTTCTAAACTCGTGAAACGCTGCTCTTGTGATACATCTTCCGGTTGTTTAGCGCAAAGGGCAGTATGGGTACATTTGAGGAGGACGCCCATTGGTTTGGTTTTATGCAGAAATGCATTATAATCGGTGGTTGTCGTGCGTCCCTTGGCCGGCGTGCGCAGCTCGTCTGATGATGATTGTGGCATGATGCTCCTAGGGATTGGCCAACCAAACAATCCATCACGAGATAGCTTCGCGTTCAACCACCATCGTCATCTTCCCGTAGGGGAACCGCTGAAGAGGAAGAAGGAGAAGAAGACAAAGCTGCGAAGAGGAGGGCTGCGTGAGTTTTGGCTACCGTTATCCTCCTCGGCCGGCGCATCTTCCCGATCTGAACCCGGTCGAAGAGCGGCTCATCGCGCCTCGACTCCCCTTCATGAGCATCAGGCGGCTGACTCGAGGCAACGGGCAGTTTGGAATCAAGGGACAGGCGGTGAACGTGCCCATCGACGTATCGAAGGTTGTGCGGTGCCTTCCTCGCATGGTACCCGAGGACGTTGCGTTCGACGTTCACATCAAGCGGAGGCTGATGAGTCCGGCAACGTACAAGTGCGGGTTTGTGAAGCGCGGCAACATCCTGGCTTGGCTCAAGCACCTGGAACAAACATAAATGAATACGCTCACACTCTCGCCTCTCTCTCCACCATTAATCGCATCACACTCATCGGTGCACCCAATGCATTTCTGCATCCTCACAATCCCCCTCGGGGAGGTGCGGGGATTTTTTTACGATAGTAAACGCAAAATGTGGCAGTGCAACACCGGCACGTGCGGCGAGAAAGGCACAAAGAGAACAGAACTCGCGCTGGCGCAGTTTCAGGCAGGGGGCACGAGAGCACTGCGAAGGCGGGAAATTCGAAATGCATGGGGTGGTACCAGTAAGCGGATAACGGCGGTACAGCCCATTATGGCGCATCACTGCTCTGCACTTCTGACAGCTTTCACATTAAGCGGGACGGCTTTAATTTTTATTCTTTTCTTTGACGGTGATCGCTGAAGTGCGATTCGTAGGAAGAACAAGGGAATGCGAAAGAAAAATGCATCACTCCACTGGAACTTGCCGTTTCTGCATTGAATATAATGCCTTTCTCAACGGTGTTGTTCGTCGTGAAATAACCGCGATGCACCATGATTGAACGGATACTTTGTGCGTTCTACCTGGAATGAGTCATTCTGCTGCTCGTGGGGAGATTTGTATGGGAAGGGAACATAATATATGTAACATTAAGGGACAATAAGGGAGAGGAGTGGGTCAGGAAACAAACGCGTGTTAAAGGACACATTAGTAGAAATTAAGAAGAACAAATGGACGTGGGCAGAGCATCTAATGCGAAGGCAAGATAACCCTTGGTCCTTAAGAGTAACATAGTGGATCCCTAGAGAAGGCAAGCGTTGCAGGGGTGGTACAAAGTTAGATGGGCAGATGAGATCAAGAAGTTTGCTGGGATAAATTGGTCGCAGTTAGCACGGGACCGGGGTAATTGGAGATTAATGAGAAAGACCTTTGCCCTGCAGTGGGTGTAGTTAGGCTGATGTTGATTATGATGATAAAATGCGGGTGTTGAAGTGCTGGCTTGCTTTTTTTTTATTTGTACCGTGGTGCAGCGTCAAAACGTTTGAGCGCCAGCAGCAGAGAATGCGTTTTTTAATTACGGTGCGCTTAACAGCCTGAGCCCTTGCTCCGGAGAAATATATTGAGCTTCACATCTCGGTTGAGGATCTCCAGCTCATGGCAGTTTACGCAACAGTACCGTTGATTACGGAGCTTTGAAGGTTGGCCATGACGGCGGTGTCAGCTGAGCCGGATGGGCTGCTCGCGTCGGCTTCTTGCATGCTCCCACTGAAGCAACCTTTTGCAGTTACGTCAAGCTACGACAGCAACGTTCTATACTCCTTGAAAACTCCTTTTGGTGACCGCACCCAAAACGAAGGAACGAAGGAACCAGAAAGCTAAACCAGCTGCCCTTGCGAAAGCTAAGCGAGGCACGTCGCCACGAAAGCAGCCGGACACTTAAATGAAAGCTGATAGCAGAGTCATTCAATGCTTTACAGAGTCATTCAGTGCTTTACTGGTCACGAAACTGCTCCGTAACTCAATTGGAGAGCTTCATATGCTGCGTTTGGCCGCCGCGCGGTGGCGCCACCTTCTCACTGAGGTCACTCCTCGGGCGGCGTTGCGCTGGCTCGAACGGCGGAGCCGCGGTCAGTTGTGTTTGTTTTCTGCGGGGAAAAATGTAACGTGCATATCGCGCTCTTGTTATGCGAGTTAAGTAGTGCAACGACGATGCCGAACATGTGTTGCGTCCCGGGATGTCGTTCCTTGTACAACGATACCACAGAAAATGCGGGCAGCTGCGTGAGAATTGGAGGCGCGCCATTCCAAGGCAAGCAAGGGAGATTTCAGCTTCGATTATAAGTGTGTGATAGTGTGTGGGAATGCACTGTGTGTGAGAATGGAGAAAGCAATGTACGATTTTGAGAGCATCGTGGACCTAGAATTGTACAAGGCTAAATTAAAGCCGGATTTTTGTCATATCAGTCAGGTTGTACCGGTGCTCCATTACCTGTTTGCAAACTTGTATTACCTTGCGCTCAGGCTCGCATGTAAAAAAAGCCTTGGGACGTCCTTGTGCTTTTACTTTTCATATTTCCGCGAATTATCCCTTAGGGTTTGTTTTGCTTGTTTTGTAACCGCGCGTTGCCGATTCCGGTTTCTAATCTGGCGTTTCAACCGGAGCGCCCATTTGGTCTGTTTGTCGTACGTCCCGTCGGGCAATATTGTTTGATATGAAAAGGGTGCCACCTTGTCGCTAACTTGATTTTTTGTTTCTTCGACAATGTTCTCGATCCCATTTCCATGGATCTGAAATTAATAACGTTCCGAGAGTAATGCATTCATAGCAAACGCCGCGCAACTCACTTTATCGACGTTCATCTGTGCACGTCAGCCCTCATTCACACAGCCGTCACCTTCTCCGTCACGGCACCGTCACGTCAACAAAAAGCGACGTTGACGGAACGGAGAAGTGTTCAGAGTGGATCTACACTGGAGCTTTCCGTCAGATTACAGGGTCGTATTCCTAGTGCTCAGTTTAGCCTAGAATTGAGCGTTTCTAATCTAAAAAGTAAAGAAAATGGCTTGGGCTCACTTTTTGCGAAATTTAGCCGTAAAAATTTGTTTTCTGATCAGCTGGTTTAGCGCGGGGCATGGTCCCGTCACGTTGACGTGGCGGAAACGTAGAGCTCGGCCTCCTGTCACCGTCGCACCATTTTCGGCGAGAAATCGGTCGAAAAACAGCGCCCATGACGGAAGATGGTGACGGGACGGTGACGGGACGGGGTGAAAAACGGCTGTGGGAATTAGGGCTCACCCTGCGGACTGCTTCTTCGACGTCTGTGTTCCATTCTAGTCTTTTGTAGTGCAAGAGATCGCTAGCTCGCTGCGTTCAGAAAAGCTTTGCTTCGTTCTTGGCTACGTGGAAATATTCTGTTTTCGCCGTGTGGTGCACATCGCAGCGCGAAAAAATAAATTTTTGTACGCTGGACCACGCTCTTTTGTCTCCCTTCGTAACATTGAAATTTTTTGTTGCGTGTGATAAAATCAGTTTTATTGTTCTTTTTTCGCTTTCTGTTTTTTCAAGTATTGCAAAGCGTAGATGCAGAAAGACACATGGTGCAACATGTATCTCTTCGTGTTTTGATCCTTCGCGTTTCTGCAGCGTTTATAGATGTTCTCAAGTATGTAACAACGCATCGAAACGACAATACTATTGGGCTATCTCTTTTAGCGTTCGGTGCATTCCAGTGCAATCAACGGATTCATTAAGCGTAGTCTGAACGACGCGTACTTGGTTCCTTTCAGTTCTTTTTATTGTATTATCGATAGGCCCGAAGCATTCCGTGACTAGACAGCTACCGAATATGTGATAATTACAACTGTGTTTTACGAAAAGAAGCAATATAGATTTAAAAATCCGTAAACACGATGGCGCAACGCTTGTGCCAGACCACACAGATACCGTTGCCGTTCGCGGCCGAAGTCAACGGTAATTTACTTCGAAAAATAAAACCCCATACAGCGCGCAGACACCAAAAGCAGCAAGCGTTTGCACGCCAAGAGCTGGCCAATACGCCGCACGCGCGGCGGCTGGATGACCTTCGTGCGGCGGTGGCGCCTGTAGCGGCGCGCGCGGTCCCTATATGAAACGAGCACCGACGTTTTGTGACCAGTATAACATTGAAAGACTCTGCTGATAGATAGGCTAGTGTGGGCGAATAGAGTTTTGCTTAGCCTCCGCCATTACTGTTATTTCTCTCTTATTTGGTATGCTATCGTGGAAAGTAGCCCAAACGGGAATAAAATAAATACTACCTAGTTTTTTTGTGGCGTCTCGTTGAAAATACACGGAGAGCGGCGAAGGTCACATGCTCTTCAACTAGCCAGACGTGCTGGGCATAAGGGGTTGCTATATATCGCCCATACCTCAGCGCACGAGGCATACGCGCCATCGAACCAAGCGAAAGCCTCTTTCATTCTCCGGATTGCACGGCCACAATCAATCACGCGAATGCAAAAACTCAATCGCCCCAAAAGAGTACTTTGCAATGCTACGTTCCATCATTTCACTTTCACTAACTACGTTGAGATGATGCAGCATGCCGCACACGTAAAAACAGACCGCGCTATGCGTATGCGGGAGCGGCCTCCTCCCCGCAGCCGTATCCACTTGTAGACCAAATGTCGCAAAACGGCCTCACTCGGTGCGTATTGAAAAAACGGGCTCTAGAAATCCTATCAGTGCCACCAAACAGCCACTGGGCGCAAAAATCAAGAGTAAGCTGCAAGTAAAGCTGTCCGCAGCCAGCAAACCTCAGTCCTTGTGCGCTGAAAGGGCTTCTACTACTACCACATGGCACCGCGTGTGGTGGTAGTAGCAGAAAACGTTTGTTAGAGCAAAACAGAAAGGGAAAAGGGTGGTGGTGAAGCTCCCCTAGTCCAGGATGCCTCTTGACCGGACCGACTCCATGGCCCGAGAAACCGGGGCCCTCTGGACTGCCGGCTCCGGGCTTGTCAGCTGAGTCTTCAACTGCTGCAGGGTGGGTTAGTGGGGGTGAGTTAGGGAAGAGGGAGAGTTTGATAGGAGGTTTAATGTGGTGAGTGGGGTGTCACAGTGTTGGTATTGGCGGGAATAGATAATGGGTGCTATCTGGTGTAGAATGACGGGATTGTAGACGGTACAGGTCCGAAGAAGACAATACTAGCTTATGGCTTGCTTGTTGCTTAGGGGGGGGGGGGGGGCGACATAGGGGGTATATCCGGCGGGTAACGGGGTATTATCGTATGTATTATCGAGCGGAATCGTGGGCGTTCGTGTGCGGTGGAGGGATCACTGGGCCATCGATGGAGAATACCCAGGAGTGCAGAGCTCCGGCTGCGGCGTGGGCCACCTAATTTCCCTGAACGCCGGAGTGTCTGGGAGCCGAGATGATCGTGATGTTGGTGGTCGCGGGCTCGATGCCCGGCCGCGGCGGCCGCTTTTCGGATGGAGGCGAAAAGCAAATATTGCAACGACATACTTTTAGCTCTCATCCTACGCCTGATGTAATGATTATATGATCAAGAATGAGTTGTCTGTAAAATAGATCACATAAAATTTGCAACTAGATGTCAATGCAAAAATAAAATATGGAGTATAAAATATGACAGGTGTTAGCAAGTGGCAAGGATGCAGTCTTCAAACAAACTCCCACTTACCAATTTCATTTTTTTTTCACTATGTAGCAGAGACGATATTAAGCCCATTTTTTATGGACAAATGACCAAGCGAAACAGAACGCCCACATTGTGGCTTAAACACTAGTTGTGTGAAACAATCCTGAATATCTTAGGAA
Source organism: Haemaphysalis longicornis (assembly GCF_048455015.1). Taxonomy (NCBI): domain Eukaryota; kingdom Metazoa; phylum Arthropoda; class Arachnida; order Ixodida; family Ixodidae; genus Haemaphysalis; species Haemaphysalis longicornis. Next base: position 4,004,981 of record NW_027526445.1, read on the forward strand.
CTGCAAGTTAAAAAGCATACGTTTTTGCGTTTTGTTTTAGCGCTGGATTTTGCTAGTAATTTCAATACTGCTGTGATTATTGTGCACAAAATGATCATAAGTATAAAATAGACAAATATTGCAACGACATACTTTTAGCTCTCATCCTACGCCTGATGTAATGATTATACGATCAAGAATGAGTTGTCTGTAAAATAGATCACATAAAATTTGCAACTAGATGTCAATGCAAAAATAAAATATGGAGTATAAAATATGACAGGTGTTAGCAAGTGGCAAGGATGCAGTCTTCAAACAAACTCCCACTTACCAATTTCATTTTTTTTTCACTATGTAGCAGAGCCGATTGTAAGCCCATTTTTTATGGACAAATGACCAAGCGAAAAAGAACGCCCACATTGTGGCTTAAACAGTAGTTGTGTGAAACAATCGTAAAAAAATTTGAATCTCCCGCCCTGAGGCCGCTTCTACGAGTCTCGCGGAGAAGCATGCAGATGGCGCCACGCGGCCGCCTAGAGGCAGAAATGCTTCCAACTCGTTCGCGCCTCTCCAAACACACAGAAACATCCCCCTCGCGAGGGGCACGATCAAATGCAGAGCATTTCCGGGGGTGCACGACGTTAAGTAGTTTGCGTTACGTTAGTGTTGTTGCACTTGTGGCAACGCTGACAAGAAAGCGCTCGTCAGCAGTAATTTGAATGAGTCAACGATATAAGGCACGTCCGTAGCGTTGCAATCTGTGTCGGCTTTGTGGCGCAGTCGGTAGAGTACCATGTACCTTGCGTTCCGCCCGCAGGGTCGAGGGATCGAAACCTGGCGCCGGATAGTACTTTTTTATATATAGTAGGGAGGGGTGCGGTGCGGACTACGGACGCCAACGCGGGTGACATCGTGAGTTACTTAAATGCTCTGCATTTAAAACGCCCGTGTGTACGAGATTTCGGCGGACGTTAAAGATCCCCAGGTGGTCAAAATAATCCGGAGCCCTCCACTACAGCGCGCCTCATCACCTACGTTGCGTTGGCGCGTTAACCCCCACAATGAACCAAATCATAATGTTGGTCTCATCGGGCCGACGTTAAAGGAGAGGAATGGCCTGGGGTGGGGCTAGACCGGTCCGGTTGAGCGGCATGCATGCTCCGAGTCGGAGACTACAGGGGTGTGGGGAAGCTTGCTTTGGTGGCGGCTGCGAAGGCGATTGCCGCGGATTCTTTCGCCTTTATTTTGATGGCGGGCGTGGTGGCGGCCGTAGCGATTCGGCCGGCATAATTGACGGTGGTCAAAGTTGTGCGGCGTCGAGTACAGGAGTCATGGGCGAAGACCAAGTAAGGAACCTGGGGGTAATGCTCTAGCTTCTGCGTTGGAGTTCGGAGTTGCTCTTGGCCTGCGGGAGTTGTCCAAGGGCGTTCTATAGTCTCAGCTTGAGCCGTTTATCCGTGGTGGTGTAAATGGCGAGGCCAAGGGGCGTTTTGAAGGCTTTACGAATGAGGGCTTCAATTTTTGCGGTTTCTTGTGGTCGGAAATTTAGGTAGGGTGTGGCGTAGGTGATTCTGCTCATAAGAAGAGCTCGGGCCATGTGGCAGATTTTCGGTTCTGTGAGGCCGTGTTGCCTGCTGCGGTTTCTTCGGATAAGATGGGTCAGACGAGTAATGGAAATCTAGAGCTGTGGAAGGAGTGCTGTATCCGTACCGTCCCGGTGGAAGGAGACGCCGAAGACGCTTAGGGTGGTAAGGAGAATTAAAAAAAAAAGAGGACAGCGGTGGAGTTGAAAACGCTCTCATAATGTCCCTAGCAACGACGGCTCTCTGGTTGTGCCTTAAAATCTCGTCGATAGTTTGTGTAACACCTCAAAAGAGAAAACATTATTCGTATGTTTTTTGTGGCCAAATGTGTACTCATATTGTGGTCAATATATGCACCTCGTCATGAAGTTCCCCGAGCGCGGAAAAAACAAGAAAAAATTGCGGGAAAGAAAATGTAGCAAGCGCTTGAGTGGCTGAGTAAAGAGGAAGGAGCGAAGATTCGAAGGGGTCTGGAGAGAAGGGAGGCGAAAAAGAGGGGGAGCGAGGCTCGGGGTTCGAGAAGGATCGAGGGCAACCAGCGGATCGTCTACCCCGAGGTAGGCTGGCGGACCAGCGGCAGTCGACCAGACGGCGGGTATGCCGATCCTGTGAAGACCCTGCGCTCCAGCGGCAGTCGCCCAGGCTGTGGGAGCGCTACCACTATTACTGCCCGTGTTCACGCCGACCAGCTTCTTCTTCACGATATCATGGTGTCGTGACTGCGCTCGGATGCCGGGGCCACGCCGCGTCAACGACAACTGCCGCCAGCGGTAGTCTCCTTCGACGGGAGCTTCTACTCGCCGCCGCTCCGACCGCCGCCAAAACTGTGACGCCCCTTGTGCAATTTTCCGCCGCTTGGACTCGGACTCTTCTGGCTTCGAGAGAGTGTTCGCGTGCTAAGCCTGATTTGACGACGTCTTTATTCATTTTTTTCTCCTTCCTTTTCTACCTTTTATTTTAGATGCGACTGCATCTCATTCACTCGCCTTGTCCCTCCATACGGCGTTGTTGTTGTCTGTCCACACCCCTCCCCCATTCACCTCGCTGCGCGAGCTGCGCTCGCCGCCCCTCACCCCCTCTCCTCTCCTCTCCGAGGAGAGGGGGTGAGGGGCATTTGATTGGATTCTATTGGCTTGGCTTGGCTTGGATCTGATTGGATTGGATTTGGATTGGATTAAAGTGGATTGTGTTGCGTCATAGCCGCGCCACGTTGCGTCATACCGCGGTCGTTCCAGCACCGGCGTTCCGATTTCCATCGATGCGTTGAATGGAGCCTAACAATTCTGCTGACCAACCCCACCTTCCCCCCACAACATCACTCGGTGGCAGTGGGCCAGTATAGCACGGGTGAACACTGCGCGGTCTCCATCGGCAGTGCAACGTTACGGTTACGACCGTGTACCTCGCACCCAACCTATCACGCGCTCAAATCGAAGAGTACGTGCTCAACGCGTTGGAGGAGTCTCACTACAGCGTCAACTAGACCCCACCGTTCCTCTTGGCCGGAGACTTCAACGTGGACGTGCGCAGGCACGATTGGTTCGTGCGTTACATGGCGGTGAAGTGCTCGCTGGAGTGCATGACGACTAGTGCCCCAACAACGATACGGGGCACGTGCATAGACTTGAGCTTAGCTGCAAATTGCACGGTGGTCCCGTTACTTCACCATCCACTACCCGTACAATTCAGCGACCACAAGGCCGTCATCGTTAACGTTACGCCGCGTGTTAAATAAAGAATACATAATACGCGTTCCTCACACGTTTCACGCAATTAGAGAATCAACCTAACGGAAACACCAAGTAAACCCCCAAGATGCGTCGCATCTCCCCAGGTTTCCCTTGGCGGGAAGGTGGGGTAATTCTTCATAAATAGTTCCGTTTTGCAATTGAGCCGCTCCCACTACGGCCCTGAACCTGCCATAATATCACACACCTGTTGACAATAAATTGCGTGTACGCCGATTGTGCTGGGTGGTGGTCCTATTCAGGGGGTTTGTGTTCAGGTGAAGCCCAGTTTGCAAATATCGTAGGTATCGCAATCGCACCTACACATCTACTAATCAGGTCACTGCAACACGGCCTGCAAAACCACCGCGATGCTAACCCTAAAGGCATACATAGCGACGCCATGAGAACTGTCATACGTAGGCGGTTCCCTCGATACGCGACTTCTTATGCATGCGCGATAGCACTGCTCTTTGCATCTGATCTTTGGTGTTGAACCTTACAGTTACGACGGGATACCGTGAGCGATGTGCTTTCGGTTACTATACTGTCGCTAAGCAGCTTAAAGGCAAGGATTATGTTTGAATACGGTGTGTTCATGCGAAATGTTTTATTCGTTCGGAAAATGATGCAGTGGTAGATCAGGCTTCAAGATGGTGTAGGAAGCTAGTTCTTGTAACAGAGCTCATCGCACCGGGCGGTACATTCTTGAGCCGGGTTCCTCAGCATCGCCGCCGCTGCTTGACCAGGGCACTGATGGGTGCAGCTGTCGTAGCAGCTCTGGTAGCACACGAGGCGAAGGGTAGCCATGTTCGTTCCCTTGGGAACGCAGACGCAGAGGCCGCCATTGCAGGCTCCCAAAGAGAAGAACGGGCACTCGGCATTCTGGAATATAAATGGGCGAAAGAAATCACCCGAGCAAGGAGTTGAATGATTAACAAGTAGCAGAAGATTCCTATCAAATGCAGGGTGTCTCCTGCTTTCTTAAGCCTTTGATGCCCAGTGTTGCTCAGGAGCAACAAATTAGACAATATCTTTTTTTTTCTTTTGCACTGTGTGGTTTTTTTCGACATTTAACACCACCCATCGACAGACAAAGGACCCCGGACTTTCAAAAATTAGATACAGTTCAGAACGTACTTCCGTACGCTAAAAAAATGTTGTTTAGGCGTGCCAACTCGAATTGAGCCCGGGTGGCTCAATGGGCTAGTGACAGGTAACCCAAATTGTGCTATTTCGTCGCTATTAAGAATGATAGCCATACAAACTTTACGTTATTGCCTTCACTTAAACCACAAATCATGGTGATTAAGGTAGCTCGCTTGTTCAAGTGGTATATGGGGAACCAGTGTCCAGTATTCCCCAGTGCCCGTCCCAATGAACCAAATTTTTTGCTTACTTCATATTTGTGATGTCGGATGTCTTTTTAGATCATAAAAAAATTCTTACACGCCTCAGCAAACTAATAAACTTTGGGATGTCAAAGGGCTAAAGCGAAGCTTTTTCTATCTGACTTATGGCATATGTAGCGTCAACAGCTCCCTGCAGAAAAACCAACTTCCGCTGAAAAGGAGGATGCTCACGATTAAAGTAATAAAGAGGCTTCTCGGGGTCGTAATCGAATCTGGTAGCTCGCAATATAAGGCCGACGTGCTTCCGAATGAGCCATTCTGACACGGTTGAAGCAGTTTGAATTGGTAAAAGTGTGCATGGACGCAGAATATTAGACCGAGATACCATGCTGGAGCCCCCCCCGTCTAACAAAGCCGACGGTTGAACGCGAAGCTTTGGTCGTGCGATATCAAGTGGTGAATAGACAAAGTCAAAAGCCCTACGACCAAAATTCCGACCTGTCCGCCCGTCGAAGTCAAAGTTCAACAATCAATGTCGAAACCGTCTTTGAGTTCGAAGAAAACCCAGGAATGACGTACGAGAAAGCTTTGGGTTCACCCATTGTAGCTGTTATACGGAGGGGGCACGATTTTCTTTTCGGAATTATGACGGCTTTAAGTTAGAGTACATACGCACTTGTACAATACGCACTTGTACATGCTGTAGCGTGTGTCCTTGCAGCTCACTCAGGACGCACGCGAGGATTGCTCAGATCGCATGGAAACCTTTCTTCACCATAAAAATGGCAAGGCTGATAGTCGTATACTTATCTCGGAGAAAGGAATCTCTCACATAACTTTTGTCTGAAAGCAGTAAATACACAATCAAGCAGTTTGCACTCAGGCTAAAACAGTTTTTTGTAACGTCAGTCGTGGGAGTATTCTTAAATACCCATTTTGAAAACCTGGCAATGCGAGTAGAAATTCTTGCTCCTAGCTGGGAGCGAACATGTACTGGCCAGCAATATTAAAGGCGACGAGAACAATTTGAGCCCCAGACACGATGCACTTGATGGCAATTATTTTCTGTAAACGTCTGACAGGAATTTATGAGAAGTATTTATACCCCTGCGAATGCGCTTCTGTGGAAAAACTTCCCATCGATTTTGTGCAGACTGGATAATTTTTACCTGGTTTCTAGAGGCTCCAGAGACCCACGCGGTGCCTATTCTATGTATAGGGTACATAGGCCACTCTAAGAACAACGCGCCTACATGTGGGGTATCGTCGCAGTGTGGTTGTGGAGATGCACAAAAATATTGGCACTTATATATGCAGGTTACTGTTTGACTCCAATCTAGTAAGCTTCAGAAAATGCAACAGCAGCTTCAATTACGGCGGAGTCGTGGTAACGAAAATTTTCATGTTGCTTCGACGATAGTATCGTCACAATAGCTTGTTTATCGGGATATGAAGGTGAATGTTTTTGCGTGTCCGTTTTCAAGAACCTTTCTTTCTTTGCCCTCATTGTCGTTGTTGATGCAAAGTTCGCTAATCTCCCGAGCACGCTTGTCCTCACTCACTCACTCACTCACTCACTCACTCACTCACTCACTCACTCACTCACTCACTCACTCACTCACTCACTCACTCACTCACTCACTCACTCACTCACTCCCTCACTCACTCACTTACTCACTCACTCACTCACTCACTCACTCACTCACTCACTCACTCACTCACTCACTCACTCACTCACTCACTCACTCACTCACTCACTCACTCACTCACTCACTCACTCACTCACTCACTCACTCACTCACTTTCAAAGCTTCTATGGCCCTAGAGAAAAATTCCAGACAGTCTTTTTTATAAATACTAGGATACTTTGTCGAAACTTCAAGAAGATAGCGAAACACAGTAACTTATCTTACGATGCAAAGGTTTCCATCAGAAGTTGTAGTGTCGATGCAACCAACATGCCTCTGTATGGAAAGAAAAAGCAAATACCAACCAGAGCGCCAACTCGCACCAAAACAGCTTACGTATTGGACAAGGCTAAAGCAACCCAACAGTGTTTCTTCTTAGTCTCGACAATTACACTTGCTATATACAATTGTGGATGACTATGCCGGCATGCTTTTCCGCAGATTTAAGAGGGGCAGAAAAAAGTAAGCGCCAATTGTTTGCTGCTTAAAGGCATTTCTTGGGCGATACTTTCTGCTCTGAGCGGTTCCACATTGGCATCCCTACTCCCTATTTACTTCGCTCGTCGTTTTGTTCGCCTGCTTTACACTTCGTGTTTTATGTGAGACTTGAATATATCCGTCGTACGGTTATTTCATTGGGGTCGCTGGTCGGTTTTGTTACTTCATGATTAATGCTTGTGCCTTTCATTGCGCGATGATTGTGCTCCCAAACACAGTGAGCAGCTTCCCTGTAAGCAGCTTCGGAAACCTTGTTACGCTTGTATGATGGTGCAATCTATATATTTTAAGCAAGGCGGCTGTTCACACCTGCACACTTTTGCAGCAGAAATCTGCTTCCACAGAAACGCAACCCGGTGCCTGGTACGGATGCCTAGGTTGTTTGTTTCCCATTATTATTGCAGGGAACAAGACCATGGTGGCTGTGAACAAAAACAAGGCGGCTGTGAAGGGATTCGTTTAACACAGGCGCATTACTGCGGAAGGTGAAGTTTTCTCGAAGTGAGGTTTGTTGAGGGCATCCTACGGGGTGGGAGAATATCCTGTGTAGGATTGTAGGAAGAAAGGTAAAGGCTGAAAGGGAGGTTTTTAATTTCCGGATTCACATTGCCAAGCCACGTATTAATGTGGATTCGGGTTAAGCAATTATATATTCAATGTTAGCTTTGTGAGATTTAAGTGGGGAACGCAAACGAACTGGGAGAATACTACCGTAAAGAGCGCATTCGTGACTGTTTTGCATGAAAGATACGGGAATGCTCGTTCAGGTTGAATAGGCAAAGTGGCTTACCTTGCTCCTTGAAAGCAGCTTTGGTTGAATTCGTGATGTCTCTACCACCTCCTTTTTTGCTTGTGTGGCAGTGATCACAGAAGATGCCATGGCTGCAAATCATTATATTTCTTCAAGGTTTCTATCCAGAAGTACATCCTGTGTAGTTTTTACAATACTATTCTTGCAGATATTGTTATTTCACATTTCGCAAGGGTAAAGATATTTATCCGTTAAGTCAAATCAAAGGAATTCTAACTATTGCCACAGCGAGTTTATTGCCGTAAAGATGCGTAATTCGAATTTGTCGCTGGGCTCAATTTTCAGCCCGCTGATCCCGTGTACAGGAGTACGACAAATATCGATCATGTGCCATTCAGCAATTCTCAGGAACGGTACCAAAAACGCAAAACACAGTATGAGCCGATATGGCATTGTTTCGTTAGCTATGTATCTACATTGAGTGTGTATACACTGATTGTTTGCGGATATGGCATTGCTTCTTTAGCCATGTATCTACAGTGAGTGTGTATACAAACAGGGTTTGCTAACTGCTTAGAGGAACTTGTAGTAAAGGTAGAAAACTTCTGACGCCTCATCTTCGACCGGCATACAAATGTTTCTACAAACTTGGTAAGAGAATCTTAAATACGATGTCACGTTCATAGCCTGCGTAGGCACTCGCCGCGGTAGTCTTTCGGCAATTACTTCGTGTGCTCTTGAGTAGCAGGTGCCGGGTATGCTTTTAAGGTTACCGCGATTATAGATTTGTTGGCGCAAAAAACAAACAAAAAAATACATCTGAGTTTAGAGATTTTGTGCAACCATGGGGATTCTGGGCTGGCTTAAACTAACCCACATCCGGAGTGCGTTCCTGGCGTTCCATGAACCATGAAAGCATAATTTCAACGGACAACGTATAGGGGCGCTTACGTTGTCCCTGGGTTTCTATATCTCCTGCCCTGCTTCAGGGTATAGAAAAGGGTGATGGCAGATAAGGCAGATTAGGAATGATGGAACGGGATGAGGTGGGAACTTTTTTTGCGTGACCAGTAAGCTAAAACTGTCTTGGTTCTTCGTCCCCGACCTTGGGAGTGCTCCCTTTCCCAGAAGTACAAATATGTGGATTTTTTTAGCTACATTGAAAAGAAGTAATGCGGGCTTCGCAGAGAATTGCGGTAAACGTTTCATTTAAAGGAAACGAGGTCTTATTGGCACTCAATAAAAAGTTTGTCCTTACAAACGTACATTTCGTTAAACACTTCCCATTCCTCCTGACTTAAGCAAAACATCCATTTACCCGGAGAAAGACCGGCTACAATGTGACGTTTGTGAGTGTAACAGTAATGACATCATAATACCGCTCGTAATCACAGGCGGATCCGTGTGATATTCCGCTTCACCAAGGTGAGGGAGGAACAACCGACGGAAGGGTTTGTTCGATTTTCGTTGTAGATGGTGTACGACAAGGACCTAACACTGTAGAATGAACGAGACGCTACTGCCCTTCTTGAAGAGTACATTTGCGGTGACGCTCTATTAAGTGCCGAACGATTCACGTCCCGCCTTGCCGTTGTAGTTAATTGCTCTCACGATGTATAGCCGCCCCCGGAAACAGGCGAAGTAGCGACATAACGGACCCAAACAGGGCCCCACGGCGTAATAGCGTTACACAGACGCTTGGAGAAACAGTCGGTTTATACATTCATAACCATTCCAGACATTTCCACCACTGGCACTTGTATATCGCCGCATAATTTAGCGCAAAAAAAACTGCAGGTACATGTCCGCGCAGAAGTAAACGGAGCATGGGGGCGGTGGCCGAACTGTGTCACTGCGCTGCTTATGGGCGCCGACGGGAAACAAGGAGCGCCGGTCTAAGAGTGTGTTCGCACTGCCCCCGCCACCCTATCTGATAAGTTTATTCGCCGCTCTGCCGGCGTTTTAGACTTGGCGTGACGGTTTTCAGAAGACAGCGCTGGGCCTTAGAAGGTCGATGGTTGCATTGCCGCTCGCAGGCATCAGCGGCGACCGAATTTGCCGCGCTGGACGCTGCTGCGCGCGCTCCTGTAAAGGGTGGCACAAAATTGTAGGCAGCTGCGGTTTTCCATAAGAGGTCTTTGCGATAAAATTCATTGTAAGCTGGCAAAAAATTGCACTGGACAATATAGAAAGCACTTTCAGAGGGATGTTTCTTGTTCGGAAAAAATCTCGGTTCAAACAATTTTTTTTTAATTTTGGTTTCTCCGGGTTTATTGCTGCCACTCAGTCCAAGTCTGTTGTAAAGAAAGGAAAATACAAAATATCATGCGGTGTAAATGCTGTGTGTTAAAGAACGCCGTAAACAATAGATACAATCGTCGTCTTCTATGGCAGCGGGCATCAAAGGGCGCATATTTTGTTGCCGCATTAACCGTTTCGCTTCCGTTGTCGAGTATAGTCGCGATGAGATTTTGTACCAAAATGACCGATGACGATTATGGCGTCATCGGTCATGATACGTATACTCGTCATTGGTCATTTTGAAACCGAGATGGCTCTTTTTTTGCGAGACACTGAGGGTATGAGGTCAAGCCACCTTCGCGCAATCTTTTTTGACGCCATTGAAGAAACAAAGGAAAGTTATTTCATCGAAATGTTGGGCCCGTGGGAAGCCATCTTAGGGCAATTTTTTAACGAAAATAAAGACATACAATAACGTTGTTTATCGAAATAATGGTGCCCTTTTATTCAGAACAAATCTCTCTACAAAGTGACAGAAAAATATTTTTTTGGTAAATTTGGCACATTATTTTTTTTCACGATATGAAAAGGGATAAGAGCGATGCTGTGATTTTTAACGAGCAGCTTCAACTAGTGACGAAAATATTACGGCTTTTAAACCCTTTGGCACTGTTATGTCGGTGGTTATTTGAAAATGTTTATTAGTTGATACTTCGACACACGTGGGGAGAAAAAATTCAGTGCCCTTCCACATTGTGAAGAAGGATGACCAGCGGAGCTGTGGTGGTGTGGTAATATCAGTCATCTTAGCGGCACATTGTAATATAATTTATTTTCCGATATTCCCCCTAAAACAATAGCTACCGCCGTTTTCTGTAACCACACTCCCTCCGTAGGTGGGCCTTTGTTGACGGCAGACAGTAATCCTGTATCGTTTACAACCTCACCGTTAACTCAATAACACCACATTTGGAGCCGTTTTCTGTAATCATACTCCCCCGAGGTGCTCTACCACGGTGTTCTGCGGCCCGCGGTCGACTGCTCTCATGCGAAGTTACGTAGCATCACCGGATCACACGCCACCGCTATCCCTCTTGATCACACATCCCTCACCGACGATCAGAAGCGCCTACGTGTACCCCTACAGGCCAACTCTCGCGTCAGTCGTTCCCTCCCCCGCAAGTCGTTCCCTCCCTCTAAGATCCCACCCCCTAACTGTCCCTTCTGTGACTCTCCTGACACTCATATTTACACCATATGGACCTGCCCTCTCAACCCATTCGCCAATCTGCAGCGGCGAGGCGTGGAAGGACGAGCTGGGGAGCTCGCAAACGGGGTTGCAGTGACTTATGATTGACAAAGCCGTCAGCACCGCCGCCAGCATTGGGCCAGTGGCCACCTCGCGTTCTTAAGCCGACTTGCTCCGAATATAAGGCTATTTCTCTGTAGTCATGCTTCACGGCACAAAGAGCAATGCGTGAAAGCCAGCCTACAAAAACAAAAATACCCCGATCTTTTAAAAGTCGGTTCACCTCTAAGCACAAATGCATTGTTAGAATACAGTTTCTTTTATGGGGATATAAGACGTCTGTTATTATATATGAAGGCCGTAGGACCGCTTTCACATTTTCATCAATTTTGTTTCCACACTGGGGTCTGGTTTTATCTGGGCGGAAAAACCTGCTCCGGAAGGAGCCTGACGCGATACCACACCGGACTGACGTAAAGCCCAGCCCTAGAACAGCTCTGCTGTCAAAAACACCTTGCCTTGCTCAGTAGCAGCACGACAGTTATTTCCATCACACCCGTATTTCTGAGGGTGCCCGAACAGACATTGACAACGTCTGTCATGTGTCAGGGCACCCCTTGTTAGGGAAATCATCAAAACCACCAAAAAAAAGGGAGAAAAGGAACAAAGCAACGGAAATTTAAAGTGCGCGCCCGAAACGCACCAACCAAGAAACGCCACGCCGAAACACCGAGGCATCATGGTCCAGTATGGTATCGCACTGGTCAGCCGATCAGAGAACGCCGCGCAGGAGACCAGTGGCGTGAAGACCATATATGGACATGAAAAGGCAATGAGGCAAGGAGAGTGCACTGCAATTAAAACCCAGAGGGTGTAAAAGGCGGGCGCACAAAGAGAAGGAAGAGGCAAGAAACCAGGAGGCGGCCGCAGCTACGTGAGCTTCAAGTAACAAGCCAGGGGGACGTGGCCAGGCAACGACTATGCGTACCAAGCCTGGGCGGGAGTGGGCCGACTTTGCATCGGTTGCAGCATCCTAGGCGCGCCACGAACCGGCGTATTCGTGGCGCCAGTGGCGGCGGTCGGGCACCTGAGGCCAACGTCCACGATCCGTGGACGTTCGCTTCGACGGCCACAAAGGGCTACGTTCGTGCCGAGACCTACCTGGTACCTCCAGCGGCAGCGGCTATCAGGAGGGCGCGTCCTGACAGAGGAAACATCAGAACGCGCGGAACCCACGAGGAACGACCACGCGCATCGAACGCCGGCATCAAAGCGAGACGGGGACTGCTACCGTCGAGTCGCGGCAATGCAAGGGTGCGACACGTAAGCCCAGACGACAGCGGGGTAGGCGAGTCCAATATGGACGCAGTTGTAGGACACTAGGGCGTTGTGGTGGTAGAGAGGTCACCTAGAAGGTAATTGTTTGAGGGGATTTGAACTAATGGTGTAGAACGTTTTTCTAGAGATTTGTGAATTTTGATTTGAATGGTACTTTTGTGATTTTTACTTAGGGATTTCAGTGTTTATTGGTTAAGTGCACTTGATTTATTACGTCATTTGCTTGAGGGTTTTTCTGTGGGCTTTACATGTGTGTTTTGTTAAACTCGTCAATGGCTTTCCTACGTCCATCTCTCTGAGCTTGTCAAAACACGTCACCATCCGTTAACTTGACGACGCCCCAACTCTTTACGGTTTCGGATAACTTTGGTTGGGATATTTGCGTAAGGCCACATAATAAAGCTTACTATTGCGCTCTCGTTAATAATTTTAAGGCTTTATTTTCTTGTTTGATATTTGAAGTTTTGGGGTTCTTTATATATTTTTGCTTTTGACATTTGAATCATTATTTCTGCCCACCGTCACGAATTCGTTGGGGTTGCTGTTGTTTTAACGGAACTATCGGGAAATAAATTATGTGACAATTAGCCGCTAAGAATCTGCTGGTCATCCTTCTTGACAGAGTGGAAGGGCACTGACTTTTTTTAACGGCGCGTGTTGGACCATAACCTAATTAATATTTTCTTTATCTTACCATCGACCTAACAGGGCCAAAGGGTATAATTCAAAGCTGCAACATTATTGTAGGGTTTGAGGTCCGGACTGTAATCCCTTGTGATGCTGTTCCCGATACGAGTTGGGTACGTTGTGTCAGCCAGGGCTGTTAGACAGTGTTGCTAATGCTAGGGTAGATTTTGTGGCCTTTTGAGGTCACACTTATAGCCCCACACCGGGTGCGCTGGGGTGAAACCTCCTACTATTACAAGGCCGTTTCTGCCTGCCGCGCTCATTGCTTTCATTATTAGTATTCGAAGGTATCGCGGCGATGGTTTGGCGGGCTGCAGATGTTTAACACAAATACATTCTGTTGGCCCCTGATACAAGGTAAGACGTCTATGAGTACACGCTCAATGCTGCAACCTCAATTTGATTTTGCACGACGGTGATGGTTCGTGACGTGAGGGTGTGTGTACTCTAGGCGGAAGATTCCCGAAGAGGTGGGGGACGTTGCCCGCCTGGTGTAGCGCACATTCTTTCCTGCAGTGCTATCATATCGGGTTCTGTGGTACCATTGATTATGTGCTGCATGGGTGCGCCTCTTTTCTTCGAGTAGGTCCGGTTTTTTCACTGCCAAAGCGTGAGAGGTTACGTCTGCCGGTTTGGGGTCTTAGCCATCCTACTGAGGCCAGCCAATTCTAGGAATCCATAAGCAACACTCAAACTTTTATGGATAAGAAGTATTCCACTAAGTCTTGTTTAGCTGGAAAACAATGCTCTTAATCTCGACAACAGTCAGAAAATAAAATGTCATTGGTGCAATTTAAAATGTTTCGCCTTAGTTCTGTAATGGCGCGTATAAACGCGCACGCGGAATAGTAAAGGTTTTTTGGCGAACTTCATAACCCTCGGGGGGGCTACTTGTTCCATACTGGTGGTCACTTCCGGTAAATTGACCTCAGGCCTCTTGTGAACCTGCACTTGTTCGTGGGGCCGGTGCCTACAGCATCGCCCTTTTTCGGAAGGACACTGGCGGGAATGAGGAAGAGGCAAATACACCAACCAATTGCGTTTATTAAAAGGTTTATCAACGTTTAGGAGCCTAATGGGCTTCTTCATAAAGTGTGACTGTGCAAGAGCAGAAACATCAGCTAAATTGCTTGTGAGCGATGCGCTTTTAGCAATGTTGGCGCAACAACAACTTTCCAAAACGCCTCCGGCAGCACAAAACATAACGTTCGCAAGAGTGAGATTCAGCGCAGTGCATTGGCCAAACACTGTGAAAAAGCTGACCGCCCCAATGATTTCGATGTTTCGACGGGCGGAGGTGCTTGGCCGCGAAATAAAGTACTCAGGAAAAATACCCATTTAGTCCTGATGAATACACAGGTCTCGGAGAGGCCTGAATAGGTTTCTAGAAGACCTGTCGGCCATCTACCCCCATGGCATCCGACGCGCAAGGGCAAGATGCAACTAAAAGAAAAAGAAGAAGGCACCTTATATAACTGCTGCTTCTGGTATTACACAATCGCCTTTAAAGAACGAGCCTAGTAGGCTCCGGAACGTTGGGACCGCATTCAATAAACACCATTCGTTGCTGTATTTGCCGCTTCTTGAAGTTTAACCCAACCATACAGAGGTGTGTGGAAGATATTCCCATTTACTGGTACAATTCCAGGTCGAAGTTGTTAGAATCGTTTTTGCCAGCTTTTTTTTGTGCCCATGATTGTTGTTGCCAGCATAAAATAATTAAGTGCTCTTCTACAGAACGTGTTATTTGAGAACAATGTGAAGAACCTATATTAACAAAGAATGAATGACACGAATTACACTGGCGGGAGGTGGTAGGGCGGCAGCTTGTGGTTCCACGTCGAACGACAAGAAGGGTATCTCGTTCACTGAGGAGAGGTTTGACCGTCACCAGTAGCCCTATAGAAATATTGGATACTGCTATTAAATGGCGGCCAGTGTTTCTTGAGCTGCGTTGGTTCAGACTTGCAGCACAATTTTTAAACCTCAGTTTGTCATTCGTGTGCCGCGAGAGACGGAAATCTTGTGTGCAGCGTATGTTATTGTTGGAGTACTAGTGTGTAAGAAACCTGATTTGAGTATCGCGAAATGTGTGCAGTTTTTATAGCAACAACACAGTCAACAGCGTCTACAACGTTTGTGTGGAAACAGTGATAAAACAGACTTCCTTAGATCCCTTCCCTCCCCGGATAGTATGACGATCAAAATAAATATCTGCTCTTCGTTAAGTGGAGAGAATATGGAGCAGGACGGGATTCCTGTAAACCATTCTTTTGCTGTAACGTACAAAGATTCACCCGAGTGAGGCACGCAGCACATTATTAAGGAACTGATGGATGCACTTCGCTTGATTTACTGAATTGCGAGACGACGGTGCTTTGACCTGCAGGAACCCTTCTTTGTCGGTAGACGTTTCCGCATATGTTGAAAAGATATTTCTAGCCACATAGTATATCATAATGGTAGCCCATGTCCCCTTTTGAGAGGTAATTGTGGCGCACACAATGAAAAGACTTTTAAAGAGTGTTCGGAAGTTGATGTTAGAGCTTCAAATACGGCACAACTGTTAAGGGCTAGGCGTGCTCAACTAGTATGTGTATATGGGCGAAACGTTCTCCGGAAGGTTTTAATACGAAGGAAATATGTCAGCTGCAAGCCCGCATGACACACTGTGGGGATCCCCCTTTCTTTCACGGCTTTACGGAGAGGAACGCGAAAAGTTTTGTATTTGTTTTAGGTATGCACGCGCCAGTACGAGAGCTACTATTATTACGTGTCCTCCAGTATTCAATTGTGTTGATACCTAAGTAAAGAGTTCTTTTTTATAAAGCAGGAACGAAAGCGTTACTTACCGACAAAGAATAGTGCGATGAGAAACGACATGGGCAGGCTGGTCCGGAGAGATTGTGGAAGAGCAGTACCCTGAGTTTCGCGCGGTTTTATGAGCTTCATTGGCGGTTCAAAGTTGTAAGCGTTGCTGTCTAGCGCAAAGGATTGGTCGTGCTGCGAACAAGCACACTTTATAGCTTTTGGAGGTATGTTCTTTGCAAGCGTCATCATTGCCTGTCCTGGAAAGCAAGAACGGCTAGTTTCAGGGAACGTAGGAGAAAACCAGACGAGAAGAAAGTACGTGCGCTTACAAAATTGAGGAGATTTTATTCACATTGTTGGACGAAATTGTTTTATTTCATGAATCATGTCGAACTCTTGCGCAGTGCAAAGGCCCCAGATGTGCTTCGGGATGAACGTGATGCGCTTACATCACTCGGGACAGGCGCGGTGTCGACGGCTTTTGGGTAAAGCTAGCGGAATACATTCTCTCTTTTCAAAATATACACAATCGTTCGTCAGCACAACACCCTGTCTCTACCTCCGTACACAGTTCTCATCTCACCGCAACTTTTGACAGGTCACGTGCATTACGCGGCAGGCATGAATACTCTCAAAGCCATCGACCACTCGACGTGGGGGTTGGGTGTTGCAGCTATCGGATAACGAAATTGGCATGTGTGGGCATTTTTATTTCACTTTTGAAATCTATACGGTCCCCGTAGCTCGGTGTCCAGAGTTCAATCCGCTCGCCGGCGTGTGCACGACGACTTATGAAAAAGAGCAAATATTGATGCCTAGCGTCTGATCTTTTCCTTCGTCCTATCTAGTTTACATCGGGAGGCACAAGCTTTTTTCTCCGGTTTTTTATCCTATTTCATTGCGTTTTGGAGGCAATGATTTTTGCTGCTGACTGCAGAATGCCGTGCGCGAAATGGTGGAGAATTGAAGAGAATATGCCTTACGTAGTCTCCACGGTGAGCCAACATTTGGTCCTCCCTGTTGCCCTACTTTCTGCTGGTTGCAGCCTCATTGGGGACAAGGTGTTTCCACCAATATAATACACAGAATTTGTCATGGTGTCATGCATGTGGCACTATGACAGGCGTAAGTGTTACATAACAGGCGTAAGTGTTACATATCTGAAAGCGCTAGGTGCAGAATAGCAGAATAGCTTGCGGTATAATAAGTAACCTACTGCGTGTATTCTTCAAGGTGCTTCAGCTAATGAATAAAACTTCCAATTTTATGCAAACTTCAAAACATTAAGATAGGAAATACTAGATAGAGAGCAAGTAGTCAAAATTTCCTTTATTACTTGGTAATCGTAATGCCCTTCAAAATTCTCCCAAGGAAAACACACACGCGCAAAAACAATGGAGCCGCTCCTGTGAATCAGTTTGCGCCACTCAGACTTCACACCAACAAACCCTGCTCCTGAAAAATGGACGTTATTTGGCAAGGGTTTTCCCCGCCGTATAGTCAAGTGAACTTACACACACCATAAACGTTTTTAAGAACAATCATTGTGGGGCCCCTGATTTGCACACTAGGAGGCAAGAGCGACATAGTTTGAGAAGTGAATTCTATACCCTTAAAAATGTCATCCCCTGCCCAGAAAAAGGACACATCACAGAACTGCGCAATAAAACAATAATGTATTGTTTCAAGTTGGTGGCATAAGCAGCATTTCTTCGACTAAGGATTGGACGTCTTGTTTTCTCTTCTCTGTAACAGTTGATGAGTGTAGCTGATGACTACTGGTGAATGAAAGCGTTTGCCTCTAGTCAAATGCTTTCCCATTTGGCGTAACACAGGCGCATGACGTTTTAAAACGTTAGTCTTCTACTTAACCAAGGTGAACGATGTGTAATGGTTTGACTTTATTTACAGCAGAGCACACTTTAAATTAACGACACAAGGAAAGCGTATAAGCTATGACATCTTCAACAGACGGTGCGCTAAACAGAACAAGAGTCACAATCCTGAAATTGCCAAATATCTTCCTCTAAATCACAGAATGTGCTATAGTGGTCTTACAACACAACGAAGAAAACAATATTAAATTCAAATTTATGCCGTCTAACGACGTCGATAGTGCGAATGCATGGTTTGTTGCGTGCGTAAACCAAGTGGCGAAGTGCCATAGTCGAACGAACTGCAAGCAAAGCGCGAACCGCCC